>NC_140249.1:1459168-1492325 GCF_949987555.1 Borostomias antarcticus
GGGAACCCGCGGGAGTACATCTGGGCGGAGCTCCGTAGGCGAGCGCTGGGGTCACACAGGGCCACGCCGTAGACACGGCCCACTCGTCCCCGACGGAGCTCTGTCTGCTCGCTGTTTGCGTGCGGTGGCGAAGGTTTTGTTTTTATTTGATTCTCCCAACCCTCCAGAGTCGAGAGAGAGAGAGAGAGAGAGGAGGCCGGGCGAGGGAGAGAACAGCTGCCGAGGGGAGGAGAGCGGAGGAAGGGAGCGTGGAGAGAGGTAGGACGACGAGGGACCTGACACATCTGATTAAGCTGGGAAAAAACAACAACTGGAAAACGAGGAGAGAAAAAAAACGAGAGGAAGAGAGGGAGCTGTGATTCTTTCTTAAATAGAGCATGAAGATCGTCCGTCCGCGGAGAGGGAGGGGGAGGGCCGCGTGCCTGTTGCGGGCGAACGGGGCCGCGGTTGCATACTTTATGGCTGAGGCATGATGGGTACGGATTAAAGATGGCTGGCCTGGGGCCATACAGCAATACCATTACTTTAGATGGATTCCTGCCTCTTCAGATATGCTCAGAAGATTCAGGGGGGACCACATGGCCTGACTAATGCATGCCGTGACGATGGCTCCAGGAGAGAGACAGCTTCAAGAAACTGTCTTTTCTTACACCCTCCCTCTCCACTCACTCAATGTGAAGAGTTTTTTTGCTTCTTCTTCTAAACATGGCAGCCATTTACTGTGAAACAACAGAAACCCGGGTGATGGTTTTGTGTGAATCAAGAAAGATTCAATCAATCAATCAATCAATCAAAGCTTTATTTGTATAGCGCATTTCATACCCAGAGGCAACACAATGCGCTTTACAGAGAACAAGGGAGGTGGGCAGACGACCCACCCCTACATATTCCAGAGGGAAGCAAAAAAACAGTAATCACCCAGGGGCCAGATAAGTGAGCTGTAAAAATTCTTCCCTGACCCCTCTCAACAAGGCGATCGAGCAAGCTCCAGGAGTATGTTTGTCTACTGGCTAAGAACATTTATAAAGCAATACATTACATTAAATTACATTTCAGAGTGAGAGGCTAAAAGCATCATAGGAGAGAGAACATTCTACGACATCCACAGCAGACACGGGGGTATCTATCGGACTCCGGGAGGTCTGCGGGTGACAGTGGGGCATCCACTGGACCTGGTTAGAAGATAGGAGGGAGAGAGAGAGGCACTAGGGAGAGGGAAGGCAGATTGTGTCCGGGTCTGTGCCAGTTGGGTTTGACTGGAAGAAGAAAACTCTGGAAAGCATTGACCTCATCACTATTCAGTTGAGGGTCAAAGGTTATTGGAGTTTCCATTCAAATTGAAATACTTGCTACACTCCGGACATTGGGACAGTTTTGCTTTGATCGGACCGGAGAAGAAAGCATTTGAGAACACTGGCATTCTTATTCGCCTTATTCACCTGGCAGCCATATTGGTCAGTCTGGGGTGTGGATGCGGAAGTGCCCGTTGACTTCAATGTTAAAAGTTCACTGTAAAAACACCACTTCAAGAACCAAAATAGTCAAAATAACTCATTGTTTTTCACTGTCGTTGTTTTCGCGTTTGGAAATACATGGAGTTGAATGAGCCATAGTTGCATTCACCTCCATGTATTTCCAAACGCGGAAACAACGGCAGTGAAAAACAATCAGCCTGGTAGTGATGAGTTTGTAACCCTGATAGTGTATTCAGCCTGTTCTGTTATTGTGACTATTTTGGTTCTTGAAGTGGTGTTTTTACAGTGAACTTTTAACATTGAAGTCAACGGGAACGTCCGCATCCGCACCCCAAATTACGCCAGACTGACCAATATGGCAGCTGAGGTGAATAAGGCGAACTCACATCAAGGTTCAGCTAAGGGTCATAAAGGTCATCAGATGTTCCATTCACATCAAGGTTCAGCTCAGGGTCATAAAGGTCATCAGATGTTCCATTCACATCAAGGTTCAGCTAAGGGTCATGAAGGTTCAGCTCAGGGTCATAAAGGTCATCAGATGTTCCATTCACATCAAGGTTCAGCTAGGGGTCATAAAGGTTATCTGATGTTCAAATCGGAATACTTGAGCGAGGCTAAACGCCAGCTGTCGTTTCCAAGACCTGCATTTCAACACGAACATAATATCACTGGCGCGTGCGCAGCTCCATATTTCTTTCAAATATTCAACACACGGGGTGAGAAAGTTAAGATTTTCACATTTTTCTATCCAGTCCCCAAGGCCGACTGCCTGCTGAATCTCAAGACGGAGTGGAGTTGGAAGACGAGGGCTATACACAGCGAGGGCAGGAGGGCAGCAAGCCCACCCACCCCCCCACCACAGAGCACACACAACAACCCCTCAGCTAATTGTTATTGCAAGGCCCAAGTCTCCCTCTGCGTCCGCCTCCCTTCCAAGGGCTTCGGTAATGAAGGGCTCAGACTGGCCCTGGCCCTGCGTCTGTCTCGCTGGCCCAAGACAGAGAATTTTACTTCGGTGAAATTGCTGTCACGGTCGTTTAATCTGTACTGGTGTTCTCTGCCAGAGAAAAAGAAAAGAGAATCTCCCCTCACCCGTTCTCTCTCTCTCTCTCCATCTCTCTCTCTCTCTCTCTCTCGCTCTCTCTCTCTTTCTCTCACCCCTCATCTCTCTCTCTCCCTTTAAGCACCATGTTGAATTCTTATTTGTCTTTCTGGTGACACTAATTGGAACATAGCTCCAGGCCTCCTTTGGGCCGCGGTCTCCACAGGCCGTGTGTTGATCAGCGGCAGCTTGAGAGAGTTTGGAAGGAGGGCAGTCCGAACCGCCATTTCTCCCGTCAACCCCCCCCCCCCACACACACACACACATCACCCCACAGCAGTTGACCGTGGTCAACATTGACGATGGCGACTGCCGACCGCTGAGGGACCCCAGAGAGGGCCGGTAGGGGCTGGGAACGGCTGGTGGCTGATAACTTGTCACGGGGCTTGGTGACGTAGTAAAGTAGCATGTTGCGTGCACTGGGAAGGCTATTTTCAGAGTCACTAAGGGGCAGATGTACTAATATGTACTAACATAACTCCCCTATCATCCCATGCAACATGTATAAATGTATGTATATAACGCGATGATGTAACGCGATGATCGCATAGGACTTGTGTATCTTATTTTCAAGTGCGTTTTGCCTGTAGTCTCTCCCTGGCATAATGTTCTAAAGACAATTGTTTGATTACAAAACCTTGTAGCCCTGAATGGTGCCAATTGTAATCAGTGAATGTCTTTATCATTGTGAATGCTCCAGTCAACGTTATAATCATAATTTACTACATTTGAATAATTTCAGGCCTTAATACAGTGCATTGGGACATACTGTTTTAAATCTATCTGAGACCAATTTGATTAATAGGCTGCAACCTGGTAAATATCAGTGTTGCATGAATATCAGATAGTCCAAATTACTGAATAATAATTGCTCCCCCATATGCAGTTCATAAAACTGTAAGTCAATAATTAACATGGGATATGGTTGTGGGTAGGCTGGTGGGTTATGCGCAACTGGATTACACCTGCTTTTCAAAGGCGGAAAAAGTATAGATTTTTGGCACAAATGTTCATGGATTGTGGTCTGTTCCTACATACCAGGCCATGTTTTCAGGCGCACTTTGTGACGGAATAATGCCAAAAACGGGCACTAACATGTTAGTGCATCTGTAATATTTAAATGTAAGTAAGTAAGTAAGTAAGTAAGCTTTATTTATAAAGTGCTCTTCACAGCACGGATGCACAGAGTGCTTTACAGTAATAAATTAAAATGGCAATACAACACGAGACAAAATTAAAACGACACAGAACAGAAAAAAAACAACATTGCGAGCAGCTGCAAATGTTGGAAATGGCCATGTCTAATTTATCTTGGAGCATGTGAATGTGGGGCGAGTTTACGTTCACATAAATGTAAACACAGCACATGACATCTGGGGCCTCATTTATCATTGAGGTACGCCTTCTTTTACACGGTCTTTTTCGCGAGTTCAGGCGTACGCCATTTGCCCCCCCCACATTGCGATTTATCAAGCCGTAAGGGCGAAAATTTAGTCGCCTTTCTCCGCGCTTTTGTAGGACACCTCTCCAGTTGGCGTACCGATTTACACGGTGTTCTACGCCCTTCTTGAACACAGGGGGAACTGGCGACGCAGGTGGTGCGTCGGTGAATTACTATGTTTGACGGAGAGAATAAGAGCGACAGTTCATGAACGCACAATCATGTAGGCTACTAGGCCAATTCAGCACAAACATATATCGCAATGCAAGATTAGACGTGTCCTCTAACCGGCTCATTCATGGTTCGATATGGATTTGTTCCCCAAACTGTACCTATGCGCTGTCCCAAACCTTTCCGCGCTATATGTCACACACCTAATGCAGGCACTCCATCAAACGCAAATCATTGACCAATTAGATTGTCATTAATATGTGATCATGTGGACCTGTTTGCTGTTTGGTAAGCATATAAATGACAGTCCTCCTGTGCGTAATGCGAGCCTAAATGAATCCGGCGCTACTCGATAGAACTCCAAAGAGGTGACGGCGATGGCGACTGCACCCACACAAGGGCACCATCATAGAATGAATACGTCTATGTGAATCGCAAAAATGTGCACACTATAAATACCCAAATCATATGTGACGCCGACATGCTCATCACAAGTGTAGTGGCACGGTGGCCTGGCTCCACGCATGACTCATTCATCCTGGCGCACAGCAGGGTAGGGGCGAGACTGGAGGCAGGCGCTGCGCGTGACGGCTGGCTTGTTGGTGTATGCATAGCCAAGATACATATTCTTTGTCTTATTTACTTTCATCTTTATTAGCATTTTCCATCCATACAACGACAATACAATAAAACATAAAAACTTACAATAACAGCTTATGGGTACTACCATCCATGCAGCTTTTTTTTCTTACTCAAATATGACAATTGTCATATTAGTGGTATCATCACACTTCCTTCTATAATCCATCCATTTTTCCCATCTCCCTTCAAACCTTCCTTCCTGCATCCTCAATGCATAAATAAATCTCATAAATCTCTTCCACAACACCCACCACTGCTCCTTGGTTGGGGGTTCCACCTTATACCAAGCCCTCATTATTGTCTTTTTACTAGCAACCAATAGTACTTTCACTAGGTATCTGTCCCCTCCTTGTACATCATTCTGTTATGTTTGCCAAGATGTATATTCAAAGCTGATAAGAATGAGAACCAGTCAAGACCCCACCACAAAATGAGGACCCAAGCCCTCAGCCCCCTCCCCGTCATGAGGTTTACCAGCGGGGCCAAAGGGCCCACACTGAGGTCATGCGCCAGCTATGAAGACACAAACAAGTAAGGTTCACATTTCTACCATTTTATTGTCTGTTGGTGGGTGACTGTGTGAGGTGTGTGAGTGCGTTTGTGAGTGAATGTGTGAGGTCCGTGAGTGTGGTAGTGAGTGACTGTGTGAGGTCCGTGACAGCATGTGTGAGGGAATGAAGTGCAGTGAGGATGTCCTGTTGGCTCTGGTGGTGTAGTGTGGTGACCTCCACCAACTGCTGAACAACTGCCCCACAACTGCCCCAATCCCTTCTGCCATTTCCCTCTGGGCCTCTAGGGTCATGAGCCTCCAGCACAGCGTCTGATAGGAAGCCCAGCCCTCAGGGACCCTTGAGGCAGGGACGCTGGCAGCCGGAGGTGGAGGCGTGGGCGGTGGAGACGGAGGCGCTGGAGATGGCACTGGAGGTGGAGGCCGGTGCGCTGGAGGTGGAGGCTGCAACCGGCGGGGGCACGACCGTCAGGTCAAGGACCACTGCAGACTCCCCCTCCTCTGAGTCCCACCCCACGTCAGAGTCTGGAGAAACAATTTCAGTCATTTTCTTTGAGTTTGTCTGTTAACTTGATTATGCATTAAACATTTTATTGTGTAGCCATATTCAATTGATATGTTTTTCTGTTGGCAGCCAAATAAATGCTTAAGTGTGATTTACCGGGTGATTTAGATGAGAGTCTTAATAATGTGGTCTAACATTATGAAGTGGTCATCTGTGTTATCGTTCCCTGTTTTTGGTCCTGAATCAATCATAGCCTACCACAGAATGTGTGGAATGTTTGCTTTCCTCACTGCCACATAATACAGCATGTCCGTGTAGCCTACGCCACATACAGGATGCACGAATTACAGTACTAGACTACCTAAACTGTAGGAGCGATCAGACAAATGTAGGCTCGTACAAATAGCTTACCTTCCGAAGATGATTTTCTTTCCTCGCGTGGACCTCACCAACAAGCACATGCACCTCCGTCTCCGAAAACTTTCTCTTCTTTCCGCGTTTTTCCATAAACGTAATTGTCTTGCCTTTGCTCCACGCTATATTATGTCGGTTCCTTCCGGGGTATCCCCGTTGTGGCTGTCATAGTTTTGACCATATATGGTTGGATTTGGGCGTGGAGAGGGCGGAACACGGGGCGCGTGCGCGTACGCTCTATTCTCCACCGGTCTCGGATTTCTCGTGCAGAAAAGGGCATACGACATTTTTGATAGATCCGAAAAGCGTGTAAATATTCTCGTCGTACGCTACATTGTGCATTTTCCGCGTTTTCGTCGTACGCCCTCTTTTACACCAGAATTTACACGCTCTTTGATAAATGAGGCCCCTGGAATCCAGAACTGAATCTTAATATGGTGTTTTTAGACTATCCAGAGTCCAGAATATGCTGGTGCTTTGCGATGATGAGCACCCCATCTAAATATATAAACAAATAAACAAACAAATAAATGGGAAAAACCCTCAGACATAATGCTTTGTTTATATAAACATATTATTCCCTCTTTGGGAAAACATGTTAGCTGCTTCCTCTGAATTCAAGCTATTGTTTTGTAAATGGCTGCTCATTTGCCATCTGCAAAATAGACCCCACTGCCTTGCATTTTCAGATCCTTAGTCTGTCTCTCTCTCTCCTCCTCTCTCTCTCTCTCAGCTTCCAATGTTTCTCTCCTTCTCTCTCTCCTCTCTCTCTTTCAGCTTCCCATGTCTCTCCTCTCTCTCTCTCCTTCTCTCTCTTTCAGATCGCCATGTCTTTCTCTCTCCTTCTCTCTCTCTCATTCTCTCTCTTTCAGCTTCCCATGTCTCTCTCCTTCTCAATCTCTCATCTTTCAGCTCCCCATGTCTCTCTCTCCTCTCTCTCTCTCCTTCTCTCTCTCTTTCAGCTCCCCATGTCTCTCTCCTCTCTCTCTCCTTCTCTCTCTCCTCTCCCTCACTCCCATCCCTCTCTCTCCCTTGTTCCTTGAGGCTCTCTCTCTCTTCTAAGTCGAAGGAGAGGTAAATTAAACACCTCTAATCAATATGCTCAGAACTTATTTAATTAATGAGATGTGCTGGTTTTGGCCCGTGGGTAAGACATCTGGAGGTGTCCCGCACCTCAGAATGACCCCTAACGATGCCAGGCGCAGTGGGGGCTCACGCACGCATCGTTGGAGTTACACCGGTCACACAAATTAATACCAAAGCTCAATATCCAATTATCGCACTCAAATTGCCTAGCCATTCGCTCATAAAAGCTGACACGTGTATTCCATGTCTTTAGACTCTACGCTCAGTCTTAAATGGCTCCTCGTTTGCTTTCAAATGTGTATCTTCTTTTGAAGAACTGTAACTCATAGTGGAGGTATTTTTTGGTATTCACCACATTGCCAGAACAATTTACAGTGTGAAAAAGAATGAGAAAGAAATCCATCTCAATATAATTTAAACAGTTTGTCAACACTTGATTTGCAAATGGGGGGGGGGGGGGAGTCAGACAGAGATACAAAGGCTAGCTATGTACTATACAGTAGGTTGAACCATGAAGGTTGACCTTGGGGTCAAGTGTTGAGAGAGAGAGGGAGAGAGAGAGAGAGAAAGAGTAGGAGAGAGAGAGATAGAGAGAGAGAGAGAGAGAGAGAGAGAGAGAGAGAGAGAGAGAGAGAGGAAGAGGAAGAGAGAGGGAGGGGTAGAGAGAGAGCCAGAGACATGAAGGCTGATATGGGAGAATAATGGTGACGGAAACAGCAGTGATGAAACTGCTGACTATAACAGTGGTGTTTTCATGGCATAGGCAATTTCAGCCACCCGATGTATCTCTAAGCCTTAGCGACTATACGTTTCCCACTTAGTCTTCACAACAAGTTGCTCGGTGGGCTGTGTGTTCATATCTGACGATTCCTTTAAGGAAAGGGCATGGCTGGAGGGTACTGCAGATCGCCGAGTCATCATACTCAATAAACCCACACAGGAATAATTAACGTAATGTAAATGTGACCAAGGTGGAACTTGGCACTTGGGAGCTAAGTAACTCGCTAAACTAAAGCCCGGCAGTAGTTTCTGTATGCTTGTATTATTTTCCATCAGGGAAATGTTCTGCATATAAAGCCATCAGAACAAATAGGCTACAACAACACACATATATTGGCCAACTAATATGGATATGAAGAATTAATATTACATGAAGTGTATAAATAATTGGCAGATGTAAGTAAGTAAGCTTTATTTATATAGCACTCTTCACAGATGCACAGAGTGCTTTACAGTATTAAATTAAAATCAAAGGCATTACAACACGAGACAAAATTAAAACGACACAGAACAGAAAAAACAGAACATTGCGAGCAGCAAGGAGTTATAGATGGCCGAAGGCCTGCCTGAACATGTGTGTCTTAAGAAGTTTTTTGAACATGAGTTCAGTGGATGTCCTCTCTCAGGGCCTGGGGAAGAGCGTTCCAGAGTCTTGGGGAAGAGCGTTCCAGAGTCTTGGGGAAGAGCGTTCCAGAGTCTTGGGGAAGAGCGTTCCAGAGTCTTGGGGAAGAGCGTTCCAGAGTCTTGGGGAAGAGCGTTCCAGAGTCTTGGGGAAGAGCGTTCCAGAGTCTTGGGGAAGAGCGTTCCAGAGTCTTGGGGAAGAGCGTTCCAGAGTCTTGGGGAAGAGCGTTCCAGAGTATTGGCGCCACCGCCTCAAATGCTCTGTCACCCTGGGTTTTTAGCTAGATGTAAATAAGCCACTGTTGTTGCAGTGTCACAGAGGCCTGAGCACAGTCGAATGTGCCACAACTGAGAATATGCAGCCAGCGGTGTGTTAGTTTGCACAGTGCCAAAGCCGACTCGGACTGCGCACAGCAGATTGGCCATTATACTCGCTGCACATTAATTGCAGCATTCTGCTGGCCAATTGGGGTGGGGGGTATAGTTACATGAGCATGCGTTTCCCACAGTTGTGATTCATCCAAGCTCATCATCCAAATGAAAAATAATGATGTTCAGAAAGGGGTGGGGCGAGGCAGTAGAAATATTAGTAAAGCTTGGACCATGGCGTGAATTTTTTTTTTAATTAGTTTGGCTGAGTTGTTTATTTTTTTTATTTTTTGAAAAGTTGCCTTTTATTGTACCACATACTGTAACCCCTCCAGGTCAAACTGAGCCAGGACCAAACAGATAGTTTATAATGAGAGACGAGGTCACAAGGGGAGAGAGAGAGAGAGAGAGAGAGAGAGAGAGAGAGAGAGAAAGAAAGACAGACAGAGAGGGAGAGAGATACATATAGGGAGAGGTTAGAGAGCAGACATGTTTCACAAGTTCCTAAAAAATTTACAATTTTATTATTTTGAAATAATATTATTATTAAAAACTAAGGTAAATTTCCCAGGAACAAAACATCAGAAACAAGAACAAAGAGAGACGACTATAGACACTTGGAAGAGTAAAAGAAAACAATAAATATCAAGAAACTGACATTTCTCAACGACAGTGCTGCGCTAACGCCTAGCTAGCTGTCAAACAAGATCAAGTGGCTAGCTACCAAGCAAGACATCGGGACTCCCAAAAATACAACTTGTAAGGTGGGAAATCTGGAAAAGGACTTGTATAATCCAGAATAAATTGTCACTTTTGATTGCTTATTTCATTTTGTGGATTATCAAGACAGCCTGTCACTCGCTAATTATCCTACCTAGCTGTTAGCTTGCTGCCATGGTAACTTTAGCCTCTAGACCTAGAGCCAGGTAGAACCAGGTGCAACCAGTTGGTCAGGGTCAGTTGGAAACAACCAACAGTTGAAATGACCCATCCCTGAGGGACAGTGAGTGATGGAACACAACCACTACACACCTACAGTATTTACTCACACACACACACACACACACACACACACACACACACACACACACACACACACACACACACATACGTATACTGTACCTGTTACTGTACTGATGTATAATGTACAAGTATACCTGTTACTGTACTAATGTTATATAAAAAAAAATATAAAAAAATAAAAAATAAAAAATATATAGTATATACATGTCACCAATGTTAATGTTATAATTATTTACACACACACACACACATCTACACACACACACATCTGTCACTGTGTTAAATGTTCATTTATTGTGCAAATGTTTACTGCAAATTATTAATATGACTTACTGTTATTTCTGTTTGTTGTGTGTTTGTGTTAATGTATCAAACACTTAGGCAACACATGGACAATGTAATGCCAATAAAGCAAATTTAATTGAGACAGAGAGAGAGGGAGACACAATGAGAGAGAGAGAGATACATTTGATTTTGTATTATTTTTGTTAATTGTATCTTTATTGACCTATTTTATGACCGATTCATCTGTTAGTTTACTTAATTGTTTTCTCATATCATTATTGACTTGTATTTTTCTTGACGCTTTGGCAATATTGTCCACCTGATATTCATGCCAATAAAGCATTATTGAATTGAATTGAGAGACAAAGAGAGAGAGAGACAGTGAGAGAGATACAGAGAGAGATACTAATACAAACAGGGACTTCAGTTTGTATTAGGCTCCACCTCCATAGAATAAACACACACATACACACACACACACACACACACACACACACACACACACACACACACACACACACACATTTAGGACTGAAAATCAGCTCCACAGGGAGCTTCAACACAGCTGTGAGTGACCTGAGGGAAAAGGCAAGAGGGGCTTTTTATGACATCCGAAAATCTGTCCAAATTAATTTTCCAATTCGAATCTAGTTGAAAATGTTCAAATCAGTGATGCAACCAATTGCACTGTATGGTAGTGAGGTCTGGGGTCCATTGGCTAATCAGTCTTCTAGTTTTCTAATTGGGACAAACATCAAATTGAAACCCTTCACACAGAATTTTGTAAATACATTCTAAAAGTTCAAAGAAAAACTCCAAATAACGCCTGCAGAGCGGAACTTGGCCAATTCTCTCTTCTAATTGACATTCAAAAAAAGAGCCATCAAATTTTATATGCATCTCAAAACTAGTGATCCAACCTCTTACCATCACCAAGCCTTACAAAGCCAAGAGGAGAACATGGAGGAGTCCCCTCAGCCAGCTGGTCCTGAGACTGACCTCTGACCTCCCCTGATAGAGAAGAGTCCTGAGACTGACCTCTGACCCTCCCCTGATAGAGAAGAGTCCTGAGACTGACCTCTGACCTCCCCTGATAGAGAAGAGTCCTGAGACTGACCTCTGACCTCCTCTGACCCTCCCCTGATAGAGAAGAGTCCTGAGACTGACCTCTGACCCTCCCCTGATAGAGAAGAGTCCTGAGACTGACCTCTAACCCTCCCCTGATAGAGAAGAGTCCTGAGACTGACCTCTGACCTTCCCCTGATAGAGAAGAGTCCTGAGACTGACCTCTGACCCTCCCCTGATAGAGAAGAGTCCTGAGACTGACCTTCATGCCAATAAAGCTCATTGAATTGAATTACAGTAGACAGATAGAGACAGAGAGAGAGACAGAGAGAGAGACAGAGAGAGAGAGAGAGGGAGAGGGAGAGAGAGAGACAGAGAGAGAGAGAGAGACAGAGAGAGAGACAGAGAGAGAGAGAGAGACAGAGAGAGAGAGAGAGAGAGAGAGGGGGAGACAGAGAGAGAGAGAGAGAGAGAGAGAGAGACAGAGAGAGAGACAGAGAGAGAGAGAGAGACAGAGAGAGAGACAGAGAGAGAGAGAGAGACAGAGAGAGAGAGAGAGAGACAGAGAGACAGAGGGAGGGAGAGAGAGACAGAGAGAGAGAGAGAGAGAGAGACAGAGAGAGAGAGAGAGAGAGAGACAGAGACAGAGAGAGAGAGAGAGACAGAGGGAGGGAGAGAGACAGAGGGAGGGAGAGGACGGGAGCATTGCTGGCCTGACGATGCAGAGGGAGAAAGGGAAAGAGTGATTGGGGTGAGGGGGGGCTCTAAGTGGACCTGTGTACATCCATCCATCTATGTACTGTACAGTATGTGTGTGTATTATCTCATGTACATTAGGCTATGTATGCATAGCCTGGGGAGCCCGTACTGTGTGTGTGTGTGTGTGTGTGTGTGTGTGTGTGTGTGTGTGTGCGCGTGCATGTTGTAGTTTTCACAGGCGGGCACCATTTGCTCAGAGTTCAGGACGACAGCTGATCCCGTGTGATGGGCCGCCGCTTCAAAGAGCATCAGGCTTGTTAAAACGCTCCGCAGGAGCCCAAAGCAAAGACAGACGGCGGTAAAAACGGCAGAGATCACGGGGGGAGGGGGGGAGGGGGGGGTTGTCTAACAGTGTGCTGGCTGGCAGGGTTTTAGAAGATTAAAATGTTGTTTTTTTGTTCCTTCTCATTAGGAGGTGTCTTGTGTGAGTTTTCATTGTCAAGTGCATTTGAAACCGTGATAGTTCATTCCCGTTGATATAAATTTGCATTTTCTTCGGTGAAACATCTTGTTCCATGTGTCAGTACAAAGACTACTTTGACGTCCTTCCATTTCTTTTCTGATCTAAATCCTTTTTTCTCTCTTTTTCCAGAACGTGCGCTTTTTTTCCCCTCACGGGCGAGGCAGGTAGAACAGCTGTGCTGCCGTGGTTACAGAGGAATGAACCAGAGTACCCCGATATGTCGTCGTTCCATGTTCATCGTTAAGCAGAGGTGGGGGTAGGCGGGAAAGGGGGACACGGGGGTGATAGGATCCGGTGCTGTCGCCTCCTCCTCCTCCACTCCTCGAGGCGTCTCCTCTTCAGCACCTCCTCTATGCTCCCAAAATGGAGGAAGCCCAGGAGGAGCTTTGCAACGCGCTCATCCTCTACTTCACAGTTTCAAAGCCGAGAGCCATGCAGGTCACAGCACCACTGACACCACCATGATGACGTCACCTGGAATTTGTTCAGTTACAAACTCATCATTACCAGACTCCGATTATTTTTCACTGCCGTTGTTTTCGCGTTTGGAAATACATGGGAGTGAATGCAGCTGACGGCTAACTATGGCTCATTCACCTCCATGTATTTCCAAACGCGAAAACAACGGCAGTGAAAAACAATCGGAGTCTGGTAATGATGAGTTTGTAACCCAGATAGTGTATTCAGCCTGTTATTTTGACTATTTCGGTTCTTGAAATGGTGTTTTTACAGTGAACTTTTAACATTGAAGTCAACGGGACTTCCAGACTGACCAATATGGCTGCCAGGTGAATAAGGCGAATATGTGTGTAAACTTCCGCAAACTAGGTTGCCTAGCAACATAAACAATAACAATAGCTACCGTAAGTAGTTCCACTTCCTGAATCCCCTCTGCGGATTGATCTACACATCTACAACGG
The DNA here is from genome assembly GCF_949987555.1 of Borostomias antarcticus. Lineage (NCBI taxonomy): Eukaryota > Metazoa > Chordata > Actinopteri > Stomiiformes > Stomiidae > Borostomias > Borostomias antarcticus. The sequence goes on from NC_140249.1 coordinate 1,472,798, forward strand.
TCGCTGGAGTCAATGGATTTCATAAAATGATCAATAAAACCCTTCAGGATTCATACTTGGCAGCGAATTTGATGTCAGAACACCAACGGACACCAATTACACCCTCGGTGAGCTTCTTGTCTTTGAAATCGAGAGTTTAACATGTTTTTGAATGATTTTTCACGGTGCCATTGTATGACCAAAACGGTGGTAGAGCAATAATCAACTTTCTCGAAAATGCTAGCTTTGTTAACGTTTTGATCTGAACCATTGTATATGATCATAAGTAACCTTAAAACAGGGTTAAACATGCATTTTCCCTTTACTACTCCGTTAAGCTATTAGTGCTAGTATTTGACAGCCAGCCGGTATAGTGACGTTAATGTCAAAAGAGGTGAGACTTGCCAGCATGAACCATGGCATGGACCAAACCATTTAAGAAGGGGGATATTGCTCAGGAAATTAAAACTTTTTTCATCTGTATTGCATTAGTTTTGGCTTAATTTGAATTCTGATGCAGCATTAGTGACTGATCTACATGCAGAATAATTTCATCATAGAAAGAGGGACCTCTTGTTTTTTTTTGTGGGCCCTGCTTGCTTGTGGGCCCTTATAATCATCACCACCTTTCACCGCTAAACAACGGCGCTGCTTGTATGTGTCTATATGCGTTTCTAAGGTGTGTTGTACAACACATTGCCTCTTTGCGGGCATTCAAGTTTTCTAGTGTATAGTGTAGTGCATTACTGTATGTATTCAACCCACAAAGTGACATTTTGTCCATCAGGAGAAAAGCAAAGTCACCCTAACCAAATGACTGTGGCAGTCAGTGTGTCTGAGTGGATTCTGATGTGTGGATGGGTTTGAAGAGAGGGCATGGTGTCTGAGAGCGTGGCATTTACTCAGTCTTTCCCTCCTCCATAGACAATTGTAACCAAATAATGACGAATCACTACAGAATCCAAAAAGGTTAATCCGTTTAGCGTGTGTGGATATGTGTGTGTGCGTGTGAGTGTGTGCTTATGTGTGTGTGTGTGTGTGTGTGTGTGTGTGTACTCAAAGTGTATGTTTGGAGTTGGGTCTCTTCTGAGATGTGCAGAGGCATCACACCACAGAAAGGTTCAGTGGGCTAGCGGGCGGATTCCCGGAGTGTGTGAGTTAGGATACAAATGAAAGATTAGGAGACATGCTGTGGGAGTGGAACAGAGCTCAAAAACAAATGTCAGCCGTCCCCATTTAATGTTATTGGCCATCTCCAGGTTCTCTGAGAACCGTAGCTGCGAAGAGAAAGTAATTCTTGGGAAATCAAAAATGGTTTCGCTCCACTTGTCTCGGAGACAGCCGTGTTAATAGCTCTTCTGACACGGGGGAAGCTGCTCCACGTCTGCACCGACTGACGCTAAAGTTACTTCCCTTCTAAGCGCACTTGATCAACATATGCTCGTCAGTGTTATTCGTCGTGCACGCTTATGGCTTGTGTACGTTTGACAGATGGGCAGACATTTAGTGGGCAGGTTTGACGGAAAGGATGGGCAGGGACGATGCTACACTGTGTTAATGAGTGCGAAAGAGAGAGAGAAAGAAAGAGAGAGAGAGAGAGTGTATTCCAAATGGTACACTGTAAAAAAAAAATAAAAAAAAATGGTAAAATGCCTGGCAGCAAAAGTAGCCAAACACTTACTGTCAAATTACAGATCTTATTTAATCAATTTACTTTAAAAAAATAACCAGATTATTTTACGGTAAATATGTTTAATTAAAATAATTTACTGTTTGTTTATGACATTTGCACTTAATATAGAAATACAGAAAAGATATGTAATAATAAAGTAAATTTCAGTGAAAAGAACGTTTTGTTTTTGTTGTTTTTTTACAGCTCAGGGGCCTCATTTATCAAAGAGCGTGTAAATTCAGGTGTAAAAGAGGGCGTACGACGAAAACGCGGAAAATGCACAATGTAGCGTACGACGAGAATATTTACACGCTTTTCGGATCTATCAAAAATGTCGTATGCCCTTTTCTGCACGGTAAATCCGAGACGGGCGGGGAAGGGAGCGTACGCGCACGCGCCCCGTGTTCCGCCCCCTCCACGCCCTAATCCAACCATATATGGTCACAACCATGAGTGGAGAAACGTGGTTTCCCGGAAGGAACCGGCTTAAAAAGGTAGCGTGGAGCACCCAGGCGGGACAATGAAACATGGAACGAAGAGCAAAGAAGAGGAACTTTTCGGAGACGGAGGTGCATGTGCTAGTTGGTGAGGTCCACGTGAGGAAGGCAATCCTCTTCGGAAGGTATAAATCGCCTACGTTTGTCTGTTTGCTCCTACAGCTTAGTAGCCTACTTTAGCTACGTGTTGTGCATCTAGGATTGGGCATACACGGACATAGGCTACTGTAACATGTAGCTGCGAGTGAAGCAAACATTCTGTGGTAGGCTATGATTAAATTAGGACCAAAAACAGGGAACAATAACGCAGATGACCACTTCATAATGTTAGAACACATTAAACATTTTCCCCTCTGGGAAATTAAGACTCATCTAAATCACCCGGTAAATCACAGCATTTATTTGACTGCCAACAGAAAAACATATCAAATGAATATGGCTGCACAATGAAATGTTTAATGCATAATCAAGTTCACAGACAAACTCAAAGAAAATGATTGAAATTGTTTCTCCAGACTCTGACGTGGGGTGGGACTCAGAGGAGGGGGAGTCTGCAGTGGTCCTGGACCTGACGGTCGTGCCCCCGCGAGTTGCAGCCTCCACCTCCAGCGCGCCGACTTCCACCTTCTTATCAGCTTTGAATATATATCTTGGCAAACATAACACGGGATGATGTACAAGGAGGGGACAGATACCTAGTGAAAGTACTATTGGTTGCTAGTAAAAAGACAATAACGAGGGCTTGGTATAAGGTGGAACCCCCAACCAAGGTGCAGTGGCTGGGTGTTGTGGAGGAGATGTATGTTAGGGAGAGGTTCACGCATGCATTGAGGATGCATGAAGGAAAGTTTGAAGGGAGATGGGAAAAATGGATGGATTATAGAAGGAAGTGTGATGATACCACTAATATTAAAATTGTCATATTTGAGTAAGAAAAAAAAGCTGCATGGATGGAAGTACCCATAAGCTGTTATTGTAAGTTGTTATGTTTTATTGTATTGTCGTTGTATGGATGGAAAATGCTAATAAAGATTAAAGTAAATAAGACAAAGAATATGTATCTTGGCTATGCACACACCAATAAGCCAGCCGTCACGCGCAGCGCCTGCCTCCAGTCTAGCCCTACCCTGCTGTGCGCCAGTATGAATGAGTCATGCGTGGAGCCAGGCCACCGTGCCACTACACTTGTGATGAGCATGTCACATATGATTTGGGTATTTCTAGTGTGCACATTTTAGCGATTCACATAGACGTATTCATTCACTGATGGTGCCCTTATGTGGGTGCAGTCGCCATCGCCGTCACCTCTTTGGAGTTCTATCTCGGGCCAGTAGGCCGAGTAGCGCCGGATTCATTTAGGCTCGCATTACGCACAGGAGGACTGTCATTTATATGCTTACCAAAGAGCAAACAGGTCCACATGATCACATATTAATGACAATCTAATTGGTCAATTATTGCCGTTTGATGGAGTGCCTGCATTAGGTGTGTGACATATAGCGCGGAAAGGTTTGGGACAGCGCATAGGTTCCGTTTGGGGAACAAATCCATATCGGACCATGAATGAGCCGGTTAGAGGACACGTCTAATCTAGCATTGCGATATATATTGGTGCTGAATTGGGCTATTAGCCTACATGATTGTGCGTTCATGAACTGTCGCTCTTATTCTCTCCGTCAAACATAGTAATTCACCGACGCACCACCTGCGTCGCCAGTTCCCCCTGTGTTCAAGAAGGGCGTAGAACACCGTGTAAATCGGTACGCCAACTGGAGAGGTGTCCTACAAAAGCGCGGAGAAAGGCGACTAAATTTTCGCCCTTACGGCTTGATAAATCGCAATGTGGGGGGGGCAAATGGCGTACGCCTGAACTCGCGAAAAAGACCGTGTAAAAGAAGGCGTACCTCAATGATAAATGAGGCCCCAGGGCTCTGCCCTTCGAAGGGAACATAATGGGGGCCACACCCACCTCCGCCATGTTGAAGAGTGTTCCAATGCAAAGGGTGCAGAAGCACGGCCCTTCATTACGGTCATTTTCGATGTGAACAAGTGAAGGTCACTTTTGCTCCCTTTGCTCCCACAATTCTTTGCGACATCTCCGGTCAATAATTTGTCAACAGATATGGAGGACATTGAGGCGACAGTAATTTGGCAACCTAGCTTAAAGATTTGTGTACATTGTAGCTAAATCTGTCAGTGTAAAAATATTTTTTTTAGCAGATATCCTAGCTACATAATGATTGAACTAGCTATCGGCAGTTTTATGTTATGTGTGTGGTAAGTATTCAGTGTTCACAGAATTGACGGTGTAGCTAGCTAACTAGCATTAGCCCAAGTCGGCCCAGCTGCTGGTTAGCAATAAGAGACAGACCCCCAGCCGAGCTGAGAACCATCCGTCTCATGCATCGATCAGCTGTAATCCTTGACAGCACCAGCCTACAGTACACTGTCTGAATAAAATCCAACGGCTAATTCCCAATAAAGCATCCCTCCACTGCACAAGCTTCTCACCTCCCCCAACGATAATAATGAGAAGCACAAGCTGGCAAGATAAAAGTGGGAGAGTTCAAACGTAATAGCTGTGCTTGGCTGAGATGTGAATGGCACGGAAGTCAAAAGTAAAACCAGCGATGATTAGCCGACCGGCTACAACTGTGTCAAACTCAGCTGCTTAAACAGACGATTATATTGTAAAATTCTCTGATTACTCCCCGTTTTGGGGTTATATTACCCTGATATCAGGACACATCACTTTCCCACTCTGAAAGTTAGCTTCAGTTTAGATAGGATTCATTCATTAATGGTTATAGTACTACTGTAACACTCTCTATGCCCTTCACAGTGCTCACTACGAAAGGTACTTTGTAGGGCGTAGGGCCTTACGGTTTGAAATACAGCCAGAGAGAGAAAGAGAGGGGGGAGAGAAAGAGAGAGAGAGAGAGAGAGAGGGGGGGGTGGTGGTTGGAGCAGTGTTTTCAGATCTCTCCATGATTGTGAGGGGCAGTATCATCTCAGGAATTTATATTTCTTTATCTCTGTCTCTCTCTGTCAGTGTCTCTCTCCGTTTCTCTGTTCTCTGTATTTCTGTCTGTCCTTTGTCTCGTGTTAAACAATGTTTCACGCCCCCCCCCCTCTCTCTCTTTCCCCTGGGGGACGGGTCTAGAGAGGCCACTTCTTCTGCATTCAGTACGGCCATTATCTCCCCAAATTGACGCCCGCATTTGGAAATGATATTGAATTTGTAATGGGTCCCTAATCATGATGAAAAGACTTGCCCCGGCGATTATACCAGACCCATTTAAAACTGATTGAAATGTGCGTTTCTCCCGTGTGCATCTGCAGCCTCTCCTCTCTGTTGTCCTCGCTCTTTCTCACACGCATGCATTCTCTCTCTCTCTTTCTCTTTCTCTCTCTCTCTCTTTCTCTCTCTCTCTCTCTGTCTCTCTCTTTCTCTCTCTCTCTGTCTCTCTCTCTCTCTCTCTCTCTCTCTCTCTCTCTCCCCATCTCCCCATCTTATTTGTGAGTGCAATTTACTGCCTGCTGGATGCAGGTCCGTTCCATGCCAAGGCAATTGCACCGGTGGCAGCGGGAGCGGCTCTATGTTAAAAGGGTCCGCGCGTGTTCCGGCGCCGGCCGCGCCCCGTCGGAGGTCGAAGCGAGGCCATGGCGGGCTGAAGGAGACGCAGCGGGGGGGGGCGGCAACGCACGGCCTCACGACGGCGAACACGGCGATATAGCCAAACAACTGGCATCACACAGCCACTCCAATCTCAAGTATTTTTTTTTTTTGCTCAGTCAAGTGAGGCCAAGCAGCGTCCGTTCAGTGGCCTCGATGGAGGGCGAGAGGGACGGGGAGGAACGCCGCCTCCGAGCTTCCTGCCTGGGGTTCAGCGTGGCTGCTATTATCACTATCCATCGGCTGTGTTGACCTTCCACTGACCCTTGTTAGGGACTTCATCATGAAGGCATTGATAGGGAGCGCCCAGGGGTGACGCGCCGTTCGTTTCTAGCGGATGGCGTTGAGGATGAGCGATGAAGCGCCATTGTGGACGATCTCCCAGGAAGTCGCTTGAACTGGAACGCCGTCAGCCGCTGAACACACGGTCGCACGCCCACACATACACACACAGTGTGATGGCGGCACAAATGATGAGATCAGTCTGAGTGTGTGTGTGTGTTTGTGTGTGTGTGCGGTGCTGATTATTTTGGTGGGGCTTTGATCATGGGGAATGAGCAGAGTGGCTGGCGAGATGTAGCGAGCACACACACACACACACACACACACACACACACTCATGCCTCTGATTATCACATACATGAGAGAGAGAGGACGTCGAGGAGGCTCAGTCTCCACCACCACTGTCTCCATCTCAGCAGAAGATTACCACACAAACACACGTGTTTGTGTGTGTGTGTGTGTGTGTAGATGGGGATGTAGCCTTGATTGAGAGGACAGAGTTTTCCAGAGAGAGCATGCGAAACAGATCTCTCGGTATGTGTCAGTCAGCAGGCATGTACTCTTATACGAGGCCAAGGTGATCGGAAGCATGAGTGTTTTGGAGCGGTAATGGGTGAACACATCACATTATTTCGCTGCATATCTTATCCTGGTGGAAAAAGCTCCAATTTGGGGCAAAATCTGGGTGTGAAGCAGGTGACCGTTACTGGCCCTTGGTACCCTGCGTTGCCAGAAGCACCAGTCATAGAAAGGAGCTTTCATTACAAATGAATGGCGTATGTAAATAAAGCCTCGCCCCCTAGCCCCTCCCCTCTCTCTCCCCCCTTTAGGTGGAACACAATGGTGAGATTATATTATTTCTCTCAGGCGTAACTAATGATGGAATTAATATTGCCTAATCCCTAATGACACACATATATGAGTGTGACTGTGTGTGTGTGTGTGTGTGTGTGTGTGTGTGTGTGTGTGTGTGTGTGTGTGAGTCATGTGCGTGGGAAGAACAGCCATGTGTAGGTAGGTGGACTGTGCTTCCGCCTGGCTCCCACGGCAAATGAAACAGAATCACTTCATTAGCAGTGTGGGAATGTGCACTGGTAAAATACGATTAAAATGAAATGTAATAATTCCCTATACCTGAAATATACATACAAGAGTAAAAGTAGTGAAGTGATGTAAAGCATAAGGTGACAGGTGACATAGGTTGACAAGGGGACAGGGCTTTGAATAGTAACAAAGGATAAATACTTTATTTCTGTACATAAGTATTGTAGTTTTCTATCTGTACTTTACTTCACTACATTTTCCAAAGAAAACTGATACTCTGATACATTTCCCCTTAAAACATCTGTTACTCGCTACCAAATCAAATCTTCTGAAGAAAGAGCAACGTTGGAGACTGTGGTGAAACCTGATTGGTTGAGCAGTCTCGGTAGAATCAATTATGCTAATGAGACCAGGGGGATTCTGGGGCAAGCTGGGTTGGATTTTGACTGTTTCACGAGGAGTGCGGTCATGCCATGTGGTTGTTGGTAATAAAGTTCATATTTACACCATGCACTTTACCCACTAGGCTACATCAAGTTTGCAGTTTTACACTAGTTTTACACCATCTGTCTGCGATCACTTCTTAGATATTTGTGGTTTTTTATCTATGTATTTTAACTCGGCAAGTATTTTAATGATCAGACGTCTGATTAAAGTTTTGAGTCGGGAAGGAATGTCCCTTCCATGACTGACTGCTGACATTCACATTCCCGGCTAGGAATGGTAGCTAGCCAAGCTAAGCTAGCTAGCCAACAGGGTACAGTCTGCTATCTCTGCTTAACGTGCTTACCAGAGGCTATTCTATCGCAATAGTCCCAGTCATTTGGGCCTTTGCCGGTACGTCTCATTCCGTGCGTTCCCTGCTGGACCTGTGTGTATTGCTATTGCTATCATATTTACTCTCCATTGTGGACTCCTGTGTGGAGTCCTCGCGTGCAAGTCCTGCACTGTGCCATCCACCTGCCTATTATTACCATCTTCACCACAGGCTACTTTATCATCCATACTGTGCTGAGCTGTCTAATCTCCTCACCACTGCGGCCTCCTTTGTGAGGCCCTGTATGTAAGTTCTGTGCTGTGTTACTGATAACTCTGTGTGTCATTGGTCAAAAGTTTTCAAATTTCTCACACACCTTACCCACCTGGGAAAACTGGGCTCCAAGAAATATTGCATCGATTGGCCAGATGTTGGCGCTATAGGAACCGTTTGAAATTGCGAACTTTGAACAGGCATAACTCAGGCCCCGTTTGACCTACAGACATGAAACTTTGCACACATGTTTCTCCTCATGACGATCAAATTTGCATCAAGGACCTATACCGTCCGGTTATATAGATTTTCCGCCATTTTGCATTTTTTGAAAAACACTTGAAATATATCTCCTCCTAGAGACTTTGACCAATCTGTATGAAACACAGTACACACAATCTAGGGACCAATATCTACAGGACTATCAAGGCCAATTTTTGAAAAGTTACAAACATATACCTTTATGGGGCAATTCAATTTGCAGAGTGTGATGCTTGGGCTTTATTACATAAAGGTGTATAATGTCTCAGTGGATAGACCAAACACCACCAAACGTTGTAGCCATGTCTGGACACACAACGGAAAGGGACCCCTCCATTATTGGCCCAATCTAACCAAATGGGGGCGCTAGAGAGCTCATTTCCGGTTTAAGCCTAACTGCCATGCAGACATTTCCCAGACTTAGTACAGTTGTAGAGGGGCATGCTACGAGGTAACTGGATAAATATTACACTGATTGTCCACTAGCTGGTGCTATAACAACCTCAAATGCTTACAAATGGATAAATTGCAACCCATTACTGTGGCTCTCCCTGTGGCCAAAAATGGTTCAAATTCTTGTTGGCGTAGCACAACTTACTAATAGGACACAAAATCGTCCACTGCCCCAATAGTCTACTGAGTCGAATAAAAATTTGCTTGGTAGTTTTTGCATAATCCTGACTTCAATGGCCGCATAGTTCTAATTTGGCTATGGCTTGTTTCACCTGATGCCTTTGATGTGTTTATTGTGCTTGGCCCCAATAGAGGCTGCTTGCAGCTTTAATTATTATTATTATTGTATATTGTATGCTCTGCTGTTATTTGCGTATTTGTGTGAACTCGTCAACACTGTAAATGACTTTACGAGTATAAATAAAGGTTTGAAATGAAATGAGCTAATAAGACAGAGGCAATCAAGATCAATCAGAGTTTATCTAGCATGTACTGTAGTATAACAAGGCCATGCTGATCTGATGTGTGAGTGTTCTGGAACGGGCTAGGAATGGGTGAACACATCACATTATTTTGCTGCATATCTTATCACAGTGGAAAAAGCTCAAATTTGGGCAAATGGGTGTGAAGCATGTGACCGTTCCTACCCTAGGCATCAGTAAGTGCACCTATTTACAGGTGCAGTAGTCAAGATTGTGATGTAGACTAATCATAAAAAATAAAAATTCTAACAAGGCTTGTGAGCCAACAGTATTAGAGCTCCTGCCTCCTGATATTCCGTGTGGTACCAACTTCGTAATACTATTGTCTCACAAGTCAATAATAATCTGACCTTTTGGGTTTATGGTTCTTATGCTGGATACGTCTACTTTTAATAGCCTACATTTACTTACAAACATCTTTATTTATCACGCAGTGAAGACACACACATCACCCAGTGGCAGGCGGCAATGCTGAAACACACACACATGTAATGACGGAAGCATTTACCGATGAAACTTCTCTCTGCTCTTAACCCAACCCGACATCCTTCCCCCAAGGGCAGCCGGGAGCAGACAGTGGGCAGCGTGCGGGGGACGCGCCCGGAGACCGACCAAGCGCTCCTGTTCCGATCTGTTCTTCAGCATGTTTTTCGTATCGGGTCCATAGCTGGCCACTCCTGTGCTACTTGCCGCCCCACCTTAAGTGTTTTACTTTTGATACTTACTGTAAGTACATTTCATATCAGTTTCTTTAGTATGGTTACTCAAGTCTTTTCTTGTACTCAAGTATGGCTTTCGGGTACCTTATACACCACTGCGAATGTGTGATAATGACATATTCCTCACGCCACTCTGACGTTAAACAGCCACTTATAGCAATGACACCCGCCTGCTTTCACCAACGTGTCCATGGCAACAGCAGGCCGGGCTTGGGATGAGGAGACAGTGTGTGTGTGTGTGTGTGTGTGGGGGGGGGGGGGGGGGGGGTTAGGGTTATGGAGGACGCTTGGAGGAGCAAGGCTAGTCAAGTGTGAAATTACCTCGGTAGCTACCGTCACTTGGACCGTGAAGAGAGTTTAACAAAAGAAACGTGGTTAAAAACCTTGAGATACCGTCTGTAATGCCAAGGCAACGTGCTGGGAACGAGACCTGGAGTACTGAGCTCTCCCGAGAGAGAGGGCTGAGGGGGCCTAGATGAGTACATACACTGCCTGGACATACTAATGCTAATGTGGGCTCAACTGATCCGGCCTGACACACACAGTATGCGTGGTGGGCCTGCATTGAAAACTGAGATGACGTCCAATCTCCCGTTCAATCATGTTTTGCGGTTTTGCATGCGCATACTACAGCATGTATGAGGGCGGATTTGTGCCCGCGTGTGGTCGTTGAACAGCTTCCTGGGCTGACGCCATGATGGGAGGCGTGAGCAGATTGGCTGTGACAACTGTCGCCCCGTGACTGGCAGGAGCGCACGGAGGGACGCTGTGTGTTCACACTTCGCATGAGGTCATCACCGTGAGACACGCAAACGTGGCCAGAGTATGACACATGGCTGGTTAGGGAGCTGGGTCTACTGTTTATATGATTGGGGTTTCGGTTCATAGGTTCTACATGTACCCTGTAGTCAATTATAAATTATTAAATAGCCAATTTTCAAGACTAGGTATCTATTCATGAAGTTGTTGTTGTTATTGTATCTATTTATAAATGAAATGCCCTTATCTTGAATTATGTCTGAATTGGTTTGACTGCCTTTTTCATTACAGTTAGTCCTGCAAAAAAAAAAATACAAATTGTCTCTAAAAACAGTTTAAACTTATTTAAAAGAGCCTCTATTTCCATAACCTTCAGTATACTCTTGCAGTACAATCTCTGATACATCATGTTTTCCCCGAGCTGTGTAATGTAGAGATCTGTTGATACTGTATCTAATGTCCATCTGTCCACTCTGTGGAACTCACTTTGACCTTTGACCTTTAGCGACACACTGCAGTTAACGTTGACAAGCTCACTGGAATGTTGCATCTCAAAGAAAGGTGTTTAAACATGAGTTTAAAAGTGCATTCTTACACGTCTTACTTTTTTTTTCTTCTGCCTCCATCTCTATTAAGATTCCTCATCACCTCAAAGGCTGGTGTGATGAGAAAACAAACCCGCCTTCATCACCTTATCTCCCAGCATGCTCGGCGGCGCGGTAGAACGTGAGAATCTGCCGTTGTGGCATCCCGCCAACTGCTCCACAAACGGAAAGGAGAACTACCCCGTCGCCTGTGTCCTCGGGGTCACTCTCTCTTATCTCACTCTCTCTTTCCTTTTGTCTATAAACAGAATGCTTAACCTGAGAGAAGCACCACTGTGAACTATGCGGGGAGTAGACAACATCACACCTTCTGTCTGCATATTAATACACAGCAACCGGAAAACTACAGAGCGAGACCAGATTGCGGGAAGAAAAACAGAGAACAGACGAGAGGAATGAACTGAGTGTTATCATGGCTCATGATTATTCATAGCTTGGAGGTAGTTCCAAATTTAGAATGAACTAGAGGGGCTTGCACTCAGAGAGTTCAGACCTCCGCCGAAAGTTCGGTATTGCAAGTGGCGGCAAGAACCTGAAACCTATGAGGAAACTGAAACTCCCTTTCTGAAGTTACAGTAATATGGGTACTGTAGAGCCACCTATGAATGAATCATGGTCAAGATTTAATGGTGAGTTCCTTGGCCCATACTGCACCCCTCCACCGAGTTTCATGCATATCGGGCTGGTCGTTTTTTGTTTAATCCTGTCCGCCTACAGACACACACACACAGACAGACAGACAGACAGACAGACAGACAGACAGACAGACAGACAGACAGACAGACAGACACACACACACACACACACACACACACACACAGACAGACAGACACACACACACACACACACACACACAGACAGACAGACAGACAGGGGTGAAAACATTACCTTCCGCCCTGCGGGGCTTTGCCCCTGGGGTGGAGGTAACAATAAATAAGGTATCCAAACCTTTAGATCACAAATGTGTTTCTGAGGATTGCCATGATTTTGGATATTTACTGTAGATTGGACTCACAACTTAGAAATCAACCTAATGCACCACCAGGCCAGTTCTGGAAAGAAGTCTAGCGCAATCTGAGAGTACATAGAGAGTACAACACTCTGCAGTTAATTACAGTTAACATGCTCTTTGGGGATAGTGATTTCTGGTAAACTGTCCAGTGATGGAATACTTGGCTGCGAGCGGACAGACCCATATGGGCCCACTGGTTCTGTTGGATGTACTCCGTCCTCGACAGAGCTGCAGCTGGTCCATTTGGACCTTGGCAGTAGCAGGTACACTTCCAGCGTCAACTTGATGATGATCTATCTTTTCTCTCTCTCTCTTTCTCCCCCCCCCCCCCCCTCTCTCTCTCTCTCTCTCACACACACACACACACACACACACACACACACACACGTGTGTGCGAGTGTGGGCCCTTCTCTGGGAGTGTGGGCAGAAAGAGATGGGAGTCTCCTCCCTATTCTGACATGGCGTGCTGTCACCACGTGGATAGAGAGTGACGCTGAGCGCGTGCGAGTGAGACGTCTGTCTTGGAAAAAGGGCCCTCTCTCTCTCTCTGACTGCAGAGATGAGACCCCCCCTGCCCGGCTTCCCTCCCCCTCTACTCTTGGCTTGCCTGAGGAGAGACAGCTTGTCTGTGACGCCAGACGACGGTGATGTCTCTGCTTCCCTTCGCCCCTCCGTATGGGCACACAGACTGCACAGGTCCCCTTCTCTGCGGCGGGGTGGCACCACGCTTGGACGATGCCCTCGTACTCCCCTCGCCCCGGGTGCCCTAACATGTTTCCCTCCACGGCTGGCTGCTGCCAGCCACATGCCCTCCACGGCCCCCACGCTGGCTGTGTTAACCACAACATGGGTCCTCTCGGCTTGTGCCTCACCCCCCCCCCTCCCATCTTCTTACAATAGACTACAGCCTTCCTTCTAGCACTCCTACGTAGCCACAAGATGGTGGTATGCCCATCTTGGTGCATACGCTCCCATACCAACCACACTAGCTTTGATGCTAGGGACCAATAACTAACCACTCTATGGAACCATTTTTAAAGGGTCATCATTGTGAGAAAGGGTTCCATCTTGCACTCTGTATGCAGTGCTCTTGCTAGCCATACTAGCTTTGGGTTCCCTTGCTATTCACAGCTTAGTCCTCACCTTGCTAACAACATTAGCTTGGTGCTCACCTTGCTAGCTATAATAGCTTAGGGCTTACCTTGCTAGCTACATTAGCTTGGTGCTCACCTTGTTAGCTACATTAGTTTGGTGCTCACCTTGCTAGCTACATTAGCTTAGTGCTTACCTTGCTAGCTACATTAGCTTGGTGCTCACCTTGTTAGCTACATTAGTTTGGTGCTCACCTTGCTAGCTACATTAGCTTGGGGCTCACCTTGCTAGCCACATTAAATAGGCGCTTGGTTTGTGCTGAGATGAATAGCAACTACATGGCAGACAATTTGTGGGAAGCATTTGATGAGATTATCGAGGATGAGTGGAACTTCGAAATCTAAACAGTCACAAATTCACAATGGCTGACCCAGTCTACGAAAGGCCATCTCTGGGTTTAATCGATCATCTAAGACTACCAGGCAGCTGATCAGAAAAACAAACAGGCTTGAACTTCACAAACCACAAACTCCACACCAAAATCCATGATGAACCGACGCTCAGCACACACTCTGCTGGTTGTTGGTGTTCTACACCTTTCCACCAGTAGTAGAACAGCAACTACAGTAGCAGTGGGTGTGTGCCGCACTGGCAGACAATTGAAAAAAGTGCCATCTTCTGTCTGAAGACGCCACGCTTGAAACCGTCAAAGAGCTGCTTGGCACGTTGAAATAATTTACAGATGTGCTGAGAGGAGAGACACCCCCCCACTGCCTCTTCAGTTCTGCTGTTCTGTTCTCCTGAATCTGAATAAGTTTTGTCTGTTTTGCAGATCAGAACTTAATTTATCGTTCATGTCACATGCCAGGTTATGACATGAATTAAGTTCTGATCTGCAAAACAGACAAAACAACGACGAAGACAAATAGTTACTACTCAACTGTGCCACGTTCCTTGACCCTGGATTGAAAGATTGATTTGTTTCAACGGAATGTGAGGTCAAAGAAATGCTGCTCGAGCAAGCAGGCATTGTCCAGGACTCGGCACTAGCCTACACAGCGAGCCAAGTCAGACACGGGATATATTTGAGGTATGTATGAGCCAATAAGTAATTTAAAGCATTGTAATCTCATAAATTGAATATAGCAAAGTGATTTATCCTTTTACATACGGAAAAAATGTGCATTTGCCCAATTTTTGCTGTGGCATCGCGGTACTACCCAGAGCCGCGATACTTTGACTGGTGTAGCAGATTATGGACGTGACAAATATTATACAGACCATGCTTTAAGACCATCTCACTGACAGGAATGTTGGTGATTTCAAACTAAGCTGATAAAGATCTGCATGCCTCCAGGCTCAGGCCAGGGACATCCTGCTCTCCCCTACCGGGTGACTAATCAATAGGAGGTCATGCAGGGGCAAACGTGGTTCGTTTGGACTATTTCCTGTCAAACTCACGGCAAACCTGACAAAACCCTTTCTAGCCCAAGGACTGATCCCTTGAAATGGGATTTTGGGGGAATCATTAACTCTTCCTTTCCTCACAATAGTCCTCCTCCCAGAAAGCCAAATGACGTCATGATAACGTCTTTCAGAGACGTCCCGGACTAGGCCAGAACACGTGTGGATTAGGGGATTTTTTCAGATGTCTTTTCAGGACGTCATCATAACGACTTTTTAATGACCTGAACTGGCCGTTTTTTTTTAGGTCATTAAAAAGTCGTTATGATGACGTCCTGAAAAGACGTTAAAAAAATCCCCTGATCCACATATGTTCTGGCACATCAAAGTATATAATTTCTTTCTTCCTGGAAAACGGTAGGTCACGTGCAATGACGACAACAGGTACCTTAGATTTTAGGCCAACAATCTCACGACATACACCCGTCAATCAACGCTATCCTTCTATCGAATCTGTCTAAAGTTCTTAAAACCCGTCCACGTGTCAATGTTCCAATCAAATTCCTCTAAACGCATGCCCCACCCTCATAGCTTGTTTGCGTCGGAAATACGTCAAACTACGGAAGTTAGATGATCTCAAACGTCCGTTTCTGTGCGACTTTAAACAGCATTTGTACTACTGGCTAATGATTCTGGCCCAAGCTTTTTGATCCATATAAGCGGTTTATCACTGTACCCGTGATAGTAGACAGTCTTCATTTTTTCGAGTCAAACAACGCCTCCGGACACATCCGCTTAACTGGTCTCCTGTGTGTCGTGTTGATGCAAGTCTTGTTTTAAGCCTAGAGGATTGAGGATAGGCTGTTTTGACCTATGCCATCATTCATTTACTTTCTGCTGTTTTGTTATGGAAATTATTCATATCACCCTGTTAACAGCTCATCTTTATCTCATCATGTGTGATCTAGTATTAATTAAACAATGTCTAGGGTAAAACAGCCTAATACATATCTTTAATTGTGTGACTCCCCTGACAAGCTTGCATATTATTACAATAATCAAGTTTGAAGGCTCATAATGACAGGCTGTCTCATTCGGATCTCATCCTAGAAGAACAGAGCTTCTGTCTGTTTAGCAAAGCGAAAAGGCCAAGCGGAAACCCAAAAGGCTAAAAGGCGCTTCTCTCTGCATCTTCTGTTACAAACTGCTGATAAGTTGAGTTACTGACGCACACCTGTCAGAGGGAGTAACAATTATTTAACATTACTGTTGGTCTTGTATAAATATATCGGTTTAACATTACTGTTGGTCTTGTATACATATATGGGTTTAACATTACTGTTGGTCTTGTATAAATATATGGGTTTAACATTACTGTTGGTCTTGTATACATATATGGGTTTAACATTACTGTTGGTCTTGTATACATATATGGGTTTAACATTACTGTTGGTCTTGTATACATATATGGGTTTAACATTACTGTTGTTCTTGTATACATATATGGGTTTAACATTACTGTTGGTCTTGTATACATATATGGGTTTAACATTACTGTTGGTCTTGTGTAACATAAATATATGTTAAAACTGTTATTATTTTTGGAACACTCCTGATCCCAGCGTGATACCTGTTCTCTATGAGCTCACGTTAAAACAAGACCTAGACTCACATTCTGGTTGGTATCTTTCATTTTATTGATTGATGGATTGAAATAACGCATGCAACTGGTAATTGATGATTAATCACTTATTGGCAAAACAATTTTTATATTGCCTCATTTGTCTATCCATTAGGTTTTGAATTGTGTTTTCATGTTATTTTGATAATTTATTAGTAGAACTTCAATACATATTATTAAGCTTTGATCACATCATAGCTGTCATCAGACAGGTCTAGTTCAATAATTCGTTTGAGTATTTTGAATATCTATTTTTATTTTGATCGGCCGCATACACTTGTCAATGCGTGCAGCCAACGGCCTGGCGACTTGCGAAGTTGAATAAACACATTTCAAACATCAAAAACATCTTGTGGGATCTGAATAACAGTTCAAATAATTAGTTTGAACTAAATGAGTAATAACAAAGCATGCCTTAATTAAAAGAAATCACACTGTTGTGAATATTGGTCAATGGTCATTTAATAAAAAAATAAAATTCTTCTTCTAATTGCTCTTGAAACGGCCCCCAGATGGTTAAGGATCTCTGGATCTTTAGGTCACTTGATTGAGTCAAGACCTCCTCCTTCAGACGGATTGAAAAATTAGACTTTTGATAAAGGTTATGTTTCCCTGTACAGAACAGGGTGGTGCGAAATACGAGTTGATTTAATGTATTAAATACACATTCCTTCATATTTGTGATAACCGCAGTGTAATCAAATTATACCTATTCATATAGTCATATTTCCATAGTTCTAACTCTAATGTTACACTGGTATTGCACCGAGGGTAACAATACTGATATTGTGACAATCCTCCCCCCTAGTGAGACTTCTCCCACTGCTACATGACCCTCCCCTGTAAGGACGGTGATGTCTAGACACCTTGGTGTAAGCCAAGCGTGGCAGAGCTGGAATTCTCTGTCGTGTGGCTCTGCTCCCCCCAAATCTCTCCCTCTCTCTCCCTTTCTCTCTCTCTCTCCCTCCTCCCTCTTTCCCCCCATCCCTCTGTCTGTGTCTGTGCTCCTTGGCCTGTGGACGATAATGACATGTTTCCTCTGTCAGGGGTTTCCTCCCCACCCCCCCCTCCTCACTCGATCCTATCTCTTCATCACACCTCTCTGTGTCCCCCCCCCCGCCCCTTTCCTGTTGGATGTGCCGTGGTCATTTTCCGCGCGGGCTGTTAAACGTCTCACACCGTGTCCTAACTGCTTGCGACGTGAGCAACAGAACGCGACATCGCACGCTTGCTGTCCTAACTGAAACCGTTAAATTTCCTGTTCTGTTACGTCATTTGTCTATATTCCCGACTGACTAGTGACTAGCTACTCAACTTTCGAACGCTGTCAACGCGAGCGACAGGAGGAAAATAGGAACAGGGCGAGCGTCAGAAGGGCAGTTAAAACGTCGCGCCGCTTCGCGCTGCGTCGCTCGCGTCCAGTTAGGACATAATAATAGAAAACAGAGCAATGGAACGCATTTTGTCACTGACGCTCGCTCGCGTCGCGTGTAGTTAGGACACAGTGTTAGGACACGGTGTTAGGCGATCCTATCTCTTCATCACACCTCTCTGTGTCCCCCGCCCCCCCCCCCCCTTTCCTGTTGGATGTGCCGTGGTCATTTTCCGCGCGGGCTGTTTAACGTGTCAGGCCTCAGCGGCACACCAGGCCGGCGCTACCCAGCAGCCATCTCTGCCTTGGCTCTGCTCGCACACCCTGACCGTGAATAATCCAAGTACAAACGTCCAGTCCCTTGTTTTCAAGAGACTTGAAGTACAAATAACACTGGGGGGGAAAGGATCGGATTTGTGGCACAACGGGAGATGGGGTTTTGAGATCAAGCTTGAGACCTCGTAAGGACGGCGCTCTCTCCGCGCCCACAGCTGAGTACACCGGTCAAAGACGATGAGTGTTGAGGTGAGACATAGCCACAGGGCAGGCTCTCTGTCCAGCAGGGGTTTCCTTCAGATCAGAGGATACACAAGCAGGCACATGCATGTTTGAAAGGTAGTAAGAGAGGGAGAGCTTCTAAAAGGGAGAAGGAGGGGGTGGTGGGCGGGGGCAGTGGAGCTGAGGGGTGGGAGGCAGACAGTGATGGTGACCGGAGCTGTCAGCCCTACAGAGAGAGAGAGAGGGAGAGAGAGAGAGAGAGAGAGAGAGAGAGAGAGAGGGAGAGAGGGAGAGAGAGAGGGGGAGAGAGAGAGAGAGAGAGGGAGAGAGAGAGGGAGAGAGGGGGAGAGAGAGAGGGAGAGAGAGGGAGAGAGGGAGAGAGAGAGAGAGAGGAGAGAGAGAGAGGGAGAGGGAGGGAGAGAGAGAGAGATGGAGAGAGAGAGAAGGAGAGAGAGAGAGAGGGAGAGAGAGAGAGAGGGAGAGAGAGAGAGAGAGAGAGAGAGAGAGAGAGAGGGAGAGAGAGAGAGAGGGAGAGAGAGAGAGAGGGAGAGGGAGGGAGAGAGAGAGAGATGGAGAGAGAGAGAAGGAGAGAGAGAGAGAGGGAGAGAGAGAGAGAGGGAGAGAGAGAGAGAGAGAGAGAGAGAGAGAGGGAGAGAGAGGGAGAGGGAGAGAGGGAGGGGGAGAGAGTGAGAGAGGGAGAGAGAGGGAGAGAGGGAGAGAGAGAGGGAGAGAGAGAAAGGGAGAGAGGGAGAGAGAGAGAGAGGGAGAGAGAGAGAGAGAGCTGCACTCAGGGGCCCGGCCCTCAATTCCACGCTGATGAATCGCACCGGAGCGGGATCATAAACATGACACCGTCATGGCCGCCGCGGATCCTGTGTGCCCTTCAGGCCCCCGGCAGACCCAGGCGGGCAGGCGCTGGGCTCACCTGGGGCTCAGCTCCTCGTCCGGGACGGCGTGTGGGTGACCAGAAGATGGATGGGCCAGGGTTTGTTGGTTCAAAACCCGTGCTA
>NC_140249.1:1492525-1500025 GCF_949987555.1 Borostomias antarcticus
AAAACCCGTGCTATTCTTCACTTTCAACTTGGTTCCTTATCTATTATGCTAATCCTTGTTTGAAGCGTCACACGGAAATGACTTTCAGTTTGGAGGAATGTCATGGTGCGTCTTGGATCTGTGGTTTGTAATCGAATTGTCCGGCTGAGTAATTAGTGATCGTAACTTATCAAATTTCTAATTTATTAACGACCATGAATCAAACTTGGGGCTGAAGATAATCCCCCAAAATGATCACACTCCCCCTCTGTTGTGATTATTCGTTTTTTCATCCAACATCCACCTATCCGGCGTAATTGATGAAAGTAATTGACAAAATTAATCAAATGAGGGCATTCATCAGTTTGTCAACGTTAATCTAGCCAGATATCTGCATCTCCCCGTTGATGTCTGTATTTTTAGAGGACCTTCCTCGTTGATCAATGGCCGCCTCAGCCCGCGGCTTCCTGTTGCGATGCTGTGATGATGAGGATAATAGATTGCCCATGCCCCTGATGGTCTCTGAATGAAACACTCACGACCTCATCACTACACTGGAAATCATTGGCACTTCATCATTTCCCCACAGTTATTATTTGCCTTTAAGGACAAAATGACCTATGGAAGGACGAGGATTGATAAAAGGATGTTGCAAAAAGAAACGCCGCCATCCCTGCGCTTTCCTAGCACAGTCCAACACAGCCACTTGAGGTGATAAACGCCAGACCGCGTTTCAGATGAGGTACGTAGAACAAATGGTTCTTCCGAAGCAGCCATTCAAACTCAAAGCAATAGTTAATAATACTTAGTCAATAAACGGCGCACACGCACACGCGTGTGATCTAGGGAGAGACGCACACTATGACGTGTAATCTAGGGAGAGACGCACACTATGGCGTGTAGTCTAGGGAGAGACGCACACTATGGCGTGTAATCTAGGGAGAGACGCACACTATGGCGTGTAATCTAGGGAGAGACGCACACTATGGCGTGTAGTCTAGGGAGAGACGCACACTATGGCGTGTAATCTAGGGAGAGACGCACACTATGGCGTGTAATCTAGGGAGAGACGCACACTATGGCGTGTAATCTAGGGAGAGACGCACACTATGGCGTGTAATCTAGGGAGAGACGCACACTATGGCGTGTAATCTAGGGAGAGACGCACACTATGGCGTGTAGTCTAGGGAGAGACGCACACTATGGCGTGTAATCTAGGGAGAGACGCACACTATGGCGTGTAATCTAGGGAGAGACGCGGGAGAGCGTCCACAGAGCCCGCCGCGCCGTACAGCGCCGCCAGGTAATTCACTCTCACAACAAGAGCGACGGCGTCTTCAGGCCGCTGGTCAAACGCGCGCGGCCATCCCAGCGCCGTCGGTCGATAGCCAGTCTCGCCGGCGTGGTGGCGTGTGCCGATCAAAGTGACCCTGTGAGGTGCCACCCCACCCCCCCCCCCCCCACGCTGCCACTCAGCACTCCGCTCGCCTCGACTCACCCACCCATTAGAGAGGCAACTCTGCGAGAAATTGAATTTTTGTGTCGTTATCTCGCACGGATGCAAAATGGCTCATAGCAGGGTGAAGAGATAGCACACAAATAGTGAGGGAGAGAGAGAGAGAGAAAGAGAGAGAGGGAGAGAAAGAAATGTGTGGGGTTGGACAGAGAAAGAGATAAATCTAAATGTAAAAGAGTCTGTTGGTGTGTGTGTTTTTGTGAGTGTGTGTGCTAGAGTCAGCGGCTGTGCACCCGTAGCGGTCTGATCTGCGAGTGCCAGATTACCACACAGCGGAACTGGAGCTAATTTCATGTGAGGTGTTCATTTTGCAGGGTGGTGAGACTGGGCGCTGTTTGGCGTGGTTCTGACGAGATCGCAATAAACGTGACGCCTGCACCTCGAATTCCACAAAGCAGCTCCAAATGAACCGCAAACGCCTGACAGCAGCACTTGCTGAGCACGTCAGTGAGTGTGTGTGTGTGTGTGTGTGTGTGTGTGTAAGCGAGAGAGTGTGTGAGAGAGTGTATTTGTGCGTATGGGCATACATGCATGTGCCTGAATGTGTGTGTGTGTGTGCATGTGTGTGTACATTATGTGTTTGAATGTGTTTGAGGGCATGCATTTGTCTAAGGTACGTGTGTGTGTGTGTGTGTGTGTGTGTGTGTGTGTGTAGGGGGGATTCGATGCATTAACCTAAAATAGAACAGGAAGTCTCACAGGAAGCGTGTCCTCTAATTGACTATGTTCTGTGTGAACAGCACTTTTTAAACACCTTGTTGTTGCGAGTACACAGGCGCTGCTTTTAATTGCCCGGTCTTGTGGAACCTGCTCTCCTCAGCAGGCTGATGTCGGGATCGGGGATGTGCCGTTATTCACCTCAGCAGGCTGATGTCGGGATCGGGGATGTGCCGTTATTCACCTCAGCAGGCTGATGTCGGGATCGGGGATGTGCCGTTATTCACCTCAGCAGGCTGATGTCGGGATCGGGGATGTGCCGTTATTCACCTCAGCAGGCCGATGTTGGGATCGGGGATGTGCCGTTATTCACCTCAGCAGGCTGATGTCGGGATCGGGGATGTGCCGTTATTCACCTCAGCAGGCTGATGTCGGGATCGGGGATGTGCCGTTATTCACCTCAGCGACGGGATTGATACGGCACATCGGAGTCCGACTACCTGTCCTCTCTTGGCCCCTGCTGTCCGCAGAGCGACCCGTTAGGGTGCGTCTTTACAGAGCAGGTGTCCCCGCCGTGGCGCGTCCACCCCCCCCCCCCCCCCCCCCCCCACCCACCGGGGTCCATCTGCTGAACACTTGGCGGAGAAGAGCGGGGGGAAATGGTCAAGATGGCGTCGTCCAGATTTGCACCTTTGCGAGTTTCTTCACGGACTCCCTTCGTCCGGTCTGCTTCCCACAAACCACATAATTCGTGGATCCTGGTAACTCAGTCATATCTCCCATTACCATTTCTCTAATATACGTACAGTAGCTCCAGGAGTTTTACAAATCAACGCCGTCATATTTCATTCATTTGTCTGAATATCAGATCACTATTGATTCTGTGTCATTGCAGTATAACATATTATGTGGATAACCTGCTTAATTCAGTTGTACAATTAAAATTGTATAATGTGTTGACATAAAAGCCAATGACAAGCGCGTGACACCGGGAGCAGGCACAGTATGGCGTTATCATTTGAAAACAAGGTTGCTCGGTGTGTTGTGTAAACAAGGTTACTCGGTGTGTTGTGTAGTTAGGCCCAAACAAGGTTGCTCGGTGTGTTGTGTAGTTAGGCCCAAACAAGGTTGCTCGGTGTGTTGTGTAGTTAGGCCCAAACAAGGTTGCTGGGTGTGTTGTGTAGTTAGGCCCAAACAAGGTTACTCGGTGTGTTGTGTAGTTAGGCCCAAACAAGGTTACTCGGTGTGTTGTGTAGTTAGGCCCAAGTCCACAAAGAATGGATTGCTCCCACACAGCGATTGCAACGGCAATCTGCTCCAGTTTAGCACGATATCCACAAAAGATCTTGCTCTAATGATATGCCCAGGCAAACACGCCCACAAATTTGCCAACTGTGTGCAATTTGCGCCCATGACGGTGCCTTCGTCTGGCTACGATAACTGCTGCCAGGATCCCTTTGGACCCGGCGATTCGAGGGGGCTTGGTCAGGCTTAGATCCCTCAGTTTTAATTTCACCCCCCTCAGTTTACTGTAAGTTTAATGTAACATTGCATTAACATGATAGAAAAATGGCAAAAACAACCAAAATATTGGTGAGAGATAGGTATGATCAAGATGGCAATGAGACACTTTCTTTGAAGTTTTCCCCCATTAAGCTTGTTATCTGATTTGTCAAGAGATGTATTTATTACATTTGAACCTCTTAGCACACAGTAGACGGGATGTGATTAAAACCCTGTAAAAACGCGTTTGAAATGGATCTTCCAAAACTATTTTGGGAAAAAGACTGGAAGGGTCGTTTACTCAGGAAGTTCAACAAACAATCAACAAGGAAGCTACAACTCTACTGAGGAAAGGCAAGACAGAATTTAGCTGGTTTCTTTTTCTTGTCTTTATATTTTGCTGGTTTGGCATGTTGGAGACATAGCCTAGGATATTAGCATAGAGCGCTGTCCCTGGTACTAAATGGAGAGCACAGATAAAACACACATCACTTGGTTCAGCCTTGCTTGCTTTTCGTGGCTGTAAATAGAACCTTTGGCCCTAATTCTATTTTTCCTGTACCATTAGGCCTACTGTAGAAATCCACAGAATGGAATCGACAGGGTTAGTGAAGCTTCAGTCAGCGAGAGAGGGAGAGAGCTGCATGAAACGTGATAGCCTACGAAGTGAACGCCTACTGCACTTGACCAATAATCAGAAAAGATCATATTATTGTAGCGACCCGTGTTCATAATGTTGTTGCTGTGTGTGTGTTGGTGTGTGCGGGTTGTGGTTGTAGAGAGAGGGGAGCGGGCGCTGTGCGGGATATAAAACTGTAGGCTCTTCCTGAGCTACTGTAAGTTTGATTGTTTGATATGATGTTTATTCATATAAATGTATACAATGCTGCATACAATAGGCTGCTGGGTTGGCCTACTTCTAAATACTCACATAACATTCATTATTCATTATCTCGTTATTTCTTCGTTTTTCTCTCTCTCTCTCTCTCTCTCTCTCTATCTCTCTCTCTCTCTATCTCTCTCTCTCTCTCTCTATCTCTCTCTCTCTATCTCTCTCTCTATCTCTCTCTCTCTATCTATCTATCTATCTATCTCTCTCTCTCTCTCTCTCTCTCTCTCTCTCTCCCTCTCTATCTCTCTATCTCTCTCTCTCTCTCTCTCTCTCTCTCTATCTCTCTCTCTCTCTCTCTCTCTCTCTATCTCTCTCTATCTCTCTCTCTCTCTCTCTCTCTCTCTCTCTCTCTCTCTCTCTCATACACATATTTCCACCCCGGCCGTCTCTTGGTCTGGTCCAGTGTTGCACCCTGGTCGTTCAGCGGCCTCCTCTGCCCGTCACAGTCCTGTGTGTCCCAACACGGTGGTTCTCAGACCGTTGTGTCGTTTTCCAGCGCCGGTCCCAGTGGGACGTGGTGGGAGGCGTCAAGACGCGTTCCTGCTTAAAGATCCACTGGAGGAGTCATTAGTCTGAAGCTCATTTACACTTAGAGACGCCCCCCCCCGCCCCCCCTCAACCATACATCAGTGTGATGAAGTCCTAATTCATTATTCAGCTTAATTAAACATGGGTATTTAAGAGAGGAGGAGGAGGAGGAGGAGGAGGAGAGGGCTGAAGTGGAGGAGGAGGAGGAAGAGGAGGAGAGGGCTGAGGGGTAGGTAAAACGCGAGGATGAAGAGGAGGAGAAGAAAGTTGAGGAGGAGGGGGAGGAGAGGGCTGAGGGGGAGGAGGAGGAAGAAGAGGAGGAGGCTGAAGGGGGGGGGAGTAGGAGAAGACTGACGAGGAGGTAAAGGGCGAGGAGGGGGAGAAAGAGGAGGAGGAGGGGGACGGAGAGGAGGAGGAGAGGAAGGGGGAGGAGGAGGAGAGGGCTGAAGTGGAGGAGGAAGAAGAGGAGGTGGAGGAGAGGGCTGAGGAGGAGGTAAAAGGCGAGGACGAAGAGGAGGAGAAGAAAGATGAGGAGGAGGGGTAAGGAGGAGGAGGAGGAGGAGGAGGACAGGACAGCCTTCATCCAGCCATGTGAATCGATTACCAACTGCATAGCTGTCTCATACTGTACATAGTGCCCTGCACTTATAATTCCATTAACCACGGTCACTTCCAAGAGAGACGTAGGTGTAATGGGCTTGCGTGGGCGAGCGGGCGTGTTCCTGTAGAGGACTGCAGAGCGCGCTGCGCTCAGGGCCTGGGAGCTGTAACACCACCATGAACGCCACAGGAAAGGAACGTGGGAAGCATCTCTGCGTCACCGTGGCCATTATCCAACATCACATCCTCGACGCCGCGCACAGGAAGTTGTTCCTCGCACCGTGCGATCGCTGTTCCATAATGCGCTATGAATCAGCATGATGCGTCCGCTCTGACCTTCCAACAGCAACCTTATGAAATCATCGGGGACATAAATATTGATAATGTCTCATTCCAGCTCCATTTCTTTAAAACATTACATTGAATAATTCCCAGGGATCATTCCCGGTAGCTCGGCGCGCCTCTCCTGCTGCGAGCCGGGCCGGAGGTAATGTCATTTGACTCTAGGTGAAGGGGATGGGAAATCGAATCACCGGAGAGGAGCGCCTGGAGGGGCTGGGAGTCGACCCCCAGAGGAGCTCCACCTGAGACCGAGCCCACCTGGACCCCCGCCCCGCCCCCCTGGGAGGCTCTTAATGAACAGGGTCGATCAAATACGTACTTGAGGAAGTTTGAGGTGCGTCTGATTTGAACTCGGGGAACGCACCACTCATTCGGTGTCAACGGACCGAGGACACAAGTATTTGACAGCGAGTTGTTTTCTACTAACTATCTCGCCAATGGCCTGTATTTCACGTCACCAACTACGAGACCCCGTCAGGGGCTACACCGCCACTGGTGGGCGGAACACCAATTTGGACGCGGTCCCTGATTGGCCCGGTTAGGTTGTGACATTTCTGGAAATCGACGTGGACAGGGAGAAGTCCAGACTGGTCGTGGAGAGCGGAATGCGAGCTCAGGTGGGCGACCCGGACAGGCGATGCGCACGGCCATTATCCCGGCGTCATTACTGAAGGCTTGCGCTGCACTCCTGTGTGTCGTTATACGGGTGGATGACTGGCGATACCTCGGGCTCCCCAGACACCGTCCTCAAGTTCATACTGGATGCGTTCTTGTCAGGACTCGCAGAGACAAATGTTGTTTTTTTCCTGGACAAAGCAGATTGCTGTCGTTGTTGTTGTTGATATTGTCAGTCTGTTGGCTGACAGGGACAGGAGCTGAGGAGAGGTGTCGTCAGCGGTGTGAGCGGCTTGAGATGTCAAGGGAGGAGCGATAGCCAGGTTTACCACACACGCACGCACACGCACACACACACACACACACACACACCTGGCAGTGACTCTGAGTAATATGCTGTCCAGGTGTCACATACACCTGTCCCATCTGCCATGCCTTATCTACCTGCTAATGACCAATGAGTGTCTGTGAACGCAGACACACACACACACACACACACACACACACAGTGTCTGTGAACGCACACACACACACACACACACACACACACAGAGTTAAACTCACAAGCACATATGCCCTCATACAGGAACACAGAAACACACGTACTGTGCACTCACCCGCCCACACACACACACACACACACACACACACACACACACACACGCACACACACATTGTGGTCTCAGAGACAGAGGCGCAGTGCTGTGAGGAGCACTTGAATTCTCCGGCCATCGATCTGTGTGCCAACTTTAAGTCGGCTGTCACACATGTCCACTTCCATCTGGCCCACTGGCCATTGTTACTTGTACTCTTTCTGCTCATCTCAAAGTCCTGTCTGTCTTTGTGCTCTCTCTCTCTCTCTCTCTCT
>NC_140249.1:1502525-1530025 GCF_949987555.1 Borostomias antarcticus
GTTCACATTGTACATTAAATATTGAACAAATACATTACAACCCTGCAGACCCCGTGAACGTACAGTATAACTTGTAGAGGGGCTTTGAGAAACTGGTGGAAACTAAAGCAATCCCACCTCACACAGTGGCTCAACCTTGGCCAAGGACATCTTCCATACCACGCATTGTTCTATAAACGGCTACATTCATAATGAATGAATAATAAAATAATGAAAACAAGAAAAAACACCTGCACCGAGCAAGGACACGCTGACCTCACATACGGGCAGTCTTTTAAACCTCTTTCACATTCAACACATGCCGTGCGTGTGTGTGTGTGTGTGTGTGTGTGCGTGTGTGTGTGTGTGTGTGTGTGGGGGGGGAGAGTTATCTTCCTTAGTAGCTAAAATCCAAACAAATATGTCAATCTTTGCGAATCTATGTGAATGTCGAAAACAATCAGAAGAGGATGCCTTTTTTGTGAGTGTGTACACCATATTCATCCATTTGAGAAAGATGATCGATAGATGATAGATTTACAGGTGAACCCTGCTTACAAACAACAAATACAGTAGCATAGTATGAAAAATACAAAATGACTGACAGAGTAAAAGGGTACAGAGTAGAATGATTATTAAAGTACAGTAAGCAAATGACTAGCAGCAAAGGCATTTACAAACTACAATCCCATAGGTATCAGTTAATAATTCCTTAAATAAGTGCTATGGTGGCAGTAGGGTATTATGGTGGTAGTAAGGCAAGGCAGGGCAAGTTTATTTGTAGGCCTACGGCATATTTCAGCAACGAGGCAATTCAAAATGCTTTACATGAGACATTAAAAGCATCAAGATAAAGTGCAACACATAAAAGGTCATATATAACGAAATGCATAAAAGGACATTTAAAACAAAACACAGGGAAAATAAAATGCAGGAATAAAAGTTACAGTGCAGTGTATGAATGAATAATTATTTGATTTAATAAAAAGCAGCGGTGAAAAGAAATGTATTCTGTCTTGATCTAACCTGAGAGTTGCAGCAGACCTGCAGTTTTCTGGAAGTTTGTTAAAGATATGTGGAGCATAAAAACTGAACGCTGCTTCTCCATGTTTTGTTTTAACTCTGGGGACAGAAAGCTGGCCTGTGCCAGACAACCTGAGAGGTCTGGATGGTTCATAACGTAGCAGCAGATCAGAAATATATTTTAGTAGTATATGGTATTATGGTGGTAGTAGTATGGTGTTATGGTGGTAGTAGTATGGTGTTATGGTGGTAGTAGTATGGTGTTATGGTGGTAGTAGTATGGTATTATGGTGGTAGTAGTTTGGTATTATAGTGGTAGTAGTATGGTATTATGGTGGTAGTAGTATGGTAGTATGGTGGTAGTACTATGGTGTTATGGTGGTAGTATATGGTATTATGGTGATGGTAGTAGTATGGTATTATTGTGGTAGTAGTATGGTATTATGGTGGTAGTACTATGGTGTTATGGTGGCAGTAGTATGGTATTATGGTGGTAGTACTATGGTATTATGGTGGTAGTAGTATAGTGTTATGGTGGTAGTGGTATGGTATTATGGTGGTAGTAGTATGGCATTACGGTGGTAGTAGTATGGTATTATGATGGTAGTTGTACTGTATGGTGTTATGGTGGTAGTAAATTCTTCCCTGACCTCTCTCAACGAGGCGATCGAGCAAGCTATGTTTGTCTAATGGCTAAGAACATTTATAGCAATAAATTACATTAAATTACATTTTCAGAGTAAGGAGGGCTAAAAACATCATAGGAGAGACATGGCAAACACTGGTGTATGTCTGTGTGCGTGAGTGTGAATGTCCCTGGGCCAATATAGAGGCAGGGATTGGGGTAGGGAGGGGAACTTATATTCCCCCACACACTCTATTTCCGTGTTCTGTAGAGTGGTGAGATGCGCCAAAGGCAGTGCAAAAGGCAATGCTATCTGGCTCTAAATCGACAGTACACCAGAAGACATTGTTTGAGCATCAACAACAAACCTTGACAAAGTACAGAGTGAGCACAGCCTTGCTGTTGAGAAAGGGAGGCACAGCAAAACCTGTCTCCCTGCAGGGCAGAGAGAAACACAGCTGCACCTCCTCACCAAATGGGAAAAGTATAAACACATTGGAGAAACACATTTCAAAAAATGTCAATCTAAAACAAAAGGTTTTCTTCAAGGACAATGCTCGTTTTTGACAACCTGGACCTTATTTTACGGCATATTATAAGACATTTGACTCACCGAGATAACTTTGGTGTAATTCGGAGGCCTGTAGAAAAAATCCAAAAAATCCAGCGCGAGCCAAGTATATCCATGTAATGGCGGCGGACGAGGCACTGAGAATGCAGCTTCTAAAAAATCTAGTTTCTGCCGTGAAACGGTTGTCTTCATCAATCTGTCTTTATGAATCGCTAGTTGTGCTTCCATAGAGCCTTGCTCTAAGACAGATTGATTCTTCTACAGGCCTCAGAATTACACCAAAGTGATCTCGGTGAGTCAAACGTCTTATAATATGCCGTAAATAAGGTCCAGGTTGTCAAAAACGAGCATTCTCCTTTAAGCTCTTAGATGAGGAGAAACTGTCTATCCTAATAGGACTCAAAGAGAAGTAAGTTAGCAGCAGTCATGTTGCTGCCTGCCAAAGACTGAGGGACAGTGAGTGACAGTCACCTGACACGTCATTGTCATTATATCTGACAACATCATAGGTTTTCTCCTGTATTTTTATAGTTTTATCTATATATTTACTGGTTCTTGCTTTTGCAGCAATATTGTCAACTGATCATTTGTTTTGTCTTGTAGTAGCCAATGTTTCTTTGCTCTTTCTATTTAATGTTGTTTTTCAATGTGCAAACACTTGCTTTGGTAATATATAGTGTTGCCATGCCAATAAAGCCATTTGAATTGAATTGACATGAGAGGGAGGCGGGGGGGGTTCCAACCACCATGGGTTCACAAGAAGCAATCTAAAGTTGAACACAGTAATTGGGAATCAAATGAGGCTGTTTTATGTCCCTGCTTACTTGACAAGACGGTCCCAGCGATCAACAGGCAGACCGAGAGGCTGCAGCCCGCAGAACCAAAACAAATGAACAACTCCTTTTCCCCTCTGACAGGAAATCATTGTAGTCATACTGGGTGAAGCTCAGATGTTCACGCGGACGTGCGTCTGCCAGAGGCCAGGCACTACAGTACCCTCTCTATTCAGCTCAACTTCCTGCCCACCGTGTCCTAACTGCTTGCGACGTGAGCAACAGAACGCGACATGGCACGCTTGCTGTCCTAACTGAAACCGTTACATTTCCTGTTCTGTTACGTCATTTGTCTATATTCCCAACTGAAGACAGTTAAAGAACGAGTGCCTGTCAACGCGAGCGACAGGAGGGAAATAGGAACAGGGCGAGCGTCAAAAGGGCAGTTAAAACGACGCGCTGCGTCGCTCGCGTCCAGTTAGGACATAACAATAGAAAACAAAGCAATGGAACGCATTTTGTCGCTGACGCTCGCTCGCGTCGCGTGTAGTTAGGACACAGTGTTACTGTATAGGCTTCAGACAGTCTGCATGGTGTCCAGGACTAAGGTCTTATCTGCTGTACAATGGTGAGCAGGGGTTGGGGGGGTCACTGCATTGTCATTTATTGTTTACATGTTAAAAAAGTAAGTAGCCTTGAGAACCAATTTTTCTCGAGCCTAGTGACCCATAGGGCAGGAACATGTCTCCTGATTCCTTAGTGTGCGGCAGCTTGATGTACAAGTCCACCCCCTGGACATGATGCTAGTATGTCGCAGGACTAACCCCCAATCCAACCCTTGATGCCAACCATTGCAGGGAGGCATTGGGTACCATGTTCTTTATAGTCTTTGGTATGACTCCGCCGGGAATCAAACTCCCTACCTCGCAATCTCAGGGTGGACACTCTAACCACAAGGCCACTGAGATGGTTTTGTTAACATGTTTGACAATACTGTTGGTCTTTCCTTGTCATGCTGGAGAGAGAGAGAGAGAGAGGGAGAGAGAGAGAGAGAGAGGGAGAGAGAGAGAGACTGAGAGAGAGAGAGAGAGAGAGAGAGAGAGAGAGAGGGAGAGATAGAGAGAGAGAGAGGGAGAGAGAGAGAGGGAGAGAGAGAGGGAGAGAGAGAGAGAGAGAGAGAGAGAGGGAGAGAAAGAGAGAGAGAGAGAGAGAGAGGGAGAGAGAGAGAGGGAGAGAGAGAGAGAGAGAGAGAGAGAGAGAGAGGGAGAGAGAGAGAAATAAGGAAGATACATTATGTTATCATTCTGCAGGAATCATGGAGTAAAGGAAAGGAGTCCACTGGTTGACATGCTAGAAGATGATATCAGTCATAAGGGTAATGTGTTGATCTGTATGATATTAGTCATTACCAGGCCCAGGGTAATGTGTTGATCTGTATGATATTAGTCATTACCAGGCCCAGGGTAATGTGTTGATCTGTATGATATTAGTCATTACCAGGCCCAGGGTAATGTGTTGATCTGTTATCAGTCATTACCAGGCCCAGGGTAATGTGTTGATCTGATCTGATATCAGTCATTACCAGGCCCAGGGTAATGTGTTGATCTGTATGATATCAGTCATTACCAGGCCCAGGGTAATGTGTTGATCTGTATGATATCAGTCATTACCAGGCCCAGGGTAATGTGTTGATCTGTATGATATCAGTCATTACCAGGCCCAGGGTAATGTGTTGATCTGTATGATATTAGTCATTACCAGGCCCAGGGTAATGTGTTGATCTGTATGATATTAGTCATTACCAGGACCAGGGTAATGTGTTAGTCTGTATGATATCAGTCATTACCAGGCCCAGGGTAATGTGTTGATCTGATATTAGTCATTACCAGGCCCAGGGTAATGTGTTAGTCTGTATGATATCAGTCATTACCAGGCCCAGGGTAATGTGTTGATCTGATATCAGTCATAACCAGGCCCAGGGTAATGTGTTGATCTGATATCAGTCATTACCAGGCCCAGGGTAATGTGTTGATCTGATATTAGTCATTACCAGGCCCAGGGTAATGTGTTGATCTGTATGATATTAGTCATTACCAGGCCCAGGGTAATGTGTTGATCTGATATTAGTCATTACCAGGCCCAGGGTAATGTGTTGATCTGTATGATATTAGTCATTACCAGGCCCAGGGTAATGTGTTGATCTGATATTAGTCATTACCAGGCCCAGGGTAATGTGTTGATCTGATATCAGTCATTACCAGGCCCAGGGTAATGTGTTGATCTGTATGATATCAGTCATTACCAGGTCCAGGGTAACGTGTTGATCTGTGGAGACCTCAATGCCAGGACAAGCACAGCGCCTGACAACAACCAGAAACCCTGGTGACAAACACAAACCAGCCATGGGCATCCCCCTGCACTCCCCCCCCCCCCCCCCCCCAGAAACAACGATGACAAAACACCCAACCAGAATGGAAGACTACTCCTGCAGCTCTGTGTCGCTGGGTGTGTACATAGTCAATAGAAGGCTACAGGGGGACTGGTGGGAGATGTACACATTGCTCTCATCTTGGCAGTAGCTCTGTAGATGACCTGTTAGCAGCGTCCTGTAGATCCAGAGCACCTCTGGGGCTTCACAGCCCTTTAATCCCCCATCTGACCGCTGCACAATCACCCTGTATTCAAAACACTCAAACACACCACATTGAAATGCAGTCCACGCTGCACAGAGCTGATCAACCCTACAAATGGACTGAACATATTCAAGAACATTACAGCATGAAATTGGCAATGGCAAAACTCAATCACTACTAAACATTTTCCTCACTAAAACATCTCCCCCAAACAAACAAGGTTTAGACCTGGCTGTGCAGGAAACTCCATCTTTGACAATTTGGCTCCTCGTCTAATTTAGAACCAAGACCGCCAAAATCCTCAGACAAAAAGGAATATATTGACGAATGATTTGATTCTAAACGCAAACAACAGGAAACTATCAAACCAAAAACAGACGACCAGGGGATAAATTTGACCTTGACAATTATAGAGAGACATGTCATCTACAGAGCTACTGCCAAGATGAGAGCAACGTGTAAATCTCCCACCAGTCCCCCTGTAGCCTTCTATTGACTATGTACACACCCAGAGACAGACAGAGCTGCATTAAGGATGAATCCTCCTGATGTTGTAGAGCATGAATCTGCAGGAGCGTGTGACAGATGTGATATATGCGGAAAACAACAGTTGGTCATCTAGAGTCACACCCATATTCCTCGCAGTCTGAGTTGCGGTCACCACTGTATGTGGTCTTCAATGGTGATGGCCAGGTCCCGGTGTGGACAGCCCTTCCCCAGGAGGAACAGCAGCTCAGTCTTCTCCAGGTTGAGCTTGAGGTGATGTGTCGTCATCCACTCCGAGATGTCAGCCAAGCACCCAGCTATGCGTGTCTCCACTTGTGTATCAGAAGGGGGAAATGACAGGACCAGTTGGGTGTCACCAACAGACCACAGCATTTTATTAGTGATCACAACATCCTGAGAAAAAGCCAAATTGGATTTCTACAAAACCACCAAACCACTAGTCTCACAATCCCAGACATTGGACATCTCTGCCACCGGAGACATCTCTACTGAAAATTGTCTCTTGAACACCACCGAAAACCGACGCTAGCAATCAGAACCACGGCCTACTGTACACCTCCAATAGGGTGAAAGACCCATCTGACTGGAAATGGACAAACTGGAGTGGAGAATCCAAACAAAGCGTTCACCCGCCCCATCAGGAAGGACCACCCTAAAGTTGGATTGGTTCGGCAATGCAGGTTTTTTTCAAACTCTCAAATTCTTTCCACCCTGTTTTAGCAATAAAACCGATGATGTCATTAAAACAATGTACTGTAACAATAATATAGGAATCAGGAACAGAGGCGGAGGCGACCCTAGCTACTGCCACCACTGCATCTATTCCTGACTCTGTCAAAAATCTCAGTTTGCTCTAGCGAATTCTTCCATGCGGCTATTTAAAGATGTTGTGATTTTGGTGATTGTGATTAAATACTATGTTGTTAGATGTTTGCTTTGGCAGTGTGAGATGCATCTCACCAGGTCAATAAAATTCAATTGAACTAAATTGAGAGAGAGAGAAGAGAGATGCTCTTTATTGAGACATCCTTACAAAACACTACACATCAAACAATTTAAAACCTCACAGCTATACTCTTAAAAATAAACCAACCACAATGTCCATTAGTTCTTCAAACATAGTCGGTTGCTTTCGCGAACACCTTTTTCAAACTGTTTCATGTCAAACCGACTGAGTATTGATTTGTTTACATGGAAGGAATGTGCAACACGCACGCAGGCAGGAGTGAGGGAGTTACTATGGTTACTATATACGAACACAAGCGGTCAGCTGGACACGTTTGGAGACGCATGATAAACACAGGTGTGAACGATGATGTGTCTCTCCGTCCACTTGTGATCTGATCGTCCAAAACACATCTTAAACTAAGTCTAAACAGGGTCAGAGAGAAACAGACCCTCCATTAAGCCTGGAGTTGATACAGAGAGACAACCAGAGCGGTATTTCTTCTGGTCTCTCCCTCTGGGAGGTACAGCAGGAGGAGGTCTTCGGGTGTCACCACCTGTCTGACAGAGTGGAATGGACGTTAGCAGAGAATGGGTTTGGGGGATGGCACAAGGGGTAGTGTGTGTATGACAGGGGTAGTGTCTGTATGTTGGGTGGTTGTATGTTGTTGGGTGTGTGTGTGTGTCTGTTTGCCCTTTTCCTGTTCTTCCCTCCCCTATGCAAGCAACCACCAATCCCGTTCCACATCCACATCCAATCTCCCCACCAAAATGGCTCCAGGTTTTGTGCAGGAACTGGCCTAAGAACTAGTTGAGGAAAACATTGAGAGTTTTCATTTTCTAGAAACCCCACTGGTTCCTTTGAGTGGAACCGACGAAAAGTCACACAGAACAAGTGAGATGAATGGTAATGGTAAATGGACTTCACTTATTTAGCCTCTCATTCACCCACACATTCACACACCAATGGCGGCAGCTGCCATGCAAGGTGCTAGCCTGCTCATTGGGAGCAATTTTGGGGTTCAGTGTCCAAGGACACTTCGACAGGAGGAGCCGGGATTCGAACCACCAACCCTACAATCATCGGACGACCCGTTCTACCATCTGAGCAACAGCCGCCCCCTAGATGAGATCTTCAAATTAGGACTTCCTACCATCCGGCATGTGTCAAGTTTCCTCACGACACCTGCTTTAGTGACTGCTACTACAGCGAAGACATCATGTAAACTGTAAAAATGTAACATTTTAAGTGTTGAAAATAATCTGCATTCATAGTGACATGAATAGTAGCAGCCATTATATAATGCATCTGGGTGGTTTTGAAAAGAATTGGTCAGCAACAAAGTCATGTTTGACATGCACACAGCAATGCATAAGATAATAGTGTGTTTATTCCATATGATCCGCCGTTAGGCCGACCGCAGAGCCAAACTGAATCACAGATAGCCCTCTCTGACCATCGACTGACCACAGACAGACCGCAAGATGTCATAAACGTCCCGCAAACATCACGTTGCGTTAGTGTGTGTGTCTCTGTGTGTGTGTTTGCGTGTGTGTGTATGAGAGAGAGAGGGAACAATAACTAGTGTCCAGGATGACTCTCTGCCATATCTTATTGCATTTTACAGGACCAGAAACAAACCCTCGGATGTGTGTGTGTGTGTGTGTGTGTGTGTGTGTGTGTGTGTGTGCGGGTGTGTGTGTGTGTGTGTGTGGACATGTATATATATAAAACGGTGAGTGGTCTGTGAAAGGCAGGCCTGCCCAAAGGGAGAACGAGACAGCTGGCGAGGTACGGTAAAACGCCATGGCGGCTGCCACGGAAACGGGGCTCTATCCGTGAAAGTATCCAATATACCAGGAAAACCATAGATATCTTCCAAACCCATTAAATGCAAATTATATGTGGATTTAAATGAAGGATTTTAAAATATATGTTCATACATGTATGCATGTACCTGTGTGTGTGTGTGTGTGTGTGACAGAGTGAGAGAGAGAGAGAGGGGGGGGGGACCAGCATGCCCAAAGGCAGGGAGGAGAGCACAGCTTGAGGAACAGCTTGAAAACAAATAAACAACAGAAATGCCTGTCGGCCTGTCCTCTGAGGTCTGCGTTAACATTCGTTATCTCACCGCTCGAGGACTCATTTTACCCCTTCTGCCCTCTCTCTGTCTTTCTCTCCCTCCTTCCCTCCCTCGCAACATCTCTCTCCCTCTCTTTCCGCTCCCTCCCTTTGTCTCTCTCTATCTGTACCTCTCTCTCTCTCTCTCTGTCTCTCTCTCTCCCTCCCTCCCCCTCCCTCCCACTCTCTCCATTCTGCGGGTCTGCTGGGCGGTATAGGCAATTGTTACATAATCAAAAGCGCAGACAGGAGCCGAGGGACTCGTCTTTTGAGTTCACTCGCTTTCCTCGACTGTCATCTCCCAAGACGATTCTCTCTCTCCTCTCCCCTCTAACACGCATGCCGTTATTCCCAGGAGGAGTGGGAGAAGAAAGAAGGGAAGATATTTGAGAGACAAGAGAGAGAGACTTCACTTCAGTTATTTAGTGAGCAGTGTGTGTGTGTGTGTGTGTGTGTGTGTGTGTGTGTGTGTGTGTGTGTGTGCGTGTATGGGTCGCGGCGTGGCTTGATGGGGGCGTGAATAAAATCCCATGGTGCAAGTCTGTGGCACGGACAGTGAGGACAACAGCTTTTATTGTCATAGTGAAGCACATCACATGCTGATGAGGCGGCAATGCCGAAACACACACACACACACACACTCACGAATTGACTGGCGTGTCCACATGAAATGCTTCTCCTGCCGTTCACCCATCATGCCGTCCTTTCGCGTCACCCTTCCCCCAAGGGCAGCTGGGAGCTGGCAGTGGGCCGCGCTCGGGGACCAACCGATCGCTCCTGTCCGTCTTCGGGACGGAAAGAGTTAGCGATCTGTTCGATGTTTTTCGTATTGGGTTTGGGGAGGAAACTCTTGGGAACACGGGGGGGACACGCGAACTGGGTCCCACCGTGACGCTCGTGAGCGATTTGGGGCGTTCGGCGTCTCGCTCAGGGACAGCTTTGGCACACTGCCGGGAGCTGGGATCGAACCAGGGACCTTGTGATCCGCGGCTAGCCGCTCCACCTCCTGAGCTGTGTGTGTGTGTGTGTGTGTGTGTGTGTGTGTGTGTGTGTGTGTGTGTGTGTGTGTGCGCTTTATAGCCCCTCAAATGAATTATGATGGCTGCAATCTGCCTAAAATGGTAATGGTATAAACAAGAAAAGAAGAAAAGCAATCTCTTTAATTGCCACTAAAAGAGTTAGAAGGCGAACCGGAGGCTGGTATCCAATAGCATGCGCTGGCCACCACTACAGCTGAACTGGACCGATGCCAAGCTCTGATGGAGGTAAAAGGTCTCTATCTATGCTAACTGGTCTGATAATACAGAGTATTTTACAGTGGCGTTCAAACCGCGGTTTCTCACAAGCCCGAACCACCTCCGTCGCTTTCAACCTGGTGGAGAAACCGGTTCTGTATTTGGACGCCACTCTAGGGGGATCATAAAATACGTCTTTGCGGTCCCACAAGGACATATGGGCTTCACTGCAATGGCGGTGCTTTATTTTGGCCGTTAAGCCGAGCCAAGGAGTAGGTGCTAATATCGTCAGTTGCCTCACGCTGTGTTCTGGCCGGCTAACGAGCTCACAGAGAGAGGAGCTCCACTCCCCCCCCCCCCACCCTCCCGCCCCTCCCCTCAAACAAATGTACCAGCTACTACTTTAGCTTAGCCGCTAACAAATAGCGCTAGCCCGGTCTGTCTGCGCTCAATCCACTCCCGTTTCCCCTCACCCCCGGCTGGGACGGAAGAATGCTGACTGGGCTGGTTCGGAGCCGGCGCCCCGGCCGGTCGTATCTATCATAGCCTGATGCTAATGGCGCTAACGGACCCGTACCCCCTACATCCCCCTTAGACGGCCCGGCAGCGGAGATGTGACAGAGAAATGAGTTGAAACTAATGATGGTGATGAGTTTGCGGGGCCCCCCTGCCAAACGGCCCTCATTAATACTGTCCCTGCGAGTTTCTCCAAATGGCCCCACATTTTTATCCTGGCAGAGAGCCCACACTGCGAAACGAGCGATGAGCTGAGAAATAAGTTTTGGCGAGGCGGTTTAGTTTTGACAGTCGAATACACGCATGTTAAAACACGTCATGTTAAAACGCACACGCCCGCGCGCACACGTCTCCTCAAAGGCCCTTTCATCATCATATTAATGGTTCTGTCCTGGAGATTAAGTTGTCTCCTTTACTTGAGCAGGAAGCAGGAGCTACGCTTTACCTTTCAGCAATGTGCATAACCCATCCAAACCGCATTAACTATGAATCCAGCACGCCTGCGTGGGTGAATGTTTCCAGGAAAAGGAGGAGGAGTGAAACAAACTGAGTTAGTGACAAAACTAAAGACAGAGAGAGAGAGAGAGAGAGAGAAAGAGAGAGAGAGAGAGAGAGAGAGAAAGAGAGAGAGAGAGAGAGAGAAAGAGAGAGAGAAAGAGAGAGAGAGAGAGAGAGAGAGAGAGAAAGAGAGAGAGAGAGAGAGAGAAAGAGAGAGAGGGAGAGAGAGAGAGAAAGAGAGAGAGAGAGAGAGAGAGAGAGAGAATCAGAGACGAAAGAGAGTGAGCGTGTATCGAAAGAGGGAACCATTCCTTGGGCTGATCAAATCATTGCAGACGCACGCAGAGGTAAAACTGTGACTCGTCTCTGCAAATCTACGACGCACGCAAGAGGAAGCAGCAGCCTCGGATTAGACTCCGTCACCTCGGGAACGAGGCGCCCCCGTCCCTCTCCCTCACGGCCCAAATGGAGGCTGGGGCGATGGGCCGGGGGGCCAGGGACCGCCAGGCAGGGTCACGGGGTTAGCCAGACACATTATGTGGACAAAAGTATCGGGCCACCTACACATTACTGTACACCTACAGAAGCTTTTATGACATCTCATTCTAAATTCATAGGAATTAATATGGAGATGCCCCCCCCCCCCCCCCCCTCCTATATAACAGCAATGATATGCAGATATGCAGCTATAACAGCTTCCACGCTTCTGGGAAGGCTTTCTACAAGATTTTGGAGTGTGTCTGTTGAGATTTTTGTCCATTCATCCAGAAGAGCATTTGTGAGGTCAGACACTGATGTTGGACTAGAGGGCCTAGCTCGCAATCTCCATTCTAGTTCATCCCAAAGGTGTTTGATGGGGTTGAGGTCAGGGCTCTGTGATGGGGTTGAGGTCAGGGCTCTGTGATGGGGTTGAGGTCAGGGCTTTGTGATGGGGTCGAGGTCAGGGCTCTGTGATGGGGTTGAGGTCAAGGCTCTGTGATGGGGTTGAGGTCAGGGCTCTGTGATGGGGTTGAGGTCAGGGCTCTGTCGGGGCCAGTCAAGTTCTTCCACACCAACCTCACCCAACCATGCCTTTATCGACCTTGTTTTGTGCACTGGGGCACAGTCATGCTGGAACAGAAAAGGGCCTTCCCCAAACTGTTCCCACAAGGATGGAAGCATATAATTGGCCAAAATGTCTGACATTTCCCTTCACTGGAACTAAGGGGCAAAGGTCAACCCCAGAAAAACAACCCCGGACCATCCTCCACCAAACTTTACAGTTGGCATACCACAGTCAGACAGGTAACATTCTCCTGGCACTCGCCAAACCCAGACTCGTCCATCAGACTGACAGATAGAGAAGCGTGATTCGTCACTCCACAGAACACGTTTCCACTGCTCCAGAGTCCAGTGGCGGCGTGCTTTACACCACTCCATCCGACGCTTGGCATTGTGCTTGGTGATGTAAGGCTTGCATGCAGCTGCTCGGCCATGGGAACCCATGTCATTAAGCTCCCGGCGTTGTTGTGCCGATGTTAGCGCCAGAGGAAGTTTGGAACTCAGTTATTGAACACAGTTATTGAGTTAGCAGAGCTTTGGCGATTTCTACACAGTACACACTATGCACTTCAGCACTCGCTGATCCCCCTCTAACTTTTACGTGGTCTGCCACTTAGTGGCTGAGTTGCTGTGGTTCCAGATCAGGCTATACCTTCCAGATCAGGCTATACCTTCCAGACCAGGCTATACCTTCCAGATCAGGCTATACCTTCCAGATCAGGCTATACCTTCCAGATCAGGCTATACCTTCCAGATCAGGCTATACCTTCCAGATCAGGCTATACCTTCCAGATCAGGCTATACCTTCCAGATTAAGGATCGAAACGTATGAAGCACCGCTCGCTGACTGATCAGGTCACTTGGAAAAAGGCATCACTGTTAGAAGATCTGTGGACCTCAGTGTGCGAATAGTGAGGAGTTAGGAGTGCAAACCATTTTTAAGACCGACAAAGCCCACTTTCCCTGATAAGCATATG
This sequence comes from Borostomias antarcticus, assembly GCF_949987555.1. Taxonomy (NCBI): domain Eukaryota; kingdom Metazoa; phylum Chordata; class Actinopteri; order Stomiiformes; family Stomiidae; genus Borostomias; species Borostomias antarcticus. The sequence continues at coordinate 1,515,971 of NC_140249.1, forward strand.
AAAGATGCAGATTGTCAGTGGAGGGAATGGCTAATCTTTCTTGGCTGTTTGAGTAGCCTATCTTTGCCAGTGAAGCTGTGTGCTTACAGTCGAGGCAGACTGCAGGCTTTGCTCTGCCTTGTGTTTTATTGCTACAGGTAGTTGAAGGTTGTGGGTGATGCGGAGAACCAAGCAAAAAAATAGGCCTTTTTATTTTATCTTCAAGGCTATATTGTTGTTGATCTATTAGCCCTCTTGTTCTCCCACTCCTAGGAACAAAGAGAAATACATTAGTACAGTTATCCCTGCCTGGAAATTAATGACGTTACTGAAAAACCTTCTTTTTGTAGTCTATAGTCTAGTTTCTCCACCTTCAGCTTCACATTTCTCATTATCTTTTTTGTTTTGTTTTATTTTTTATCTTCATCTCAAATTCTAAACTCCTTTTGTATAGAGACCTTATATCTGCTCCAGCCTGAAACAAATACAATCATATACTTTAACATTAAAACATCCCTGTGCCCGGCTCACGAGAATTAGCTGAAAGAATAAGGCTAGGCCAACAATTGCCTTACACATAAATACATACAGTATACATCTAAGCAGCCCCCCGGGCTGATGTAACAGTTGGTTGGGGGGCGCATTATAAATAAAAATAACATAACATAACATAACATACATTTCATGACATGAGCATACTGTACATAATCGGAATAGTAGTCAGACATACTCATGTGATGGGCAAGTAATAAATATGCATTCACACAGTCGACAATATTTTGACAGCTTCCCTTCCCATCTTTGGCAGCAGCGAATGTGTTGCTTGGATTGCATCTGTATTATTCATATTTCTGTAATACTTTGCTCGTCTTGTGTAGAAGATCGTGTGCTAGACGGAGCTCATGGTCACGTGTGCCCGCCTCCACACTCCCTTTGCCTTGTCACCGATTGTGACTGTTCCTATCGTGCAAACACCGCCCCTTTTAGCGTGAGCACGCTCTCTTAGCTAGGTTAGGTAGGAAGCTTAGCTAAGTTAGGAGTCTCTGGGCTGAGTGGACCACCACCGTCGCGCCACCAGTTGTGCGGCTGATTGCGGTTGTTCGGTTTAGCCGAGCGAGCTAACGGAAGGTTCTCCTGGATGTGTGGAACCCGCTTGGTAGCTTGGGCCGCGGGTCCCTCAGCCTGTCTGTCACTCTTCTCCTCTCGGGGCGTTGGGACTGACAGGCTGCCTGCTTCGCCGGGAGACGAGGGGGACTGAGGAGTACATTAACATCCAACTACCTTGGTTCTGATAAGTGTCATCTCCCAGTTCAGCTCCTCTTCTGGAGCTCTGCCAGTGTAGCTGTTGATTAGCATCTCTCACCGGGAGCTAGCAGTCAGTCATCCTGAGTCCCAGAGACACGGCGCACTGTGATCACATCCGCCGCTCCCGTTGGTGAACTTGAGATATTTGGCTGTTAGTTTGACTCTGCTATGTCGGAGATGGACCAGTTCTCTCGCTGTCTCAACCCTGATTGTGTGTGTGTGTGTGTGTGTGTGCGCACGCGCCCATCTCTCTCAACCTCCCCTCCCATCTCTCTCAACCTCCCCTCCCATCTCTCTCTCCAGTGTGTGGACAGCAGGCCAGTGTGCAGGCAAAGGCCCCCTCAGACGTTTCTTGGCAGTCGTCCGTATTTGAACATGGCACAATGATCTTCACCCAACGAGCGCTCTCCCTGCCAGCCCTCCCAGCACTGTCAGCAGTGGCGCGACGCCAGGGAGAGATGCCAGAGCCTGGTTTCACGTCACCCGCTGGTCTGCCAAGGTCAAGTGTATTTAGCCATGCATCTCCCCCCTATTCAGCAGGGGGGGGGGCGTTACACTCATATCCAGATTAAGAAATGCATTATTATCGCATGAGACAAGAAGAACAAAGGAGGTTCCTAAGTGAGGAAAAGCGAACGGGGTAGGGGCTTGAGAGGGGGGGCTGGTTAGCTCAAAGCGATTCTACACGCTGGTTTGTTTCGACGTGCTCTGAGACCCATCTTTAATTCAAAGCAAGTCTGAGATGACGGAGAAATAATGAGAAAAAGGAATAATGAAAGATTCAGAGAGAGACACACGAATAGGGATGAATATTCTGAGAGGAATGACAAGGACGGCTGACCGATGGAAGAGAAAAGAGAAAACCGACCATGAAGAGAGACCATGAGAAGCAAGGACGAGAGTAATGACCAAGCAGGCACATAGGGAAGCATATAACAATAAAGTAAGAAAGACATTTAAAAGAGAGAAAAAAACTGAACAGAGAAAGAAAGATGAGTAAGAAAAGGTGTGAAGACGTGGGAGGAATGAGGTGGGGAGCGAGGGAGGGAGGGATGAAGGCGGTGGCCAGGTACTCCATGCTGATCACGTAGTTAATTAAAAAATGTCCAGCGTGGAGGTGGATTCTGGTAGGCTACCAGGCTGACCAACCGCCCTCCTCACACGCCGGGACGCCATTCCTTCCGCTTGGAGATCTGACAAACTACCGCAGCTAATTATACTGAGCTGAAGTCCCTGGTGCCGCCATGTTAAAAAATAAATAAATACAACCAGCATTTCCTGCGGCACGATAGCAGCTGTATGACAGGTTTCTTATCAAAGTGTTCTAAACACACCATGTGTTTGGTTTTGTTGACTCATATGTCTAATTAGTCCAACAGTCCTATTATTATAATTATCCCAGTGAGGCAAGCGCGTCTGTTGATAAACCATTAATCTACATCTCGTTTCATACATTATAGCCAAACACACACAGAGACAAGTGATGCAACTCTATGGGATTTCTGGGCTGATAGTTATATCGGCCTGTTCTGGGTGATTTCAATATAATAACTGATATTTTAGATTTAATTTTAATTCATTGCTCTTTAAACCAATGGTATAATCCACAATTTTAAGCATAATGTCAAGGAGTATGTGGAAAAGATGGACAGCTAATTTGTATTTTCCATATTTTATTACTTCTCTAAATCGTTGGCCTTTGGCTCAGCTTGCAGTAGAGTCTGTATAGAATGAAGGTCATCTCTGATGAGTTGTCTCCTGAATTTCCATAGATTCAGAAACACTGACTCTCTTTTACAAACTAGCAGCCCTGGAAATCAAGGTTAGTTCATACAATATCCTGCTGAATTACCTTTCAGATACAAAGGTTTGCTCTACCGCCTCAAATTACCTCGCTTGCATTCACCTTTGACACTGAACATTAGTATTCACACTCTTGCATTCTTCTTTTCTCTTCTCTTCTTCTTCATACTCATTACTGGGCCGTGACCTTGCACTGTCAATATTGGGAATCAAATATAGCTAAACGCATGGTGTGTAGAAAACACTTTTCTATAAAACATATTTTTTTCAACATGCTAGCTTCACGGAAGATATCAACCGTTTGCTAATTGGACATTGTTTCACACTTTTGAAGGTCTTGGTCATGTTTTGTGGTGGACTTGCACATTGCTAGTTGAGAGGAAAAAAATCAACATGGCTGTGTTACAAAAGCTATATTTTGGTTGTGATGCCTGATGAAGGTTCAAGTACTGAGACGTTGTGCAGCTTCTTATTCTTTGCTCTCCTACACACCCGTCCACAAGAACACTCAGGTGTGAAGAACAATGGTTACACAAGCTAAAATAAGGCACAGTGTTATCGATATTATGAATGTCATAATTCTGATATTGATCAATAATTATAAAGTAACACTGAAGAAGGCAGAGCCGAAACGCGTCTGTCAGGTCTGTCCACCATCACGAATTAAAAGAGCAAAAACATAGTTTTGAGTGCGGACCCTTCTTTATTATTGATCAAAGTTTTTGTATATTGGTCCTGCACCGGTTCTGAGCACTGTGGCCCCGATTATTTTCATAATTCTGATATTGGACAGCTATCTATGAGTTCCCCAATAATTTGCCGCCAATCCCATTGAGGCTATCTATATATCAAGCATTCTAACTCAAACCCCCGACTATAGGATGCTTCTCAGTACAGGAGCTGCTTTGTCAGGGATGAGGAGCAGCTATTCAGAGAAGAAGAAACAAAAAGCAAAACTCAGGTTACAGAGAACTTTTAGAGAGAACTTCTCTGTCAGAACACTGAGACATGTACTAGAGAGAACGTCTCTGTCAGAACACTGAGACATGTACTAGAGAGAACGTCTCTGTCAGAACACTGAGACATGTACTAGAGAGAACGTCTCTGTCAGAACACTGAGACATGTACTAGAGAGAACCTCTCTGTCAGAACACTGAGACATGTACTAGAGAGAACGTCTCTGTCAGAACACTGAGACATGTACTAGAGAGAACCTCTCTGTCAGAACACTGAGACATGTACTAGAGAGAACGTCTCTGTCAGAACACTGAGACATGTACTAGAGAGAACGTCTCTGTCAGAACACTGAGACATGTACTAGTGAGAACGTCTCTGTCAGAACACTGAGACATGTACTAGGGAGACAGACATGTTCTAGAGAGAACGTTCTTGTCAGGATACAGAGACATGTACTTCTCTGTCTGGAGTATTAGCAGCGTCTCAGGCTATAGGGAGAGGAAGCCGCTCTGAAGTGTTGAGTCAGCCTTTGAGTATTAATCAGTACGGGTGGGAGAGGTAGCCGGTCACAAGTGTTGGGTTCCAGCCTGTAAATGATGTGTTCCAGTGCAGTGGGACAAGGCAATAGGCCAGTTGGTATGTTGCCCGTGGATGGGATGTGTTCCAGGACTGGGTAAGACCAAGAGTATTGCAGCCCGTGGACGGGCCCAGGTCCAGGCCAGGGAAAGTCCTGGCCAGGGCTGGACGCTCATCCTGGATATTGGCTGAGATCGTCAGTACAGGCTTTGGACGACCGGAGGCTCGTCGCCATGGTGAGGGGATACGCCTGCTGTGGAGCTGACCTCCTGAGAGAGAGAGAGAGAGAGAGAGAGAGAGAGAGAGAGAGAGAGACAGATAGAGAGGAGATCAAACGAAAGAAAAGAAAGAGAAAAAGAAAGAAAGAAAGAAAGAAGGAAAAAAGAAAGAAAGAAAGAAAGAAGGAAAAAAGAAAGAAAGAAAGAAGGAAAAAAGAAAGAAAGAAAGAAAGAAAGAAAGAAAGAAAGAAAGAAAGAAAGCAAGCAAGCAGAATGTGGCTCAGGCAATGCTGGGTTTTGCTGCAGGCTGTGTGTCAGAGGGAGAAATAATATTCAAATTATTGACCATATTATGGTGGCAGTCAGAGACTGCCAGCCAATGGTCCGGTACTAAGAGCATAACTTGCTTCTCGACGTGCTGGAAGCACCCCGCTGGCCTGTGGTCCAGCTGTACTTTACAACCCTGCTCCTACAAAGCTGGAGCAGACGACCGGAGGTCTGTGCACTTACACGATTCATATCTCTGTATGTACAGAGATGTACAGAAGCCGCTTCTACGGACTGGACTGTACGTACTGTATATAGCGCTTTTATCGAAGGTGCTTTACAATGAACGCCTCTCATTCACACACACACACACCATGCAAGACGCTAGCCTGCTCATTGGGAGCAATTTGGGATTCAGCGTCTTGCCCAAGGACTTCGACATGTGGTCAGGAGGATCCGGTAAATTAATCGCCGACCCTCTGATCATTAGACGACCCGCTCTACCTCCTGAGCTGCAGCCTCCCTGGTTCTAGCCTCTGTATCAGCCTTTCTTCATTATGTGGAGTGTGTGGGTAGATAGGCAGGATTTAAAATCGTATCACACACACACACACACACACCCACGGGCCCGCCGACCTGGGTGCTTGTGAAGCGGTGGCCTCTGTGATTGATTATGCGTTTGAAATATCAACAATTCCGAGGAGACACACTTAATTCTCTTCGCCCCCCAACGATGAGAGACCCAGGCTCTTCACTAGACATTAAAATGAATGTGGAATTATCTACATTCGGACACGGCCCCCGTGAATGCTGTTTTTATGTCTGTGATAAAAGCATTTCTGTTTCTTTCACGCTGGGTTCTTTTGTTCCTGACTGACAGACTTTGTTATCTACCGCTGGAAAGGGCCCAGTTAATTAGTAACACAACACACTAACACAGTTAGATGTCAGGAGAACAACACAGAGACACGCCAGTCCTCGGAACCAATTTGACTGTTTTCTTGGAATCTAGAAATTGGAGATGGAAGAACGGTTGCTATAAATACACCAAACGCAGGGAGAGAAGGTCGGAGGGAAGGATACAGGGACAAAGAGAGAAGAAAGAAAGAAAGAAAGAACAAAAGAAATAAAGAAAGAAAGAGAAAAAGAAAGACGAAAAAAAAGAAAAAAAGAAAGAAAGAAAGAAAGAACAAAATAAAGAAAGAAAGAAAGAGAAAAAGAAAGAAGGAAAAAAAAGAAAAAAAAATATAAAGAAAGAAAGAACAAAAGAAATAAAGAAAGAAAGAGAAAAAGAAAGAAAGAAAAAAAGAAATAAAGAAAGAAATAAAGACAGACAGACAGACAGACAGAGATTGTCTCCTTGTCGCTAGCTGGCTGGTTTTCTGGAGCATGCAGAGCCGAGGGCCGTGTGTTGAGGCACACACCTGAGTGCAGGTTGCCGACGGGCAGCCGGGATCAGGTGGAGGTAATCTACCACCTCTGACTGGACATCACGCCTCCCAGGCCTTCATGTCAGCTACCCTGCCAATGGGGACAATGTGTGGCTCGGCACGACGCGGTGTGTCCCGGGAGCGTGTGTGTGTGTGTGTGTGTGTGTGTGTGTGTGTGTGTGTGTGCGTGTGTGCGTGCGTGAGCACATCATGCTTCTCTTGTGTAACATCTGCGTGTGCATGCCCTCCTGCCTACCTGTGTGTGTGTGTGTGTGTAACATCTGCGTGTGCATGCCTTCCTGCCTACCTGTGTGTGTGTGTGTGCGTGTGTGTGTGCGTGCGTGAGAACATCATGCTTCTCTTCACATTTAGCCTTTCTTTGTGATAACCTTATTGGTTATCGGTGAATTGCTTCCATTGAACGCTCACGCAGCTCTTGGACTCAGATTCTCTATTAAGGAGCAGCGCTGTTCAATTTCCAGGTTTAATAGAGACGCGTCGTGTCTGCAGGCTATAGTGCCACGTTTCTCCGACGAGTTCGAACCCATTTTCACAGGAAAGAATGTTCTTCTCACCTGCATTGAGTGTTCAGATCTGGCAAACACCCTACTCTCTCTCTCTCTCTCTCTCTCTCCTTCTCCCTCTCTCTCTCTCTCTCCCTCTCTCTCTCTCTCTCTTTTCTCACTCTCCTCTCTGGGCCGAGCAAAGGAGAGGTGGAGGAGGCTGTAATAGCTAGAGAGAGAGAGAGAGAGAGAGAGAGAGAGAGAGAGAGGAGATGAAGGAGTAATCAGTGGAGCTCAGAGCTAAATGAAGCTGTTCAAGTCGGCCTGCTCTCTAACTGGAGAACAGGGAATGGGGGAAAGGGGGGGGGGGGTGGGAGGGTTGAAACATCCAGTAAGAGCCCTTCTAAGAGCCCTTCTAACAGCTCTCTCCTCTCCTCTCCTCTCCTCTCCTCTCCTCTCCTCTCCTCTCCTCTCCTCTCCTCTCCTCTCCTCTCCTCTCCTCTCCTCTTCTTGTCTCTCCTGCACGTCCTCCTAGCTCTAAACGCCGCTCCCGTTAGAACAAGGCTATGTCTGCCTAGTTGTCTTGCAATCGCTCCGTCTCTCTCTCACCTGTAGTTAATGTCCTCTGTCCTCTGTCAGGGGGGACTGCGCAGGGCCTGTAATTGGGGCGGGGCTCCGTTAAGCATCTTTTGCGCCCGGCGGCTGTTTTAAAAGCGTCCTGATGGGGCGTTTTCACAGATGCGGCGGCGGAAAATGTGGCCGATCAAGGAGAAGAACAGCTGCCGCTGATAATGTCGGAAATTGGCCCTTTGGTATGTGTGTGTGTGTGTGTAGGTGTGTGTAGGTGTGTGTGTGGGGAAGGTGTGTGGAGGGGGGGTGCGCGGTGCTGGAGGGAAGGACACACACACACACACACAGACGGACAGATGCACGCACACAAGCGCACCTGTGCATAGTGACCGTGGCATTAATTGCCTACTCGGCCTCCACTATCGCGTCACCGCCAGCCCGGACAACGAGGTGCATCGATCACCCCCCCCCCCCCCTCCCCCCCCCCGAAATGGCAGTAAATGGAATGCAAATGAGCTTCGAAATCATATTAGATTCTCTGACAGGTATGAGTGATGCTAAGAAACGCCGTTTGATTTGGCCGTCTGCATGACACACGCCGTATAATGGAATGAGAGAGTGTGTGTGTGTGTGTGGGGGGGGGGGGCAGTTATCAGAGAGAGAGGGTAGGGGGGGGGGGGGAGAGGCAAGGATGGTCAGTCTGTAACAGTCTGTACTGGCTGGGAGTGTCAGTGAGTGACTGCAGAGTCCACTGGCGACCGGACACCATTCATATTATTGAATATTATTCCTACTCGCATCCCAGAGCTCCGGTCGGGGAACGCTCGGCATTCCCGATCCCAGCACCACTCCGTATCTGGGGACAGAGAGAGAGAGAGAGAGAGAGAGAGAGAGAGAGAGAGAGGCCAGCGGAGGGAGAGGGGAAGGACACTCTAATTTGGGTCAGTGTCGGCGGTAAGACTCTCACACAGGCAGAGGATGGCCTGGGATTGGGGTCAGAGGATGTAGCAGGACACACACACACACGAGCGCACACATGCACACACACACACACACACACACACACACGACAGTGAGATTTTACCAAGCCTGAATGTACGGGACATGTACTGTAATTTGCCTTTGCATTTTACCAGGGATGAGAGAGCAGCTGCTAACCAGACACGCCTTCAGAAACACGACTGCTGTCAAACGGAGACAAAATCAATCGGTAAAATCAGAGAACACGTCCAAAACCTCTTCTCAGACAGCCTGCCTGAGGTACCGCCGTGGTCGCCTCCCAGCACGCCGCCGGCGCCTTCCAACGCCACCCCGCGCAGGACGGACCCGTCACCATTCACGGCGTCCGCGGTTCAAATCAATTCACCGCCGTTGTTCGAGCCGTGCGTCATTCACGCCGTTTGCTCTTTGTTGTTCAAACGCGACAAATAAACGGCGCGCGGAAACTGCTAGAACGAACACACAATTGAGCGTGTAATTTACTCTCGGCCTGGCTGTTCAGAATAGAATAGAGTAGAATGGAGCGATATTGTTCATTCAAGGACAGAAATTCATCTCGGGCTCACGAGGACATAAAGTGATGCAAATCAACAAAAGACATGCACAGTGAACAGTGAGGATAATAGCCAAGGGGGACAAATACATGGTATGAAAACATATTCCCCCACTGGTTGACTGAGGTGATTGTGATTTGTGAGACGCAAATTGTGAGGATAAGTATTTGCTTTACTTTTCAGTATAGCTTTATTTTCTACCACTATCACTACATAAAACGAGACACTTTATGTGAACAGACAGACAGACAGGCCCTGAGTGACTGTAGTGATGTCGGGAGCCATGTTAGTCACACACGACGTGCTTGTAACAAGATGGCCGCCAGCGTTGATCTGCTGTGTGGAGGTGAGGCTGCAGCTACGCTACAGTAGGTTGATCACAGATTGTCCAATTAGAGTTTTACCACATTCACCCCCAGCCCTGATACAGCTGCACAGAGGTGTGCTCACACACACACACACACTCACACACACTCACACACACACACACACACACACACACACACTCACCTACACACACTCACACACACACACACACACACACACACACACACACACACACACACACACTCACTCACACACACACACACACACACACACACACACACACACACACACACCTACACGCACACACACACACACTCACTCACACACACACACACACACACCTACACACACTCACTCACACACACCTACACACACACACACTCACTCACACACACACACACACCTACACACACACTCACTCACACACACACACACACACACACACACTCACTCACACACACATACACACCTACACACACACACACACACCTACACACACATATGAACTAGGGGTGTGCTAGGAGCCCACTATTTGTATTTGTATTTGACAGCTAATTATAGCGATTCGTATTCATAAGTGGGCGGGGCTTAAAGCGGAAGTCGGTTCAAAACGGTTTAAACTGAGGGGAAATGTAATTTATTTAGCTTAATATTAATTGGCATTGTATAAAATAACAAAAACTGTCTCAATAAACCAGTTAACTAGGGACAAAAGCCCTCGGTGCTGCTTACGTTCGTTGCCTGTCTACTATCTGGCTTCGCTGCACGCTCCAAACTTTCTCTCCCTCTCCGCATTGTCTAGACGTCTAGACAGACAGCAGGTGCGAGACCGCAAGCGCGTGCGCCTCTGTCTCTCTCTCTCTCTCTCTCCCTGGTCGTGTCATCAACCAGACAGAACGTGCACGTATCGCTCGCTCATACAGTATTTGACTGTTCTCCCCCTTCCCGAATATTTTTTTTTTACAATATTCGTACAAATTTACTATTCGGGAAAAAGCTACTATTTGTGCTCATCCGAATACTGTATTCGTATTAGGGCACACCCTCACACGCACACAGACACACCTCAGCACTGAAATGACTCTAATTCATGCCATGGCCTCTTCTCATACAGGTTTTACCCTGTGACTGCCATAGGAAAGAAAATGGCAGGAGTTGCCCCGTGTCAATTATTCAGTCCGAATAATTGACACGATGACCGATGACCGGGACGAGAGAGCGGAGGAGGAGAGGGAGAGGGAGATGGGGAGAGGAGTGAGGAGGAGGGAGGGAGAGAGGAGGAGGAGAGGGAGATGGGGAGAGGAGTGAGGAGGAGGGAGGGAGAGAGGAGGAGGAGGGAGGGAGAGGGAGATGGGGAGAGGAGTGAGGAGGAGGGAGGGAGAGAGGAGGAGGAGGGAGGGAGAGAGGAGGAGGAGGGAGGGAGAGAGGAGGAGGAGGGAGGGAGAGAGGAGGAGGAGGGAGGGAGGGAGAGAGGAGGAGGAGGGAGGGAGAGAGGAGGAGGAGGGAGGGAGAGAGGAGGAGGAGGGAGGGAGAGAGCGGAGGAGGAGAGGGAGATGGGGAGAGGAGTGAGGAGGAGGGAGGGAGAGAGGAGGAGGAGGGAGGGAGAGAGGAGGAGGAGGAGAGGGAGATGGGGAGATGGGGAGAGGAGGAGGGAGGGAGAGAGGAGGAGGAGGGAGGGAGAGAGGGGGAGGAGGGAGGGAGAGGGAGATGGGGAGAGGAGTGAGGAGGAGGGAGGGAGAGAGGAGGAGGAGGAGAGGGAGAGGGAGATGGGGAGAGGAGTGAGAAGGAGGGAGGGAGGGAGGAGGAGGAGGGAGGGAGAGAGGGAGATGGGGAGAGAGGAGGAGGAGGGAGGGAGAGAGCGGAGGAGGAGAGGGAGAGGGAGATGGGGAGAGGAGTGAGGAGGAGGGAGGGAGAGAGGAGGAGGAGGGAGGGAGAGAGGAGGAGGAGGGAGGGAGAGAGGAGGAGGAGGGAGGGAGAGGGAGATGGGGAGAGGAGTGAGGAGGAGGGAGGGAGAGAGGAGGAGGAGGGAGAGAGAGAGGAGGAGGAGGGAGGGAGATAGGAGGAGGAGGGAGGGAGAGAGGAGGAGGAGGAGGGAGAGAGAGAGGAGGAGGAGAGGGAGAGGGAGATGGGGAGAGGAGTGAGGAGGAGGGAGGGAGAGAGGAGGAGGAGGAGAGGGAGAGGGAGATGGGGAGAGGAGTGAGAAGGAGGGAGGGAGGGAGGAGGAGGAGGGAGGGAGAGAGGGAGATGGGGAGAGAGGAGGAGGAGGGAGGGAGAGAGCGGAGGAGGAGAGGGAGAGGGAGATGGGGAGAGGAGTGAGGAGGAGGGAGGGAGAGAGGAGGAGGAGGGAGGGAGAGAGGAGGAGGAGGGAGGGAGAGAGGAGGAGGAGGGAGGGAGAGGGAGATGGGGAGAGGAGTGAGGAGGAGGGAGGGAGAGAGGAGGAGGAGGGAGGGAGAGAGGAGGAGGAGGGAGAGAGGAGGAGGAGGAGAGGGGGAGAGAGGAGGAGGAGGGAGGGAGAGAGGAGGAGGAGGGAGGGAGAGAGGAGGGAGAGAGGAGGAGGAGGAGGGAGAGAGGAGGAGGGAGAGAGAGAGGAGGAGGAGGGAGGGAGAGAGGGGTCATGCTAGGTCAACCCCGTCAACTTGAGTACTACTAGGTTCCACTTCACCAAATTAGAGTGGAGAGTTGTGGGTGTGGGATGATTCCCGGGGCCCAACCCAGCCAGGGGCCCTGCGACGGGGGGCGCTGGGGGGCCGGGGGGACAGAGGACAGGCTAGGGGGCTGGGGGACAGGCTGAGGGACCAGGGGACAGGCTGGGGGAGAGGTTGGGGGACAGGGGACAGGCTGGGGGACAGGGGACAGGCTGGGGGACAGGCTGGGGGACAGGGGACAGGCTGGGGGACAGGCTGGGGGACAGGGGACAGGCTGGGGGAGAGGTTGGGGGACCAGGGGACAGGCTGGGGGACAGGCTGGGGGACAGGCTGGGGGACAGGGGACAGGCTGGGGGAGAGGTTGGGGGACCAGGGGACAGGCTGGGGGACAGGCTGGGGGACAGGCTGGGGGACAGGCTGAGGGACAGGCTGAGGGACAGGGGACAGGCTGGGGGACAGGCTGGAAGGACAGAGGACAGGCTGGGGGACAGGCTGGAAGGACAGAGGACAGGCTGGGGGACAGGGGACAGGCTGAGGGACAGGGGACAGGCTGGGAGGTTGAGAGGAGGATGGGAGGTTGAGAGGAGGATGTGAGGGTGAGAGGAGGATGGGAGGTTGAGAGGGGATGGGAGGTTGAGAGGAGGATGGGAGGTTGAGAGGGGCTGGGAGGTTGAGAGGAGGATGGGAGGTTGAGAGGGGCTGGGAGGTTGAGAGGAGGATGGGAGGTTGAGAGGAGGCTGGGAGGTTGAGAGGAGGATGGGAGGTTGAGAGGAGGATGGGAGGTTGAGAGGGGATGGGAGGTTGAGAGGAGGATGGGAGGTTGAGAGGAGGATGGGAGGTTGAGAGGGGGATGGGAGGTTGAGAGGAGGATGGGAGGTTGAGAGGGGGATGGGAGGTTGAGAGGGGCTGGGAGGCTGAGAGGAGGCTGGGAGGTTGAGAGGAGGATGGGAGGTTGAGAGGAGGATGGGAGGTTGAGAGGGGCTGGGAGGTTGAGAGGAGGTTGGGAGGTTGAGAGGAGGATGGGAGGTTGAGAGGAGGATGGGAGGTTGAGAGGAGGATGGGAGGTTGAGAGGGGGATGGGAGGTTGAGAGGGGCTGGGAGGCTGAGAGGAGGCTGGGAGGTTGAGAGGGGGATGGGAGGTTGAGAGGGGCTGGGAGGCTGGGAGGTTGAGAGGAGGATGGGAGGTTGAGAGGAGGATGGGAGGTTGAGAGGGGCTGGGAGGTTGAGAGGAGGATGGGAGGTTGAGAGGAGGATGGGAGGTTGAGAGGAGGATGGGAGGTTGAGAGGAGGATGGGAGGTTGAGAGGAGGATGGGAGGTTGAGAGGAGGATGGGAGGTTGAGAGGAGGATGGGAGGTTGAGAGGGGCTGGGAGGTTGAGAGGAGGCTGGGAGGTTGAGAGGGGATGGGAGGTTGAGAGGAGGATGGGAGGTTGAGAGGAGGATGGGAGGTTGAGAGGAGGATGGGAGGTTGAGAGGAGGATGGGGGGTTGAGAGGGGCTGGGAGGTTGAGAGGGGCTGGGAGGTTGAGAGGAGGATGGGAGGTTGAGAGGGGCTGGGAGGTTGAGAGGGGCTGGGAGGTTGAGAGGAGGCTGGGAGGTTGAGAGGAGGATGGGAGGTTGAGAGGAGGATGGGAGGTTGAGGGGAGGATGGGAGGTTGAGGGGAGGATGGGAGGTTGAGGGGAGGATGGGAGGTTGAGAGGGGCTGGGAGGTTGAGAGGGGCTGGGAGGTTGAGAGGGGGATGGGAGGTTGAGAGGCGCTGGGAGGTTGAGAGGCGCTGGGAGGTTGAGAGGGGCTGGGAGGTTGAGAGGAGGATGGGAGGTTGAGAGGAGGATGGGAGGTTGAGAGGCGCTGGGAGGTTGAGAGGGGCTGGGAGGTTGAGAGGAGGATGGGAGGTTGAGAGGAGGATGGAGGTTGAGAGGAGG
>NC_140249.1:1532525-1560025 GCF_949987555.1 Borostomias antarcticus
CGGTGTCCTCGCTGCTTCCGCGTTCCCCTCCGCCCGTCGTCTCTCCGGTCCGTGGTTTGGGTGTCCGTTTAGTGGCGTCGTGGAGCGCCGGCTTCCGAGGCCGGGGAGCCCGTCTCCCTGTAGCTCCGTGTGCCATACTTGCGTATGGTTCGTTGCTCGCATAGCTTGCGTTGGAAGTCCGTTAGGCATTGCTACGCGCCGGTCCTGGGTTTCATTCATGAGCCGCTATGTCGGTGTTGTCCATGTCGTCTGCCGCATTACTCAACTGTCGATGTGCGCCGGGTGCATTCACCATTGAAATGTTTGCAGTTCGGGCGTGGACGTGCTGGGTGTGTTCTCTATGTATTTGGTTCATCTCGTGGTGCGTTCGTTATAAATGGGAGGTGGCTAATTGCGGCTTGCTACTAGGAATACTAAAATACACCACCGCATGAACTCGCACTTCCTCGTCGCGCATTCGGATATGTTTCTCAGCCCCCAGTTGCTCGATGCACTAGATATAACTAGGTGGCTGTGATATAATGTTATATAGATATAACTAGGTGCCTGTGATATAATATTATATAGCTCGATGCACACCGGTCGGAGGTAGGTATTTTGCCACTGCGACTTGCCTCCTCCGGCCACTAACGACTGCGCCATAAGTCCTCCCCTCGCGGCTCGTTCGTGGATTCGCTGGCCGCATGACAGGCTATCCTGCTAGTTGCTTACTAGCTGGCGTTCGTCAAGGTTCCCGTATTGCGCGTCGGGGCATCATTATGTTGGATTGCATACTCGCTCGTATTCATTGTTAGATTGCTAATCCTAGCTCATGATTCATTATGTTAGGTTGCTAATACTGGCTCATGGTTCATTATGTTAGATTGCTGAAGCTGGCTCATGATTCTGTTACTGGCTCATGATTCTAATGCTAGCTCTTGACGTTCATGATCGCTTCGGTATTGCTTCCGGAGATGCAAACCATGTATGCTATATGAGGGATTAATTGATGACTAAGTATGTGATAAGGACGATCGATATTATGGTATTTAAGGCTGTCTCGCCTGTCTGGTAGGCCTGGGTTGTTTGGCCGATTGCTTCGGCATGTCCAAAACCTCGTTCGGGGACTACGACGGCGATGATGCCTTACCAATTATTGCGTTTTTGGCTTTATTATTAGTTCGGGTCAGTAGCATCGGGCTACTGCATGGTCTTAGGGCATCGTACTGTAACCTGTGCGTTGTCGTTTATTGTTCAAGCCATTATGCTCTGCAATCTGCTGGGTGTGCGCGACTATCTGGCTGTTCGGTTTACCGCGGTGCTTCTTCTTCCGCCATTTCCGTTCGTCGCCTGCTCCTCCGCGTTGTTTGGGGGCATGGTTTACGGGCTTTTATTTCTAATGTAAAAGGGATGTATGCTGCGCTGATCACGCTCGATGTCGGATGTGTCATTTTACGCTGCGTTGGGATACTGCATTGCTCTTCGCATTAGCCCTCTGCGTTATTTCAAAGACTAATCACCTGATTATAATGCTGCGTGCATGACACTTCGTCGGCGTACGAACGCTACCTGGGGCCCGGAGTCCACTACGCTGCTCCGTATTCAATGTAAACGTCATGCTGTGGATATTCATACTATAGCATTCATAGTTCATTGTGTCGTGTCTAGGCGGCTGCGGCCTCAGTCGGTTAAGAGTTTGTTGCAGGTGTTCATTCCACATGCGATGCCTGGACCCCTCCACCGTTTCTCGGCTGGGGAACCGATCCGTCCAGCTCCTCCTTAATGGCATCACGGAGAGCATCCCCAAGGCATGGATGTACGTCTTCCCTTCACTCCTTCGCTCGTTCAACGGTTATCGCACGGTTGAGGCAGGGGTGTTTTGGTGGTCACTCGTATTTAATGTTAGAAACAGTCATTCTCACAGCTTTCTATGGGTTCCTTAAGGTCGGTGAATATTCTACACGCACTTTGTCGTTCAACCCCGCGCACGACCTCACTCGGGCAGATGTCACGTTGCACGCGCTCTATTTCGTCCTGCACTGTAGCATTCAAGGCGGACAGAGCTGGTGCCGGCGTGACCGTTTGTTATCAGGCAATAACACCTTGTTTTGTCCTCTGTCCTCCATGAGCTCCTACCTGACGAGCAGACCCCAGGCCGGTGAGGAGGAGCCCCTCTTCATAAGAGAGGCAAAGCCATGACCGGTGCCTGGTTTGCCGCCAGACTCCGCGCCTCTGCCGGGCGTGCGGCCTCCCACCGGTCCAGTACACCGCACCCTCCCTCCGTGTAGGTGCGGCAACCACCGCCGCCGCCATCACCCCGGTGTATACCCTGAAGTCCATGGGCCGATGGTCCTCATCCGCTTATGAAGCTACCTACGGCCTGGAGTCCAGGACATTCCGGATGCCCAGAGGGCTATGAGTGGACTGTGACTTTGGGGTTGGGGGGATACTGCGTTTCAGGTGATCATGTAGCTGGTGCACTATCAAATGTTGTCTGACATCAGTCAGAGCGCTCTCCGTCAACCCGCTGCGCATGCGGGCCGCGGAGTTGCTGGAGTGTTCTTGGGGGGTAGTTTGCAGGTATTCCACCGGCGTCGGCCGGTGGATGCCAGAGTAGCCGCTAGCTGGTCTCTGTGGCTATCCGTGGCGGGCGCCATGGACACAGAGGCGCGAGTGCTGTATCTCCCGCGGAACCCACGAAGCGTCGGCCCGTGGGGACCGGGGACTATAATGTACAGCAGTCCTCCTGTGGCACTCTTTGACGGTCTTAGTGGGCTGAGTTACCTCCGAGCGTCTTCCCGATCGCGGCCCACTCTGATCGTCATTGAGGCAGGGGGCTAGATGCCGTTCCCCCTGGCTGTCTGGGCCAAGTGCTTGGCCCAGAGGGGGGGAACACCTAGATTGCCTCCCCCTGCTACGCGCTCCACGTGCGGCGCGTGGAGCGCTTCCACGCCGGTGGGCAGGGGGCCCCCCGGACAGAACAGATAAAAAGAAGAGAAGAAAAGGGTAAAAAACTTCTGCGCATGCGGGCCGCGGAGTGCTGTGTGTTGGGGGGTAGTTTTGCAGGTATTCCACCGGCGTCGGCCGGTGGATGCCAGAGTAGCCGCTAGCTGGTCTCTGTGGCTATCCGTGGCGGGCGCCATGGACACAGAGGCGCGAGTGCTGTATCTCCCGCGGAACCCACGAAGCGTCGGCCCGTGGGGACCGGGGACTATAATGTACAGCAGTCCTCCTGTGGCACTCTTTGACGGTCTTAGTGGGCTGAGTTACCTCCGAGCGTCTTCCCGATCGCGGCCCACTCTGATCGTCATTGAGGCAGGGGGCTAGATGCCGTTCCCCCTGGCTGTCTGGGCCAAGGGCTTGGCCCAGAGGGGGGGAACACCTAGATTGCCTCCCCCTGCTAACGCGCTCCACGCGCGTGGAGCGCTCCACGCGCGTGGGCAGGGGGCCCCCCGGACAGAGCACACCGCCAAAATTCATATGCATGTATTATGCCGCTTGTATAATTATGCTGCTTGTATAATAAATGTTCAAATTTGACAAAAGTGATCTTGTCTGAAATGAAGTCTCCGACGCAAATTCAGCCAAGGCACGTACGTCAGCCGGGGTCAGCAGAGGTTAATCTGTCACGCATGACGCAGCACCAGCTGACTGTAGCTGTCATAGCATTGGTCAGCTCACCAGAGCGCAGGTATTTAAGCTGTCAAAACATGTCATTATTCGCGCTTGCTTACTGCTGTCGTAATTGCATGCTCGCCCCACCACCTCCCCTGCTCCTCCTGCGTATGTATGTCGTCTGTTGTCGTCATTGCTCTCTGTCCGGGGTAGTTTTGCAGGTATTCCACCGGCGTCGGCCGGTGGATGCCAGAGTAGCCGCTAGCTGGTCTCTGTGGCTATCCGTGGCGGGCGCCATGGACACAGAGGCGCGAGTGCTGTATCTCCCGCGGAACCCACGAAGCGTCGGCCCGTGGGGACCGGGGACTATAATGTACAGCAGTCCTCCTGTGGCACTCTTTGACGGTCTTAGTGGGCTGAGTTACCTCCGAGCGTCTTCCCGATCGCGGCCCACTCTGATCGTCATTGAGGCAGGGGGCTAGATGCCGTTCCCCCTGGCTGTCTGGGCCAAGGGCTTGGCCCAGAGGGGGGGAACACCTAGATTGCCTCCCCCTGCTAACGCGCTCCACGCGCGTGGAGCGCTCCACGCGCGTGGGCAGGGGGCCCCCCGGACAGAGCACACCGCCAAAATTCATATGCATGTATTATGCCGCTTGTATAATTATGCTGCTTGTATAATAAATGTTCAAATTTGACAAAAGTGATCTTGTCTGAAACATTAGTAACCTAACCTAACCCTAAATAAGCATTAGTTAACAGTTAACTAATGTTTTTTGTGACCCCTATTGTAAAGTGTGACCAGTATTCCTATGATGACAACTCAGTTTTCCGCAGTATTTCACAGGTATAGTGCATACATGAACAGAGCTATCTACAGTCTGCAGGTATTTCACACGTATGCTATTTCTGTTTATCCCATACAGAGCCTCAATGAGAGCAGGAGCCGGCATAGCAACAGTCGTGATACCATCTCCGAGACGGTCTGCCAGGGAAAGATGAACAAAAGGGGGAAAAAGAAGAGAAGAAAAGAGCTAAAAAGGGAGAGCGAGTCAGGGCCAGACTTTGGAGACTCCTTGACCTTGGTGCTGGGTCAACCTCCAGCACCGGCCCCGGCTGAGGCGTGGTAATGAACAGTCACATCCAGGAAGGCCCGCTCTGAAACTGGGCCACTGGAGAGAGAGAGAGAGAGAGAGAGAGAGAGAGAGAGAGAGAGAGAGAGAGAGAGAGAGAGAGAGAGAGAATGAGTAGAGAGAGATGGAGAGAGAAAGAGAGAGATGGAGGGAGGGAGAACGAGTAGAGATAAATGGAGAAAGACCGACAGAGAGAGAGGGAGAGAGAGAGAGAGAGAGAGAGAGAGAGAGATGGAGGCAGAATGAGTAGAGAGAGATGGAGAGAGAAAGAGAGAGAGATGGAGGGAGGGAGAACGAGTAGAGATAAATGGAGAGAGACAGACAGAGAGAGAGAGAGAGAGAGAGAGAGAGAGATGGAGAGGCAGAATTAGTAGAGATGGAGAGAGAAAGAGAGAGAGATGAAGGGAGGGAGAACGAGCAAAGAGAGATGGAGAGAGACAGACACAGAGACAGAGAGAGAGAGAGAGAGAGAGAGAGAGATGGAGGCAGAATGGGTAGAGACATGGAGAGAGAACGAGCAGAGAGAGATGGAGAGAGAGACACAGAGACAGAGAGAGAGAGAGAGAGAGAAAGAGATGGAGGCAGAATGGGTAGAGACATGGAGAGAGAACGAGCAGAGAGAGATGGAGAGAGAGACACAGAGACAGAGAGAGAGAGAGAGAGAGAAAGAGATGGAGAGAGAACGAGCAGAGAGAGAGATGGAGAGAGAGACAAAGAGAGAGAGATAGAGAGAGAGAGAGAGAGACAAAGAGAGAGAGAGAGAGAGAGACAAAGAGAGAGAGAGAGAGAGAGAGAGAGAGAGAGAGAGAGAGAGAGAGATGTAAAAGGCAGAACTAACGAGGCCAGCAGGACTGCTCTCTCTCTCGTGTACTCCAGCTCTCACCAAGGTAGTTTCAGCGATGGGGAGGTTGAGAACAAGAGACAGTGGGAGCGTCTGAAGAACATTCAAGAAGACCTACAGCGGAGCTTCAACCACACACGTCAGTCCCTGCCTCCCTCTCGGCATACAACAGTGACTTAGTCTATAAAATATGAGACATGCATTTGGAATAGAGTAGTGTTTTTTTTCGCTCTCCTGTCACACAAGCGATATTTGCATTCCTCACATGGAGCCACGTCAAGGCTTGCCGGGGATATCGTGAGGAGAAACAGCAGGAAGAAAGAAGTCTGGAGGAAGAAGGAGTAAACTCATTTGGCGCTTCTGCGCTTGTGATTACATTTGAAGCTAAAAGCTTTGTTTGTCATGCGTGCTCATTAGCATCCCTCTTAAATATGCATGGCTTGACTTGCACAGGCAGACGCGGTGTCTACGCGTCAGACGTAACGCTGAATTCGAAGAATACGTTGGCTTGCTTCTGATCCGCTCCTAACTGCCAGGCTACTCACTGTGCTAAGAGGACTGCACTTACAGTGAAATCAGAATTCTGGGTGCGCTGTCGGTTCTTCTCTCAAGGGCTACCGTTGACTTAAGGGGCCAACTGAAGAGGTGATTTCACACAGTTACCATTATTGCGGAGGGAGGTTTTTCCGGGGGCCTTGCATGAACTGAAGCCGTGAGAAGAAACGCGAAAACATGCTCCTTATCGATGATATTGATCTGTGTGTACTATGTATTCATATGTTTTCGTGGGTCGCCATAATTGGTTCAGTTATTCATTTTCCTCCACCAATTGATCCAATATTCTCCGTGATAATCTCTTGACCTTCACTTGGAAAGCATTGATCTGTTGCTTCATCGGAAAAGAATATTGCAGTGTGGCAATCAGAGGAAAGGTGGTTCGGTTGTAAATATAGGCCAGGCGCCCCAACGGAAGCAGAGAGGAACCTCGCTCGCCTCGAGCGACAGGGATCAGATCAGACTACGCCTTTGTTTTTATTCAGTCGCCAAAAAGCCAATGCTCCGCCCCCTCTCTCCCCTCGTTACCGTCACGCCAGGCCGGAGACGGCGTACGGCGTGCGACCGGGAGGAGAGCATCAACGCCGCGGTGCCGCCTGCATATTTCATATCCCAGGTCTGCGGGTCTGGGGGGGATCACGCTCCCTAAATAAGTGAGAGACGGAGGGAAGGGAAACCCATGCGAGGGAGAGATCAGTCCCGGTTAGAAGTGTAACAATGCCTCGGCCGTGCATAATTCACAGGCCGTCCTGCTCCGCGCCCGTCTCGTCACAGGACCCCCATGCCGCGTCCGCGTCCGCCGGCGACCCCCTCCGGAGGGACACGTCGGTCCACGGAAGTCGCTGGAAAAGACAGCGTGTGTGTGTGTGTCTGAGAGAGAGGGGGAGTGAGAGAGAGAGACGTCGTCCTCCGTTTTGCTGTGCCGCGGTCGGAGCAAATCGCAGTTCCGTGTTTACAGCGGAGCTAGTTTTCCCAGAACGCACTTTGCATCTTAATGAGCGTCTCGCCCGCATGCTAAGTGCACATTAAGCCCGCGCAGCGAGGGCGGGTGTACTGATACATTACAGTCAAAGTGAAATGGGCTCTTCAAATTTTAAACAAACAAACTCTGGAGAGGTTTGTGGGGCGGAGGCGGGGGGGGGGGGGGTGATGAAGATCTGGGAGATCCTCTTTGAGCTAGCCACCCACAGGAGGCTGAGGACGATGAGGACAAGGAGGATGATGATGATCCATTGGTGCATGGGACGACTCCGGAGGATGAGGGGTATGGTGGGGATGATGTTGTGAGAGCTCAGGGAAGTGACACATCCAGCAGGCTGACCCAGTTAATCTGCTACTGCCACTATCTCCAGGCCTCAGCCCCACCACACACACACACACACACACACACACACACACACACACACACACAGTCTCTCCAGACCCATCATGTAACTACCCAGCATGCAACGAACAGCAGTGGCTTTCAGTGAAGTAATTAGAACTGTACAACAATCAAGCTTCATAAAGGGTTGTGCTAATTGTGACTTATTTGTCTTAAGCGCATCTGTTACTCATGCAAATGGTGACAGACTGTATATAATCAGAACAGTTACCCGGAGACAGGTGACCTGATGGAAAAAATAAAAGATGTCACTTGTAAATTGCTGCACGGAAGCAAAAGGTTCATTTAGTAAAATAAATATGAGATCCGTTTTGTGGAAAGTCTATTGTGTTCCTCCTCCCCTCCTTGGCAGCGCTCTCCGTGTTCTAGTCGTGCAGGATGCCTGGTTTCCTTGGAGACGGCCGTCGTTGCCGTGCCGGCAGACGGCAGGTTTCTTCATGCTCGGGCGGGGAAGGGGGGTGGGGGGGGTGAAGACCAGACCCTCTCTCTCTCCGCGGCGCCGGCGATCCAAACTGACAAGAGAAACGCATCCCAGCCGACAGTATCAAACACGTCCTGGGGGCGCGTTACGGTCCGTTCCTACAGCAGTGCTGGGATCCAGTACACACACACACACACACACACACACACAACAACGTACAACCACCCAACATACAGTACGGGGAACGTAACACACACACACACACATGCACACACACACACACACACACACACACACACACACACACACACACACACACTACCCCTTGTGCCATCCCCCAAACCCATTCTCTGCTAACGTCCATTCCACTCTGTCAGACAGGTGGTGACACCTGAAGACCTCCTCCTGCTGTACCTCCCAGAGGGAGAGACCAGAAGAAATACCGCTCTGGTTGTCTCTCTGTATCAACTCCAGGCTTAATGGAGGGTCTGTCTCTCCCTGACCCTGTTTAGACTTAGTTTAAAATGTGTTTTGGACGATCAGATCACAAGTGGACAGAGAGACACATCATCGTTCACACCCGTGTTTATCATGCGTCTCCAAATGTGTCCAGCTGACCGCTTGTGTTCGTATATAGTAACCATAGTAACTCACTCACTCCTGCCTGCGTGCGTGTTGCACATTCGTAAACAAATCATTAAAGTCAAAGATGTTTGAAGACATTATATTACAGTCATTTAGCAGACGCTTTTATCCAAAGCAACTAACAATAATTGCATTTAACGTAGGAAGAGCCAATGCACTACTACTTGCCAGAACTCACAAGTGCATCTTCTCTCTAAAACAAGTGACTAAGAGCATAATCTAGTGCTGAAGGCAAAGTGCAAGAATCGCAATCTAAAGTACAGTGCAATATAATATAATACAATAAGTGCTTAGGCGGGAGGATTGTTGTAGTACTCCTTGAAGAGGTGAGTTTTGAGTCTGCGACAAAAGATGGGCAGCGACTCTGCTGTCCTGATGTCAGTGGGCAGTTCATTCCACCACTGCGGGGCCAGGACAGAGAAGAGCCGTGACCGTGTCGATCGACCGCAGGAGCCTCGGAGTGACGGGGCAACCAGTCGCCCCGAGGTAGCAGAGCGTAGCGGTCGGGAGGGGGTGTAGGGTTTGACCATGGCCTGGAGGTAGGAGGGGGCTGTTCCTTTCATTGCCCTGTAGGTTAGCGGCAGAGTTTTAAACTGGATGCGAGCCGCTACAGGGAGCCAGTGTAGAGAACGGAGGAGGGAAGTTGTGTGGGAGAACTTGGGGTGGTTGAACACCAGGCGAGCAACAGCTTTCTGGACAAGTTCCAGAGGTTTAATGGCCGACGCCGGCGCCCCAGCGAGGAGGGAGTTGCAGGAGTTGCAGTGAAGAAGTAATGAACATACCGGTATTAGGATTATTCCAACTGTTTCCATTGATAGATCACAAGTAATTTGCGACTTGAAAAAGAACGCAGGATAAGGCGAAAAAGGAGAACAATTATCCTACATTGAAGACCTGTTTTCCTGTTCCGTCCTTGTCAGGGATGCATCAGGACGCATTAGCGTTTAGACTAAAGACATGTGGTCAAATGTGTCCCAGACAACCTCGGCAAGTGGTTTGAGGAAATGTTTCACAAACGTTTTGGTGGCCGTTAAACACTTGTATTCAGCGCTGTCCACTTTGAATCTGATCATTCAAAACACATTCTAAAACCAAGTCTAAATGAGCAACCCTGTCTGGTGTTGGAATCACGGCTGTGAGCTGAGAGAGTCAGGGAGTTGTCTCTCGCTTTCACATTAAAATCAGACGAGGAGCCAAATTGTCAAAGATGGAGTTTCCTGCACAGCCAGGTCTAAACCTTGTTTGTTTGGGGGAGATGTTTTAGTGAGGAAAATGTTTAGTAGTGATTGAGTTTTGCCATTGCCAATTTCATGCTGTAATCTTCTTGAATATGTTCAGTCCATTTGTAGGGTTGATCAGCTCTGTGCAGCGTGGACTGCATTTCAATGTGGTGTGTTTGAGTGTTTTGAATACAGGGTGATTGTGCAGCGGTCAGATGGGGGATTAAAGGTCTGTGAAGCCCCAGAGGTGCTCTGGATCTACAGGACGCTGCTAACATGTCATCTACAGAGCTACTGCCAAGATGAGAGCAACGTGTCAATCTCCCACCAGTCCCCCTGTAGCCTTCTGTTGACTATGTACACACCCAGTGACAGACAGAGCTGCAGGAGTTGACTTCCGTTCTGGTTGGTTATTAACCCTAAACATGAGGACACAAATCAACCCTAAACATGTGAGGACCATCCCTGTCCCTACCCAATGAGCAAAGACACGTCTAAAAGACGTCTTTTAGATGTCTTTTTTGTCTTTTTTGGACGTCCAAAGACATCCAATTAGGAGCCAGAATGAAAGTTTCTTTTAGACGTTCAGATTTTTAACCTGTTCTGCACGTCCACAGACGTCTTAGAGGGTCCAAGCTAGACGTTTGAATATTGAGGGGTCCAGCAGACGTACAAACGGGGTTCAGGACCGACGGACGTTATTAAGACGTGATCTGAACGTCTCCCTGACGTTGCGTGTTTGCTGGGTACGAGTGAGCACTTAACAGCTTTTCTGTCCTCACAAGTATATTTAACACACACACGCACGCACAAACACAAACACACACACTACACCAAGAACCAGAGTACCATATGGCTCAGGTATGCAATAACTTGCCCGTTTAGATTCGCGCCTATTGAGCTGTTTTGCTCAGCGCATTGCTATGTCCACACATCACCTTAAGAGGAGAGGTCGTCTGTTTCTCATAGGAAACGCTGTCTCTGGGAGGCCGGTGATCTGTGCCGTCTGGCTGGCTGAACCCTTCACCCTCTTCCCCGAGCACAGCGTTTGGCCACTATAATTTCTGCTATGATTACCTCTTCAAAAAAGGCGGGTTTAAAAAAAAAGATGAAATAGGAAAACAAACGTGTGTGTTAGAGTGACGGGTCCATAGCAGCGGAGCCGCTCAAGGTCAAGGTTGATGAAGCTGAGCACCGTATTTATTTAACCATTTGTTTGGCCTGGGGGTGCGGCGTGCGATTGAACCCGGTCACTGCTGTGAGGCACACGGGGAATGAGGGAGTGAGAAGGTGTGTGTGTGTGTGTGTGTACTGACATGTCTCCCTACCTTAGTGTTTCCATTAGCTCAATATTAAATATTCAATATTAAACACATTAAATTAAATCAATGGTGACAGGCCATATGTGCAGTACCATGTGACCGATATCGGATTGGGTACAGATTGTATCTCTGGTGTAATTTGTACCAAACACATCCACACTGGCACAATTGTTTATCGTAATTATCTGTAACTTTTGAGCACATCACAGAGCCGGCAGACACATTTCATTGTGATTCTACACTGTACGTTTGCACGTGACAAATAAAGACCTGAATCAGCTTGCCAGGTCATTTATGAGGTTATACAGTCGGGTAGGAGGGTCGCAGAATGACGTGGACGGCGTCCGGGGAGGTATCGACTGTGCCTGGGGACTCGGAGGTTAGCTTAGTATCCGGGTAAGAAAACCTGTCAACATTCCTCCACTAACCTCCTCTCCATTGACATTAGACTCCAGCTTCATATATTCATGAGCACTACGCTATTTTGAGTATGTAAATGTATCAATATTGCATCATCCATCAAGGTAGAGGCAGAGGAGTCGTTCCAGAGACATGGTGGAAGAGTGAAAAGAGACAGCGACTAGCAGACATCCATCTTTCCCAGGGAGACAGAGCCTGATGGAGTCTGTGTAGTTTGCAGGGTGGAGGGGATGTTCGGCGCCTGTTCAGGGTCACATGGCTGTGGACAAGCGATGGTGACTGGAGTCCGGTTCTACGAGTGGAGCGAAAGCCCCGGGAGACCTTGTTGTTGTGAGGCGACAGCGCTAAGTACTGTGCCACTGTGCCGCACGGGAGCCATTTTGGGGTTCAGGGGGGTCTTGCTCAAGGATACTTTGGCACTGCCGGGAACAGAGATCGTACCGGGGACCTTCTGAACCCCAGCTGGCCGCTCCACCTCCCGAGCCTCCCGCCGCACCACGTATCCAGTGAACAATGTGACGACACGGGGTCCTCAGTAAGTCCGGTGGGCGGACATAAGAAGATGTGACGGAGATGGAGGCTAACCAGAGCTCTCGTCTCCTCGCTCTCCTTCTCCTCTCTCCTCACAGCCAGTCGCACTCCTCTGGCAGCTGTGCGGAGCGCGGAGGAAGGGATGTCTGAGAGGTGATAGCAGATGAAAGGCCATGGCGTCGACCAGGACCGCACAGATGTCCGGCGCCCTGGCTCCACTGACAGAGGTCGGCAGTCCTCTGGTGGCCTGCACCCCTAGAGGGGGGGTGTGTGTGGGGGGGGCGCCTCATACGCTGTTGCATCCAAAAAAATCTGACATAAAATACACCAGAATGAGTTGTTGAGCGTAGAGAGTGTAATTTAGCTAGCTGGAATGTAGACAGAAAATTCAGTAAAAATGACATATTTTGAGAGAACATTGGAGAAAAAGGCTACAGCAGTCACCAGTGGTATAAATAATGCCTTTTATTGCTTTCCCTGTTTGCTATTTCAAAGTGTCGGCACTGAAGCGTGGTGGACAATGACGGGGGTACAAGACCTAAAACATCTTCCTGAAAAATGCAAACGCAACGAAGGTAGCAGCAGCCATCTGGATAATATTATGAGGCAGACATTTTTTGGCAGGCATAGTTCTCCTCACAGCAAGAAGGTCCTGGGTTCGATTCCCGCTTGGGACGATGTCGGCGCTGGGGATGTTCTCCCAGGATTGTCGGGTACTCAGGTAGGGTATCTCCAGGTATTCAGGTGGGGTATCTCCAGGTATTCAGGTGGGGTATCTCCAGGTATTCAGGTGAGGTATCTCCAGGTACTCAGGTGGGGTATCTCCAGGTATTCAGGCGGGGTATCTCCAGGTATTCAGGTGGGGTATCTCCAGGTATTCAGGTGAGGTATCTCCAGGTATTCAGGTGGGGTATCTCCAGGTATTCAGGCGGGGTATCTCCAGGTATTCAGGTGGGGTATCTCCAGGTACTCAGGTGGGGTATCTCCAGGTATTCAGGTGAGGTATCTCCAGGTATTCAGGCGGGGTATCTCCAGGTATTCAGGTGGGGTATCTCCAGGTATTCAGGTGGGGTATCTCCAGGTATTCAGGCGGGGTATCTCCAGGTACTCAGGTGGGGTATCTCCAGGTATTCAGGTGGGGTATCTCCAGGTATTCAGGTGGGGTATCTCCAGGTATTCAGGCAGGGTATCTCCAGGTATTCAGGTGGGGTATCTCCAGGTATTCAGGTGGGGTATCTCCAGGTATTCAGGCGGGGTATCTCCAGGTATTCAGGTGGGGTATCTCCAGGTATTCAGGTGGGGTATCTCCAGGTATTCAGGTGGGGTATCTCCAGGTATTCAGGTGGGGTATCTCCAGGTATTCAGGTGGGGTATCTCCAGGTATTCAGGTGGGGTATCTCCAGGTACTCAGGTGAGGTATCTCCAGGTATTCAGGTGGGGTATCTCCAGGTATTCAGGCGGGGTATCTCCAGGTATTCAGGTGAGGTATCTCCAGGTATTCAGGTGGGGTATCTCCAGGTATTCAGGTGAGCGGGGTATCTCCAGGTATTCAGGTGAGGTATCTCCAGGTATTCAGGTGGGGTATCTCCAGGTATTCAGGTGGGGTATCTCCAGGTATTCAGGTGGGGTATCTCCAGGTATTCAGGCGGGGTATCTCCAGGTATTCAGGTGAGCGGGGTATCTCCAGGTATTCAGGTGAGGTATCTCCAGGTATTCAGGTGGGGTATCTCCAGGTATTCAGGTGGGGTATCTCCAGGTATTCAGGCGGGGTATCTCCAGGTATTCAGGTGGGGTATCTCCAGGTACTCAGGTGGGGTATCTCCAGGTATTCAGGCGGGGTATCTCCAGGTATTCAGGTAGGGTATCTCCTGGACCTTTCTGTGCAGAGTTTGCATGTTCTCCCCGTTTTCGCAAGGGTTTCCCCCCAGAAAGAGCCCAATACGAAAAACATGCAGAAGAACATCCGATAGATACCCCCGTGTCTGCTGTGGATGTCGTAGCATGTCCGTAGAATGTTCTCTCTCCTATGTTGCTTTTTTAGCCTCTCTTACTCTGAAATGTAATTTAATGTATTGTTGTAATGTATTGCTTTATAAATGTTCTTAGCCGGTAGACAAACATACTCCAGGAGCTTGCTCGATCGCCTTGTTGAGAGGGGTCGGGGGAGAATGTTTACAGCTCACTTATCTGCCCCCCGGGTGATACTGTTTTTAGCTTCCCACTGGAATATGTAGGGGTGGGTCGTATGCCCACCACCCTTGTTCTCTGTAAAGCGCATTGTGTTGCTTCTGGGTATGAAATGCGCTATACAAATAAAGCTTTGATTGATTGATTGAACAGATCGCTGACGCTGTCCGTCTCTGATGAAGTATGGACAGGAGCACTCGGATTGGTTCCCGGGCGCGGCACATGCACGCTGTCTACTGACTGCTCCGGGCCGCCCCTGGGGTAAAGATGGCGGTTGGGTTAAGAGCAGAAGTGAGTCTGTGTCCCCCATTACCACACGTGCAGTAGGGTAGTGCGCTAGCATGTATGACAAATATATCATTATTCTTCTACATTGCTGAACAGCTACATGAAGGCTACAGGATTGGCATTACAAGTGTTTAGGCAACATTACAGTGTGTTGTGTTGTTTATGTGTGTATGTACAGTATATATGTACATTGTATTGTATTGTAATATAAATACATACCATTGACTGAGGTAAAAAAAAAGAAAAAGAGAATAGAGAGAGAGGTAG
Source organism: Borostomias antarcticus (assembly GCF_949987555.1). Taxonomy (NCBI): domain Eukaryota; kingdom Metazoa; phylum Chordata; class Actinopteri; order Stomiiformes; family Stomiidae; genus Borostomias; species Borostomias antarcticus. The sequence goes on from NC_140249.1 coordinate 1,547,331, forward strand.
AGGGACAGAAAGGGGGGCTGAGAGGGAAGGAGAAAAAGAGTGAGAGGGGGTTAGGAGAGAGAAAGAGAGGGATGGAGAGAGAGACAGTGAGAGGGAGAAAGAGCATGTTCGTTTTCATTCATTTTCCGTCCCCTCGAGTTCAGAGGTTATGTTTGTGAAAGCCTGGGAGAAGACAGACAGAGAGAGAGAGAGAGAGAGAGGGGGGGGGGAGAGGGGGAAAGCGAGAGAGAGAGAGGAGGGAGGAAGAGAGAAGGAGAGAGGGGGAGGGAGAGGGATGGAGAGAGAGGGCGGGAGAGAGATGGATGGAGAGAGAGGGATGGAGAGAGAGGGAGGGAGAGTGAGAGAGAAAGAGAGAGGGTGTGTGTCACGGAGGAGAAAGAGTGAGGACACACAACAACATCACGAACGCGCTGCTGCTTATTCTCATCCTTGGGTGAAGGAATCGATTATAAAAACCGTGATGAATTGAATGTTTAACAAAACTCATAATTAAAACCTTGAACTCTGTTAGCATTGGTTCAGGAAAAATTTAACTGGAAACGCATGCACACATACACACGTACACACGTACACACACACACACACACACACACACACACACACACACACACACACGCACACAGAAAAACAGACATGGGCTGGGGAGTTTGATAAGTGGCTGCATCCAGAGGTCTTGCCCTGACTCCCTGGCTCTATCTTTCATTCTGCTCGTTCAATCTGAAATGATAAATGAAAGTTGGCGTTGTGAGGCAGGTTGTTGATGTGTTCCCCCAGGGCCGCCCAGCTCTGCTCCGGCCCCCCCGGCCCCCGGAAGGTGCGTCGGAGTCTGGTCACTGCATCCTCCCAGTCTCCTTCACTGCTCTGGAACACTTCTTACAATGTGGACAATGTGCACCAAGGGTAAAGTTGGAATGGAAATGTTGGAATGTGACTGTGTGTGTGTGTGTGTGTGTGTGTGTGCGTTTGTGCGGCACATGTGTGTGTGCGTGTGCCTAGACAGCTACCTTAATACCTTAAAGGGGACAGCAAATGCAAAACTCCCTTTTTCAGTGTATTTTGCATATTTGAGTCTCTGATGGCGCTTCTTACACACAAAACGATCAGGTAAGACAACACATTCATTTTGTTGTGGGTGGCGAAGTGCAGAAAACCCAGCTCCCAACGGGCGACTCAATTCAATCTGTTTCTGACGTCAGAAGCATAGACTCATTATAATAATCCCGCCCTCGTTTGAATATCTCCGCCTACCTGCCTCACCTGGGTATAAAGGTTTGCAGTGTTGCTGGCCTCGCAAGCCAGCATAATGTCTGTGTACCTTAAATGCTCTGTTCTTGGGTGTAATAACCAGCATAAGTCGCTAAATCGTCTCCCAACCTCAGTGGAAAGAAGAGCTGAGTGGACACTCAATCACAGTGGTATTTTCTGGTAAAATACTCAGACATGTATTGGGGACCCCAAAGACTTATTTTAAATTGTTGAAAATTGTTGAATGCAAATATTTGCTGTCCCCATTAATTGTTGATGAGATGACTCCCTGGCATAGTGTGGGCCCGGCTGGTCTCTCCCCATCTTTCCCTATTGTCCTCTCTCTCTCTCCCTATATCTGATGTATCTGTGGTGCATTCTGGGGATTTTTTAAATAGCCTTGGCGGAGCCATTTGATTGGATAGATGGCAATAACACTGGCACTGGGGGTGTATGTGTGTGTGTGTGTGTGTGTGTGTGTGTGTGTTTAAGAGAGAGAGAGAGAGGACTGCATGCTTGTGCCATCATTTTCAAAAGAAAAGGAAAGTTGACCACACTATTTCTACTAACTCTTGGGTGTGCAGTGCAATCTTCTTCCCAACAAATGATGCTATCCTTCTCCCCAAACGAGGCAGCGAGAGCATTATTCTGTCATGGATTCCTCAGTTGGCTCCAGCTGGTATTTTTTCTCGGTCCCTGGTTTAGCAGTGTGACCGGCGTATCCCCCGGCGTGCCGGGCACATGAGCGGGCTGTTAGCGCTGGACGCCGTTCGGACGCGATCACGTGCGCGTGACCCGAGGTGGCAGAAAACTATGTCTCGTTAACTCTGAGAAAAAAATAAAAAATAATAACTTGGCACGCTCGGGCCCATTCCGCTCCTCACTGACCTCCGGCGACCTAACGAGACAGCGCAGCCTCCACGTCTCCCACCTGACGAGACAGCGCAGCCTCCACGTCTCCCACCTGATGAGACACCACAGCCTCCATGTCTCCCGCCTGACGAGACACCGCAGCCTCCACGTCTCCCACCTGAGGAGACGGCTTAGCCTCCGTGTCTCCCACCTGACGAGACAGCGCAGCCTCCACGTCTCCCACCTGACGAGACAGCGCAGCCTCCGCGTCTCCCGCCTGACGAGACAGCGCAGCCTCCATGTCTCCCACCTGACGAGACACCGCAGCCTCCGCGTCTCCCACCTGACGAGACACCGCAGCCTCCATGTCTCCCACCTGATGAGACAGCGCAGCCTCCGCGTCTCCCACCTGACGAGACACCGCAGCCTCCACGTCTCCCACCTGAGGAGACGGCTTAGCCTCCGTGTCTCCCACCTGACGAGACACCACAGCCTCCATGTCTCCCGCCTGATGAGACAGCGCAGCCTCCGCGTCTCCCACCTGACGAGACACCGCAGCCTCCACGTCTCCCACCTGACGAGACACCGCAGCCTCCGCGTCTCCCACCTGACGAGACAGCGCAGCCTCCGCGTCTCACACCTGACGAGACACCGCAGCCTCCGCGTCTCCCACCTGACGAGACAGCGCAGCCTCCGCGTCTCACACCTGACGAGACAGCGCAGCCTCCGCGTCTCCCACCTGACGAGACAGCGCAGCCTCCGCGTCTCCCGCCTGACGAGACAGCGCAGCCTCCATGTCTCCCACCTGACGAGACACCGCAGCCTCCATGTCTCCCACCTGACGAGACACCGCAGCCTCCATGTCTCCCACCTGATGAGACAGCGCAGCCTCCGCGTCTCCCACCTGACGAGACACCGCAGCCTCCACGTCTCCCACCTGAGGAGACGGCTTAGCCTCCGCGTCTCCCACCTGACGAGACACCACAGCCTCCATGTCTCCCGCCTGATGAGACAGCGCAGCCTCCGCGTCTCCCACCTGACGAGACACCGCAGCCTCCACGTCTCCCACCTGAGGAGACGGCTTAGCCTCCGTGTCTCCCACCTGACGAGACAGCGCAGCCTCCACGTCTCCCACCTGACGAGACAGCGCAGCCTCCGCGTCTCCCGCCTGACGAGACGGCTTAGCCTCCACGTCTCCCACCTGACGAGACAGCGCAGCCTCTGCATCTCACATCCTGTCATGCAGCCGCATGTCGCTGCTACTCCCACAGAGGATGGGGGGTTGATATTGAAACGGCTGCCCTTCACAATGACCGGCCCCCGTCACTCAAAGACTGTGACAGACAGTCAGGCCCCCGTCAATAGCATAACATCTGTAGGACTTGATATTTCAATACTGATATTGCATCTTTAAACAAATCACACGTTTACCCTCCTGGGAGGTCTGGTTCGGTCAGAAGGCATGCCCAATGTTGATGTGATTTCATGGCAATTAATTCGGAAAGTGCTCTTGCCTAAGTTGGAGCGAAACTTGTTAAAAGTTTGAGACTGATCATTCGATGTGATATACGTTTGCTCATTGTGTGAAAATGAGCACAAGAGTATGACTGCATGCATGTTTTTATGTATGCATATGAGTCTATCAGCGTGTGTGCACGCGTGCGTGTATGTGTGTGTGTGTGTGTGTGCATGCACGTGTGTGTGTGTTGGGCCTGTTCCCTATGCAGGCACTCCTCCAAAGCAGGGATTAGCTAAGTAGCATCTGGACGGCAGCTAATTGGCTCTTCTCTCTGAAAAACGGAGAAATATCACACCTCGGTGTGTGCATGGGCAGAGATGTAAGTGTGTGTGTGTGTGTGTGTGTGTGTGTGTGTGCGTGCGTGCGCGCGCGTTATGACAGCTCGCTCGTAAAACGATGGCAGTGCCAGTAATTGGGGATTACCATGGTAATATCCTAAGCCTTTTTTTTTTTTCTTTTTTTTTTTACTGGGGAATGTTCCCAATTATCGCAGATAAATACCATACAATTGTTTAAAATTGAAAGCGACCACCTCTTCGCGGGGCTTGGCTCCGTGTTATTGTGCGGGAGCGCCGGCACGTCCATTGTGTTCGACAACGCGCCTGCACCGACGCCGCCATTGTGCTCCAGCAGTGTTACTATGGAGGCTTCCACTTGACGGAGCTTTGCGCCAAGTGTCACTATTACAGCTACCAAAGCAGCAGCTATCCGCCTCTGGTGGCTTGGCAGCAGGCTGGCTGACGGGCAGGACGCCGGCTAACTTCACACTATGCGTACAGTATGACGAGAATAAAAACCAGCACAGATGGAGAGTGTGTTTTTTGGGGGGAGGGGTAACCAGAGGGTCATCCGGTAGGTACGTAAACACTGTATTATCTGAAAACAGCCTATATCATCAGTGAAATGCTCGCCTTTTAAAACTGACCATCGAGTCTGAATGATCTGAATCCTCTGAACACAACTGACCTACATACATGGGACAGTCTATGTTGGTGGGATCACATATTGTGTTTGAGTTCAATTTCTTTATTAATCTCTCACCCATGCAGATGGGATCCGTTAATGGTGAGCGTGGGCTGATTAGATTACATCTTTCATCATGGTAATGGTGGATTAACATGGGAATGGGTAAGACAACAACGAAGGCTTTCAATGGCATAGTTCAATGGTATAGTTCAGTGGTATAGTTCAATGGTACTGTATAGTTCAATGGTATAGTTCAATGGTACTGTATAGTTCAATGGTATAGTTCAATGGTACTGTATAGTTCAATGGTATAGTTCAATGGTATAGTTCAATGGTATAGTTCAATGGTATAGTTCAATGGTATAGTTCAATGGCATAGTTCAATGGTATAGTTCAATGGTGTAGTTCAATGGTATAGTTCAATGGCATAGTTCAATGGTATAGTTCAATGGTGTAGTTCAATGGTATAGTTCAATGGTATAGTTCAATGGTATAGTTCAATGGCATAGTTCAATGGTATAGTTCAATGGTATAGTTCAATGGCATAGTTCAATGGTATAGTTCAATGGTGTAGTTCAATGGTATAGTTCAATGGCATAGTTCAATGGTATAGTTCAATGGTGTAGTTCAATGGTATAGTTCAATGGTATAGTTCAATGGTATAGTTCAATGGCATAGTTCAATGGTATAGTTCAATGGTGTAGTTCAATGGTATAGTTCAATGGTGTAGTTCAATGGTATAGTTCAATGGTGTAGTTCAATGGTATAGTTCAATGGTATAGTTCAATGGTACTGTATAGTTCAATGGTATAGTTCAATGGTACTGTATAGTTCAATGGTATAGTTCAATGGTACTGTATAGTTCAATGGTATAGTTCAATGGTATAGTTCAATGGTATAGTTCAATGGCATAGTTCAATGGTATAGTTCAATGGTGTAGTTCAATGGTATAGTTCAATGGTGTAGTTCAATGGTATAGTTCAATGGTGTAGTTCAATGGTATAGTTCAATGGTATAGTTCAGTGGTATAGTTCAATGGTATAGTTCAGTGGTATAGTTCAATGGCATAGTTCAATGGTATAGTTCAATGGTATAGTTCAATGGCATAGTTCAATGGTATAGTTCAATGGTGTAGTTCAATGGTATAGTTCAATGGTATAGTTCAGTGGTATAGTTCAATGGTATAGTTCAGTGGTATAGTTCAATGGCATAGTTCAATGGTATAGTTCAATGGTATAGTTCAATGGCATAGTTCAATGGCATAGTTCAATGGCATAGTTCAATGGTATAGTTCAATGGCATAGTTCAATGGCATAGTTCAATGGTATAGTTCAATGTATGTTTTTGGTTTCACGTGAACAGCAAATGATTTCTTCACAAGGGCCAACGTAATTACAGGTTCCACTGTTTCCATGGTAAATGTTAAATTTCTTGTTAACGTTTCAACTCTGATGTTTTCATTGATTTCATTTTTATTTATTGGTTTATTTCGCAGGGACAATGCACACCAATCAATAGTGGGCTGCATATGAGCCAGAGTTAGCCTAAAGGCTAGCTTCCCCAATCACCCCCAATCAAAACACTTTAAAGACAAAATAATATCCCAAATTGAAAAACCATATCATCTGTTTTATATATTATGCATAGCCATATGTAGATTTTTTTGTTTTTATCCCCAAGAATGAAATACTACTACTACTACTACTAATAATAATAATAATAATAATAATATAGACACCATATGGTATGTGGAGTCCCCAGCTGACCTCTGTTTCATTCATATTGCTAATGGGTGTCCATCCTGTTGATGCTCTCCTCTCGGCCAATCACAGCGAGTCTAGGGTCATCCCAGAACACAGCTTCTCTCTCTGAGGTCACAATACCACACGTGTTCTAGAACCCTCCACAGGCTCCTCCCACTCCCAGTACAATCACCAAAGTGCCCCTGAACCCGGCTATACACCTCATCATAGAAAACGCTCATCGTTTCACCTCGAGGTCGAAGCTCAGTAGATTACGGATTAGCATAATCCCAGAGAGGACTGAGACGGCTGTATTTGGGTAAGACTCGAGCAGAATCAATCACACTAACACTGACATGTGGTTCAGGACCTACTCCCAAATAAACCAAAACAAGCATGAACAACAAGCTTATAATGGTTGTCAATGCTACTTTTGCCTGCGCTCTGAATTAGCTTGCCAGATACTATGTTCTTGGGGTGTACCGGCCAGTGTAGTGGTCAGTAACTTTGCCGCTGACTTTGCCATGACCTGTTGGGGAGGCAAAACCAGGTCTGAGGAGACAAACAAACTGAACTCAAACTTGCCTGCCTACTATCTGGCTTCGCTGCAAACTTTCTCTCCCTCTCTGTTTCTCTCTCTCTCCCTCCCTCGTCGTGTCATGTCAACAAGCAGACAGAACGTGCGCGTATCGCTTGCACATACAGTATTCGACTGTTCTCCCCCCTCCCGATTTTTTTTTTTACAATATTCGTACAAATTTACTATTCGGGAAAAAGCTACTATTCGTGCTCATCCGAATATCGTATTCGTATTCGGGCACACCCCTAGTAATCCGCAGTGTGCACACAGCCTTAGACAAACTCACATATGCCTTAGAAATGATAGTACATAATAGGCTGTGCTCGATCAGGGCTTTGTGTGAATACTGTGTTTCTAAATCAACTGCTCAACGGGAAAACGTATGTTCTACAGGCCAACAAAATGGACTCATGGGCTACACCGTACAAAATATAATGCTTTTGTAAGTTAGCAATATCTGGGATAATATAGTAGCCAATCAGGTAATTTAAATGCAGGCCAATAATTGTATAAGCGAAATAGTAAAATCAATCAATCAATCAATCAATCAATGTATTCATTACAAAAAATACCTTCAACAATAATGAATAAAACTTTGTAAAAAGACAAAGCTATCCGAATGTAATTCAAGAGCTACAAGAGTTCAGAGCAGAAATTCTTCACAGATGACATGAACAAGAAAAAATATATACAATTCAAAAAATTAAGGTTTCTCCGGGCCCTACACATAGCAGTGATAGATCACCTGCCATTCTTTGAGAACAACAAACACACATTAGCATTTAAACAGTTTTCCTGGAAGACACTGAAAAATGTATAAAACATAAACCAAATAAGACAATACAATCCTTAACATCACTCGTAACATGAGCACTAGAGGTCAGATAGTGTGATTCTGGAGGGCTGTAGACCACTAGAGATAAGATAGTGTGATTCTGGAGGACTGTAGACCACTAGAGATCATATAGTATTATTCTGGAGGGCTGTAGACCACTAGAGATAAGATAGTGTGATTCTGGAGGACTATAGACCACTAGAGATCAGATAGTGTGACTCTGGAGGTCTGTAGACCACTAGAGGTCAGATAGTGGGATTCTGGAGGACTGTAGACCACTAGAGATCAGATAGTGTGACTCTGGAGGTCTGTAGACCACTAGAGGTCAGATAGTGGGATTCTGGAGGACTGTAGACCACTAGAGAAGATATAGTCTGATTCTGGAGGACTGTAGACCACTAGAGGTCAGATAGTGTGATTCTGGAGGTCTGTAGACCACTAGATATCAGATAGTGTGATTCTGGAGGGCTGTAGACCAGTAGATATCAGATAGTGTGATTCTGGAGGACTATAGACCACTAGAGGTCAGATAGTGTGATTCTGGAGGTCTATAGACCACTAGAGGTCAGATAGTGTGATTCTGGAGGGGTGTAGACCACTAGAGGTCAGATAGTGTGATTCTGGAGGGATATAGACCACTAGAGATCAGATAGTGTGATTCTGGAGGGCTGTAGACCACTAGAGATCAGATAGTGTGATTCTGGAGGTCTGTAGACCACTAGAGGTCAGATAGTGTGATTCTGGAGGTCTGTAGACCACTAGAGATCAACTAGATCAGAAGTGACAACTTGAAGTTTGACTTGGCGTGAAACACACAACATTTCACCACAGCTGAAACATTGTTATCATCCACTAATCATTTGGTTACACATGACATTTAGTCAGAGCCCTGAGGCGCCCCCCCCCCCCGCCCCCCCACCACCCTGCATGCCTTGAACAACCAGTCATCCTGTCAGGCAGATATTTTACATTTGTATGGTTTAAAAAAGAAAAACAAATCATAAACTTTCACTCTGTTTCTCTCTCTCTCTCTTTCTCTCTCTCTCGCTCTCTCTCACTCACTGTCACATCTCCTGTCGCCATCTGGCAATCATGGCCCGCCACATCACACGGTGACATTTTACAGTCTGTCAGGAATGGAAGGCAGCCTTCTCGGGAGGGCTGACAAGCCTTCATTTGAAGTGAGGAAAGTGGCCCTTTTCCGCCTCCCGCAGTAAGTCCGGTCTTAACAGGAGACAGCGATGAATAAAACAAGCAGGGAGGCCGCGGCGTGCGGGGGCGCGCCAGAGCCCTTTAAGACCTTCACACCTGCCCTTTTTCATCTGCCTCCCAACCTCCCCTTCTCTCTCTCTCTCTCTCTACTGTCACCCAGGGCAGGTGGAGGAGGTGAGAGGAGACGTGCGTTGAGGTACAGATGTGCCCCTGTCTATGCTGACCCCTCTCCTCACCCTGGCTAGCCCCCCCCCCTCCCCGGCAAAGGTCACCAGCTCATCTTCCGCTCTCCTACCACTTTCTCCTCTCTGTCATCACAGGCCCTCACTTTGCATTCCTTCTCTTGCCGTACACCTGTTCTTCTTCGCCTCGTCAGCCGTCGCCCCCCTACGACACCGCACCTCCGCAGGCCTACAGCACTCCAACACCCCTGACAACCCTCGCACACACACACACACACACACATGCTCACATACTGTACACTCACATATACAATCATATACACACATATGCACTCACATACACACATAACATATACAATCATATACACACACATATGCACTCACATACACACATAACATATACAATCATACACACACATACACTCACATACAATCATATACACACATACACTCACATACACTCACATACACTAACATACACTCACATATACAGTATTTTTATTTTTTATTTAACCTTTATTTAACCAGGTAAAAGAAGCTTGAGCCCAAAGAGTTATTTTTCGAGTAACACCCGACAAAAATGGCAGCATAAAGAGGCAGTTACGTAGTCCTGAGAACGCAAGCTTTAAGATGAGTTTGACGTGGGAGGTGCGTACAGAGATGTAAGGGTAACAGACCAATTAAAGCTTTATAGATGAAGATGTACCCATAGGCAGGGAAAGTGAAAACATGCGCCCCTAGCGGATTTGTTCCTATCGGAGAGGAGTTTCAATGTAAACTCCCACAGACCGGATTTTCTAATAATTACTACGAAGCCATTTCGGTGAAGTTATCAAAACAAAAACTTGTGAGTGTCTTTACAGTAATAACCTACTAACCGTGAGAATTCCAAACAGTATTTCGCCTTCTTTCAAATTCGAAATTGCTCCATTCCTCCAGTCAAAGTCAATGGAATTTAAGAAAAATATTTTCATAATTCGGATTGTGATTGAAAATCAACTATGATCACCAGAATCAATAAAGTTTTTTCTCCAAGTATTTGCCGTTTAAAGCATTCTACTAACTTTTCGGTGTCGACCAAGATATCATTTTTCAAAAGACGTGTCGAGAAATCCCCTTAATTCTCTCGGCATTAGGAACGCTACCACTAGGGGGCGATGAGATTACTTTCCCTCCCTATGTTGAAGCCTACGCGCAGACAAGGACAGCCAACCTACCTTCTTGTATAAGATACAGTGATGAGTGAGTGATCGACAGCCAGTAATGAACCTTAAAACAACACGATCAGTAGAATCCAGCATGAGCAATGAGGTAGAACAGGCATTCAGTACACGGAAACGCTCGAAGGCTGAGGGGTTTGAGTGGAAGATCAACATGCTGCCTGCTCTAATGAAAGGTTAAAGATGACAGACGTACTGTATGGTGTATGGTGTGTGTGTGTGTGTGTGTGTGTGTGTGTGTGTGTGTGTGTGTGTGTGTGTGTGTGTGTGTGTGTGTGTGTGTGTGTGTGCGTTGTGGTCTGTCAGGGAGCAGGTTGGTGTACCTCAGTATTCAGGTGGATGGATATTGTCCATGCCCAAACATACTGAATCAGTAATGACAGACACATTATCCTAACATCTCTCCTCTCTCTCTCCCTCTCTCACACACACACACACACACACACACACACACACACACACACACACACATCTCAAGCCAGTAGTGAAAAACGACAAAGAGCGATAGTAAGAGATAATGAATGTGTATGGGCTTTGGTGAGGGGTGGAGGTTGTAGGAAGGGATGCTACCACTAGGGGGCATAAAACACATGACTCTACAGTGGTTGAGTGTGTGGGTAGATTCAGTCAAACTTGAGAGCTGTCTGCTTGTCTGCCTGTGTGTGTGTGTGTGTGTGTGTGCATACGTGTGTGCACGTGTGTATGTCCATGTATCCATGTGTGTCCGTGGAACAGTGTGTGCTGAATGGTACATCTGAAAGACAAGCTAATTCTCTTTAGAACTGTAGTTACTGTCCAGTTTGACTGAAGTCCCCTGACAGAAACCCTGATTCAGAGTGACTCACAGTCAAAATCTCGAATTGTAGCTTGGATCCTCTTTAGAGCTCCTTGAGACTGTCTGATCTGAAATGTTGAAAATGCTTTTTTCAAGATTCAACATGCCAAGTTTTAGAAAAAGAGAAAGCGAGACCAAGACTACAAACCAAGACTTACTACAGGACAGAATCTCTGAATCCATATTTGAGGCTTGATTTGCAGCAATAGAGAAGATAACGATGGTTACGCATTGTAACCCTAGTTCTATGAGTGGAGCGGAGCCCCACAGGCCTAGCTCCTATTGGCTAGTGAAACCTAGCTAGCTACAATTGACTGAAGAAAAAAGATCATACACACACCTGTGCTCAACCAGGTGTACCACTCTATAAGTGGCTTCGCCTGCACAGCTGCTCCTAACCGACATTTTTAGCGAGCAGACTGCGGGCGTCAGAAAGTCTGTTCCCTGTGCTGTTCCGCTCCACTCATATAACTATGGTTACAATGTGTAACCATCGTTCTATTTCCTGGAGCTCCGCCGCACAAAGCTAGCTCCAATAGGCATAAGCGGAGCTACTCGACCGCACCATCCACTCTTACTGGCCCCTTAGTAACAAAGGATTGGCCAGCCAGGACACAAGCCAGCGCTCCAAGGTGAGCTCATACCAAAAGTTGGCCCACCCAAGCACTGGCCCCACCCACCACTCACAACCGAGGGCAAGGAGAGGTACGTGAGGGGAGAGTCGGACCGGAAGCGGTTACACCGTGACACAGCCATCCTAGCATCACCCACAGACAGGACAATCACTCACCAGACGGTCCCGCCCTGGGACACCATGTCTAAAGCTGACCCGCGCTGGTGGCTGTGCCTAGCACCGATGACGCCACGGAGATAGAGGACATGGATAAAAGATAATAACGGACAAAAGGAGACGGAGACGACCACGGACACACCATTGAAGAGGGCAACCAACGTGGCCACGCCCGCCCAATCAAGCTCGCCATTGCTGTTGTGTATCGCCCACCAGGTCCTCTTGGTGAATTCCTAGAGGAGCTTGATACACTAGTTTCGCACTTCCCTGATGATGGAAGAACAGCAGAGTCGCTGCCCATCTTTCATCGCAGGCTCAAAACGCATATCTTCAAGAAGTACTACAACAATCCTCCCTCCTAAGCACTTATTGTATTGTATTGCACTGTATTTTAGATTGCTATTCTTGCACTTTGCCTTCAGCACTAGATTATGCTCTTAGTCACTTGTTTTAGAAAGAAGATGCACTTGCGAGTTCTGGCAAGTAGTAGTACATTGGCTCTTCATACGTTATGTAATGCAATTATTGTTAGTCACTTTGGATAAAAGCGTCTGCTAAATGACTGTAATGTAATGTAATGTAAGAGGGGGACATATTTCTATGAGTTTCATGATGTCTGTGTGTCTCTGTGTGTCTCTGTCTAGCGGGATTAAAGGGACAGGTTGCCTGGAGACAGAAACCGCTGGTGCCACAAATCAATGGGCCACAGCCAGGGGA
>NC_140249.1:1572525-1573872 GCF_949987555.1 Borostomias antarcticus
ACAGACAGACAGACAGAAAGCCAGCCAGACAGACAGACAGACAGACAGACAGACAGATAGGCAGACAGACAGAAAGCCAGACAGACAGACAGACAGACAGACAGACAGACAGATAGAAAGACAGACAGACAGACAGACAGACAGACAGACAGACAGACAGACAGACAGACAGATAGAGAGACAGACAGACAAGACAGAAGGCAGGAAACGGCGAGGACGGAGGAGGCCGAGCTACAGGAAGCGGGGATGGAAAATAAACAAACAAACAAACAAACGATTGTTTTTGACTAACAGTCAGACAGGAAATGGCTACTACTCTGTCCCAAATATAGTTGTCTCTGTCTCCGGGCAGAAGGGGAGCGTGGAGAGAGAGCAGGTTGGGGGTATGTGGGGAGAGAGAGAGGGAGGTTGGGGGTATGTGGGGGGAGAGAGAGGGAGGTTGGGGGTATGTGGGGGGAGAGAGGGAGGTTGGGGTATGTGGGGGGAGAGAGAGCAGGTTGGGGGTATGTGGGGAGAGAGAGGGAGGTTGGGGGTATGTGGGGAGAGAGAGAGGGAGGTTGGGGGTATGTGGGGGGAGAGAGAGGGAGGTTGGGGGTATGTGGGGGGAGAGAGAGGGAGGTTGGGGGTATGTGGGGGGAGAGAGAGGGAGGTTGGGGGTATGTGGGGGGAGAGAGAGGGAGGTTGGGGGTATGTGGGGAGAGAGAGAGGGGAGGTTGGGGGTATGTGGGGGGAGAGAGAGGGAGGTTGGGGGTATGTGGGGGGAGAGAGAGCAGGTTGGGGGTATGTGGGGGGAGAGAGAGGGAGGTTGGGGGTATGTGTGGGGAGAGAGAGGGAGGTTGGGGGTATGTGGGGGGAGAGAGAGGGAGGTTGGGGGTATGTGGGGGGAGAGAGAGGGAGGTTGGGGGTATGTGGGGGGAGAGAGAGGAGGTTGGGGGTATGTGGGGGGAGAGAGAGGGAGGTTGGGGGTATGTGGGGGGAGAGAGAGGGAGGTTGGGGGTATGTGGGGGGAGAGAGAGGGAGGTTGGGGGTATGTGGGGGAGAGAGAGGGAGGTTGGGGGTATGTGGGGGGAGAGAGGGAGGTTGGGGGTATGTGGGGGAGAGAGAGCAGGTTGGGGGTATGTGGGGGAGAGAGAGGGAGGTTGGGGGTATGTGGGGGAGAGAGAGGGAGGTTGGGGGTATGTGCGGGGAGAGAGGGAGGTTGGGGGTATGTGGGGGGAGAGAGAGGGAGGTTGGGGGTATGTGGGGGAGAGAGAGGGAGGTTGGGGGTATGTGGGGGAGAGAGGGCAGGTTGGGGGTATGTGGGGGAGAGAGAGGGAGGTTGGGGGTATGTGGGGAGAGAGAGGGAGG
>NC_140249.1:1574072-1589072 GCF_949987555.1 Borostomias antarcticus
TATGTGGGGGGAGAGAGAGGGAGGTTGGGGGTATGTGGGGGGAGAGAGAGGAGGTTGGGGGTATGTGGGGGGAGAGAGAGGGAGGTTGGGGGTATGTGGGGGGAGAGAGGGAGGTTGGGGGTTTTTGGGGGGAGAGAGAGCAGGTTGGGGGTATGTGGGGGGAGAGAGAGGGAGGTTGGGGGTATGTGGGGGGAGAGAGAGGGAGGTTGGGGGTATGTGGGGGGAGAGAGGGAGGTTGGGGGTATGTGGGGGGAGAGAGAGGGAGGTTGGGGGTATGTGGGGGGAGAGAGAGGGCAGGTTGGGGGTATGTGGGGAGAGAGAGAGGGAGGTTGGGGGTATGTGGGGGAGAGAGAGCAGGTTGGGGGTATGTGGGGGGAGAGAGAGGGAGGTTGGGGGTATGTGGGGGGAGAGAGGGAGGTTGGGGGTATGTGGGGGGAGAGAGGGAGGTTGGGGGTATGTGGGGGGAGAGAGGGAGGTTGGGGGTATGTGGGGGGAGAGAGGGAGGTTGGGGGTATGTGGGGGGAGAGAGGGAGGTTGGGGGTATGTGGGGAGAGAGAGCAGGTTGGGGGTATGTGGGGGGAGAGAGAGGGAGGTTGGGGGTATGTGGGGGGAGAGAGGGAGGTTGGGGGTATGTGGGGGGAGAGAGAGGGAGGTTGGGGGTATGTGGGGGGAGAGAGAGGGAGGTTGGGGGTATGTGGGGGGAGAGAGAGGGAGGTTGGGGGTTTTTGGGGGGAGAGAGAGCAGGTTGGGGGTATGTGGGGGGAGAGAGAGGGAGGTTGGGGGTATGTGGGGGGAGAGAGGGAGGTTGGGGGTATGTGGAGGGAGAGAGAGGGAGGTTGGGGGTATGAGGGGAGAGAGAGAGCAGGTTGGGGGTATGAGGGGAGAGAGAGAGCAGGTTGGGGGTATGTGGGGGGAGAGAGAGGGAGGTTGGGGGTATGTGGGGAGAGAGAGCAGGTTGGGGGTATGTGGGGAGAGAGAGCAGGTTGGGGGTATGAGGGGAGAGAGAGAGCAGTCTGGTGTTACCGGGCTGGGAGAGATAAGTCCGTCCTCACGGTCCCGGGGTCGTCTTGGACCAACGCTGTTCCGGGAAACGTTAACTCGCCAGCTGAATAATTGATCATCCCGCGTCTCCCCGCTGTCTCTCTGTACAGTAGATCTCTCTTCTCCTCCCTGTCTCTGTCTGTCAGCCGGTCTCTCTTTAGGCTGATCTCTCTTCTCCTCCCTGTCTCTGTCTCAGTCGGTCTCTCTTTAGGCTGATCTCTCTGCCCCTCCCTGTCTCTGTCTCAGTCGGTCTCTCTTTAGGCTGATCTCTCTGCTCCTCCCTGTCTCTGTCTCAGTCGGTCTCTCTTTAGGCTGATCTCTCTGCTCCTCCCTGTCTCTGTCTCAGTCGGTCTCTCTTTAGGCTGATCTCTCTGCTCCTCCCTGTCTCTGTCTCAGTCGGTCTCTCTTTAGGCTGATCTCTCTGCTCCTCCCTGTCTCTGTCTCAGTTGGTCTCTCTTTAGGCTGATCTCTCTGCTCCTCCCTGTCTCTGTCTCAGTCGGTCTCTCTTTAGGCTGATCTCTCTTCCCCTCCCTGTCTCTGTCTCAGTCGGTCTCTCTGGACGGGATGTTTCTTGTCTCTCCCTGCTGGCTCGCTCAGCGGCTCGCTTTCTTTGGTGAGAGACATAAAAGACGGGGAGAGAATAAAGAGAGAGAGAGAGAGAGAGAGGGAGAGAGTGATACAGAGATAGAGAGAGAGAGAAAGAGAGAGAGAGGGAGAGAGGGAGAGAGGGAGAGAGAGAGGGAGAGTGAGAGAGAGAGAGGGAGAGAGAGACAGAGAGAGAGAGAAAGAGAGAGGCAGAGAAAGAGGGAGAGAGAGAGATAGACAGAGAGGGAGAGAGGGAGAGGGAGAGAAAGAGAGAGAGAGAGGCAGAGAAAGAGGGAGAGAGGGAGAGAGAGACAGAGAGGAAGAGAGAGACAGAGAGAGAGAAAGAGAGAGAGACAGAGAGACAGAGAGAGAAAGAGGGGGAGGGAGAGAGAGAGAGAGAGAGAGAGAGAGAGAGATGATAGACAGACACAGAGCTCTCTCTCTCAGTTTCAGATTGGAGTGCTTGTTCAGCTGAGGGTCTCCAGATAAAGACCAGCAGATTAAACCAGTTTAATCCATCAGAGTCACCCGCCATCCAATCAGAGGGACGAGCTGGTCAGAACAGCAGGTCTGAGGCATCCAATCAGAGGGACGAGCTGGTCAGAACAGCAGGTCTGAGGCATCACATCAACGGTCAAACGTAATGGAGACCTGCCAGAACGCCTGACATGGGCTTGAAAGGGGATGTGGAGCAGCAAGCAGACTTACAGTAGCTACAATATGTGTAGTACACTAATGACACGGTCCATTGAGTCACCTGTTGGACCATGTCCCATGGCGTCCTCCCTGTCTCCTTCTGGCTGTGCGTGTGTGTGCGTGTGTGTGTGTGTGTGTGTGTGTGCGTGTGTGTGTGTGCGTGTGTGTGCGTGTGCGTGTGTGTGTGTGTGTGCGTGCGGCGATAGAGAGTGGGGTGGCCTTGAGGGGAAGTATTGATGTGCCATTAATCCTTTGTGTGTCTCAAAGATGGCCGCCTCCACCATGGTCAACGGACCTCCTATGGAATGTTTATTGTTGTCACACGGTGACACACAGCACACGTGCATTGGGTGACATGAGACACACAGACAGACAAATAAAAGACACACACACACACACACACACACACACAAAGTCTGTCCTCAGCTTGTCAGAGAATAGAGAGAGGGAGGTGAGTAAAGGAAGTGAGAGAGAAAGAGAGAAGGAGCGAGAGAGGTCAGAGGAAGGGAGGGAGGGAGGGAGAGAGAGAGAAAGACATGCTGAGGTTTTTGCAGATTAAATGTATCCTCTTGTCTTCTCCCATTCAAGCTGTCCTCCTCCAGGAGCAGCCAGGAGCAGTGGGCAGCCAGGAGCAGCCAGGAGCAGTGGGCCGTCCTCCTCCAGGAGCAGCCAGGAGCAGTGGGAAGCCATCGTTCATGGCGCCCGGAGACCAAGTCCAAATGCTCAGTCCAGGTCTTCCATTTTTGGAGACACCTTGGGCAATCTATTGCTAAATAAAATAATTGCTGCTGTAACTATTTCCTTTAGCCAATTTAAGTTAATTTTCTTAATTATCCACATCTCTTTTTCACTAACCAATTCACAACCAATGTACAGGTCATGTCACATGTATGTTATTGTGCCACCAGTACTGTATGTGCGCGCCTCTTGCGATGATCCCTTAGCTAGCTAGCTAGCTATCGTTAGCCAAGTCGTTAAAAAATACACCGGCCAACTGTCATAACGGTGTCAGTGTTTTTTTCTGCCACCAGGATGCACACGCATGAGCAACGCTTGTACACGGTGGAATTGGTCTATAGAACGCTCAAGATGTCTCCAAATTCACGAGTGTCTCCAAATTTCTGTTTACATTTTGCAGAAGATTATGTATTAAAGCATCAACAGTGCAAGCAGAGATGGAGCTGTCCTATTGGTCAATTATTCAAGCATTATATCATTATCATGGATACTTTATTTGGATCACTTCCCACACCTAAAACATATTTTTTTAGACGGCTGTGTCTCAGGAGGTAGAGCGGGCCATCAAGGTTGGCGGTTCGAGTCCCGGCTCCTCCTTTCCGCATGGCGAAGTGTCCTTGGGTAAGACACTGAACCTCAAATTGTTCCCAGCGAGCAGGCTAGCACCTTGCATGGCAGCTGCCGCCATCGGTGTGTGAATGTGTGTGTGAACGGCTGACTGAGAGGCCATTGTGATGCGTTTTGGATAAAAGCGTTATATAAGTGCGGCCCATTTACCATTCGATCGCCGAAAACAACATCAAAAAGTTTGAGACATTATAGAGAGGAAACCTGGAGAAGACATAAGATGTGTATTTTGAAGCGTGACTTCTTGGTGATATATATGTACAGATGAAAATAGATGGAGGTGCTTTGGCAGGAGCAGACCCAGAGCAATAAACTCTACAGCACCTGCAGCCGTCTCTCGAGTTCCCCGTCGGCCGCCTCCCCCCCCTCTCCGCTCTCCCATGTCTAATAAATTAAGGAATAAGCGGGTTTAGCCGCCTCCCGTCTAAGTGTGCATTACTGATTATTGCCTTTACTTCCAGGGGCATCTTATTGCCTGTTTTTCCCAGGTGGAGCCGCTCCAGGCGTGGGTAGAGGAGCCCAGATCTCAGGCAGGTGAAATTGTCAGGGCTGGAGAGGGCTGTGGAGCTCACACAGCCAGGGCAGAACCCACACACAGGCAGGCCGGGAGGATTCATCCTTAATGAAGGCTATGGGTGTCTGCTTGGTGCACTGGGTGGGGGGAGGGAGAGAGAGAGAGAGAGAGAGATGACAAGAAAGAGTAGAAAAGAGAGAAGGAGAGAGAATAAAGAGAAAGAGTAGAAAAGAGAGAAGGGGAGAGAGAAGAAAGAGAAAGAGTAGGAAAGAGAGGAGAAAGAGAGAAGAAAGAGAAAGAGTAGAAAAGAGAGAGAGGGAGAGAGAGAGAGAGAAGAAAGAGAAAGAAAGAGCAGAAGAGAGAAAGGGAGAGTGAGGAAGGAGGAGAGGAAGAGAGAGGGCGGGTGTGTCTGCTTATTCATGATGCGTTATCATCACCGGGAGCCAGATTTGACACGACACCTACGCCAAGAATCTGAATCCATCATAACAAGAACACGGAGGAGCGTCTATTATTGCGCCGGCCTATTACGGGAGGCGGCGAGGAGCAGGCGGCGGCCTTATCTGGGCGCGCTGAGGGAGGCGGCGTCTAACGAGGAGACCGTTAGACCGCCTGTGGGGTTGTGGGAGGAGGAGTAGGAGGAGGAGAAGGAGAAGCTCCCGTCGTAGCGGGCGGGAACGCCTTCGTCAGGCCGTCCCCCAGAGAGGCGGGGTTGAGACGGCGTCGCCCGTATCGCCGCTTACGCTCTCGGCGGCGTCCCGGGGAAATGCGGTGACTTGCGACAGGGCGTTCTGTCCCCTGTACGCAGGTCCGAGGAGCCAGGCGGCGGTGTCGGGGACTTGGCCTGTCTGCCTGTCTGGGGACCGGAGATGTGGCGGTATGTCTCGACCTGTCTCTCACTGTCTGGAGCCCGGAGATGTGGCGGTATGTCTCGACCTGTCTCTCACTGTCTGGAGCCCGGAGATGCGCACCAGCGAGCTGGAGCCCGGCCAAACCAGGTACCACACGGCCACGGAGGCCGAGGACCACGAGTGTCGACACACACGCACACACACACGCGCACACACGCACACACACACACACACACACACACACACGCACACACACACGCACACACACACACGCACACACACGCACACAGACTGAATGATAACCACAGTCAGACACAGACCCTCTATCTCACATAAAGGGATTAAGGATGAACATAAATGTCACGCCCCAATGCAACAATGGACACACACACCTACTGTAGACACACACACACACACACACACACACACACACACACACACACACACACACACACACACACACACACAAAGAGGACAAACAGAGA
Organism: Borostomias antarcticus; assembly: GCF_949987555.1. Classification (NCBI taxonomy): domain Eukaryota; kingdom Metazoa; phylum Chordata; class Actinopteri; order Stomiiformes; family Stomiidae; genus Borostomias; species Borostomias antarcticus. The sequence continues at coordinate 1,579,610 of NC_140249.1, forward strand.
ATAATACAAATATAATTATTTCTGGTTCATTGCATTGGTCCAAGTAAAAAATCAATCCCTTATTATAGAAATAGGATACAGAAACAAATTAAATCTTAATGAGGTTTTCCACGTCGGGTCCGCCCACCTTGGCCTAATGTAGGCCAGTGCTGGACGCGTGATGGTGTGTGTGTGTGTGTGTGTGTGTGTGTGTGGGGGGGGGGGGTCGGTACAGTAATCTTTAAATCTCACATTTCCGCACATGCAGGTATATCTCCCTTTCCACTTCCCTCCTCCTACCCTCTGGCATCTCTCTCTGTCTCTCTCTCCCCCCTCTCTCTCTGTCTCTCTCACCCCCCCCTCTCCCTCTCTCCCCCCCCCTCCCCCCCTCTCTCTCTCCCCTCTCTCTCTCCCTCTCTCTCTCCCCCTCTCTCCCTCTCTCCCCACCCCCTCCCCCTCTCCCTCTCCCCGTCTCCCTCTCTGTTTGGCAGGATCGATCCCCGGTGATCCACGGTGACAAAAGACAAAGCTTTTCATCTGTTAATTAAGATGGCTCTCATCTGCCCGACTCGCCGCTCTCCCTCCCGACCCTCTCCGCGCCCCCGGGCCGGAGCAGCGCAAACATTAATAACGCAGCGTTAAGACCCGGGGTGAATACGGGGCCGGACCGGCCCTCGGATAAAACCACCGCCGGTATATCAGTGGCCTCCGCAGCTCTGACCCCGGCTGCTTCCGTGGTCCGGCGCTGTCCGGCCTTCCTCTGCACTGACAGCCACATCCTTCCTTCACATCGGGCCGCCGCCTGAGAGCCCCGGGGTCGGCGAGACGCGGCGAGACGCGGTCGATGGCCAGACTGCGCGTCTGAGTGGGCCACTCGGCCGCGGGAACCCTCGGGGGGAGGCTGAGCGAAACGGCCGGACGGTTCTTTTTCTTCATTAGTTTATACACTGGCTTCGGTTGTCTGCTGTGCTGGGGCGGCACCGTAGCTCGGGAGGTAGAGCGGTCGGCCGGAGATCGCAAGGTCCCCGGTTCGATCCCAGCTCCCGGAGCGTGCCGGAGTGTCCTTGAGTAAGACGCTGAACCCCAAAACCCAAGAAACTGAACCCCTATAAGGAACCCAATATGGAAAACATACAGAAGAACATATCGATAACACTGTCAGTCCCTGACGAAGACGGACAGAAGCGCTTGGTTGGTTCCCCGGGCGCATCCCAGCATGCACGCTGCCTACTGTCTGCTCCCAGCTGCCCTTGGGGGAAGGACGACAGTTAAATCAGTGGATACTTCTGTCACTGTGTGTGCCTCATCACCGTGTGCTGTGCAAAATCCACTGAATGACAATAAAAGTTGTTTTGTTTGTACTCTATTTGCCGTGAAAGAAAGATGAAAGCCGAGCTCGCGTTTGTTGGCACTGCCAGTGCTTAAGGTAGACGCTGAAAACATTGACTTTGGCAGGAGTCAGTAGAGCTGCAGTAGTTAGAGCCCAGACATCACCTCACCTAACAAGGCCCCTGGATGACGAGATAGCCTCGGGGCCAGCGTTCTCACACCGTAAGACTCGCAGTTCGCCCGGAGGAAGGGCGCAGGCAAGCTGAGATTGGCGATTAATTGTTACACCTTCGCTAATGAGAGATTAGAACTGACTTAAATATGATCATAATCTGCCGAAGCGAGCCATGCTACAAGGCCAGTTTCCCCTTATCTTAATTGATCAGTTGATTACCTATTGTGATGATATTAACAGTTTAATCTTCCTCTATCTCCGGGCCCTGCAGACCCCCTGCCTGTGTGCGCTATGACGCGTGTTCAGCTCATTATGCGTTGCTGTTACTGTGTGCGCGGTAAAGCACAGCGCTACAGAACCCCCCCCCACCCCACCCCACCCCACCCCCGAGCGCACCGTCTGGCGCCGCGGCAAAACCGAATTCAGATTTACTCTCTATCGACCGGAAGCCGTGCACCACCGAAGAGATGTGTCCGTAAACAAACGACCGTGGTGTCGCGAGGACTTATGGATTGGCTCGTCGGATTATTTAAGCCCCCCCTCTAAAAGGGCCCGGACGGTGATTATGATGAATCGCGCTCTCGCAGATAGATAATCTATTTTTAATTATGATAAAATTGAATATGTTTGGGAGGCATTACACGGCCGCCGTAGCCATTAAAGACGAGAAGCAGAGTGAAAGAGGCTTTGGTTTTAAAAAATATATATATATATATATTTCAGGCTGGCAGACTTTCAAAGCTAGTTTAGCAGGTGTCTCTGGGGTTTCATGAGGGAGAGCCAGGGAGGCGGGCGGAGGGGACGGGCTGAGAGAATGTCTTCAACAACTAGAAATGGCGCTCGGACAGCGAAGAATGCGTTCCGTGGCTCTGTGCACACGCATGCTCATGGCATCGCTGCATTCCTTAGGTTGATAGGTTGAGGGCTTTGTGTCAAACCCCGCGTCTCTGTAACCTTATCACGTTGAGATATGGCCGTTTCAGTACCCCCCATTGAGAATGAATGGGGGGGGGGGGGCGGGGTTAGCTCCTGAGCCAAAGTCTAAAAAATGAATGAGGTGAATGGGCAGCCCCCCCCCCCCCCCCCCCCCCCCTCCAATGAATTGAGATATTTGTATTGAAAACATCTCCAGACAATGGCTCATCAGAACGTGTTTGAGCTAAAGTCTGTGTGTGTGTGTGTGTGTGTGTGTGTGTGTGTGTGTGTGTGTGTGTGTGTGTGTGTGTGTGTGTGCGTGCGTACCTGTGTGTATGTAGGTATAATGTGCCCAATTCTGCAGAAGCAGGTGCAGAGGAAATGCCTGTTGCTTTAATGACGTGCTACAGCATGTTCCTACAGCATGTTCCTACAGCATGTTCCTACAGCATGTTCCTACAGCATGTTCCTACAGCATGTTCCTACAGCATGTTCCTACAGCATGTTCCTACAGCATGTTCCCCCATCAGCCCTCTGATTGGTCGAGGCTGGAGTTCCATGACTTGTTTTTGTTTTGTTCTTCTCTACAAACCGGCTTTCATACACACAGTATGTAATGCTGAGCTATTTGAATTGAGCTTATCATTCTCAGATATGTAGTATTGAATAATAATAAACAAAGCTACTATGTTCAAAGCCCGTATCTGTATTCACCCCGACAGGGCAGGAAAGAGACAGGCAGCATACCTTGAAATGTGAGAAGATCAAACAACACACACACAAAACAAACAAATAATAAACAAACAGCAAAGTCCCCTGGTTTGTCATCCTGATGCCGCTGAGGCCATCTCCTTTTATAGTTTTTAATTAGACAATTAGCAGGGTCGGAGAGTGAGAAGAGCTATGACACAGATGGTGGAGGAGTTAGACGATCGGGCGTTCCCTAGGAGATAGTTCTTAGTAAATTGTTTACCGGTTGATGATAGGTGTTTGCATAGCTCTGCCGTGTTCTGTTTGTACTGGATGGACAGTCACTGACTGACTTGAGTAGCTTAATTTGTTTGTGTGTGTCAGTGTGTGTGTGTGCGTGCGTGGGTGCGTGCGTGCGTGTGTGTGTGCGCGCACACACTTACTCCGAGCATGAATAATTTGTGATCAACATCAAAGTGAGTCTTTATTTTTCTTATCTGCGGCCCACAGGCCTCTAATTACCCATCATGCCTCATGTTAGGAATTACATCCTCTCTCACATAGCCAGCACAGCAACGTGGAGACACTGTTGCATGGAACTGTTTGGAAAATAAAAGATTTCCTCGTTCTATGTAAGCTAGCTTGTCATCGCACCTACAGTATGGAGACACAGTATTGCCTTGGTGAGTTATCTGAACCACAAGCGGTAATGTGGCGGTAACATAACACACAGTATCACCTGTGCGTCCCCGTGCCTCCAGAAGTAATGGTGCGTTCGTTTGTGGTCGGAGGTGGCAAGTCGCAAGTGGCAAAATACCTACCTCCGACCTGTGTGCATTCGAGCTATATACCATTATATCACAGTTACCTAGTTATATCTATATACCATTATATCACAGTTACCTAGTTATATCTATATACCATTATATCAGTTACCTAGTTATATCTATATACCATTATATCACAGTTACCTAGTTATATCTATATACCATTATATCACAGTTACCTAGTTATATCTATATACCATTATATCAGTTACCTAGTTATATCTATATACCATTATATCACAGTTACCTAGTTATATCTATATACCATTATATCACAGTTACCTAGTTATATCTAGTGCATTCGAGCAACTGGGGGCTGAGAAACATATCCGAATTTGCGACGAGGAAGTGCGAGTTAATGCAGCGTTTTATTTAATAATTCCTAGCAAGTCACAATTTGCCACCTCCCAGTTATAAACGAACGCACCATAAATACTGTACACTACGGTGCCTGAGCCTCTCATTTTGGAAAGCACAAAAAGCGGCAGCGTGGTGGGAGCGTACCGACGATACTGTTCTTATTTATTCGAATAAATGTTAATATTTTACATTGCTGTGTGTTTATTTTACACTAATACCTGTAGTAACCGTTATAATAATATTATTATATATACTATTTTGCTCGGCGGAATTGAGGGAATGATGCTTCGTTTTGAATAAATGTTAATATTTTACATTGCTGTGTGTCTATTTTACACTAATAGATGTAGTAACGGTTGTATAAAAGCAATAAACCACGAGAGGCCGTGTGTTATAGTGATTTTATAACAGCTAGGGGGCGTTGTTAGGCACGACGCGAAGCGGAGTAAAACCCCCCTAGCTGTTATAAAATCACCCTGCGATTCGGATCCACCCCAGAATTGAATGGGTTGTTATTTGACCCCTGCTACATCCCCATTCATGAAAATCAGTTTGGTAGATTTAACGTAATCCTGGTCTAAAGAATGAATGGAGGTGAATGTTCGGCCGTGTTTGGGCGGCCCATAGATCGGCCCCGTAAATCAGATCCGCTCCAAAACGTTATGGGTTCTCCTGCTTGCTTTGTGAAAATCGGTTTCAATCAGTTTTTGCGTAATCCTGAGAGACGTTGGGACACCGAAGACATTACCTCTCGCACAGCTGTCGCTGACTAAACAATATACAACAACTGACTCTGTACAACTGTATGCTTGAATGATATTTAATCACACTGCCTATCCTATTTAGGGACACAGTCTCCCATGATTGGATGGGATATGTAGATGAGGATGAAATTGCTAGAACTGACAGACTACAGAACAGTAAATTGCCTGTTTGGGAACCTTTAAATGTCTAGCTTAGTTCCTACAGTAGGACTGGAATGAGGAACTATTATTATGATGTTCCTCCTCACACTGTCAGCCATAACTGCTGATCCACTACTGTGATCACAAATGTCTAGTTCATCATTTCTATCATGTTGACAGCTAAGATAAGATATCATCTCTCTGTGTAATGTCAATTTGCTGGGATGTCTTCATATTGTCACGGTACGCCTGTGCTGGTCTTAGTTGCATCTGTGAAGTAATTGAGTTGCCAGTTGCCTCTCTAACAGTTAAATGCCAATCACAGCTCACCTACATGTAGAGACAAGTTTTATCCTATAGTCCGCTTGAGTTGCCTGGTAATGAAGGGGTCAATACCACCGTTTAGTGGACCTGACGGACCCAAGAGACCAGTCACACACTCAACTTTCTACTCTTTAGGGAACATTGGAAATCTATCTGGTTAGATCCATCCACACATGTTCCTTCACTCTCTCCCTTCACTCTCCTTCCTCTCCTGCCTTCTCCCTCTCTCTCCCTCTCTGTTTTCTCTCTCTCCCTCTCTCTCTCTCTCCCTCTCTCTCCCTCTCTGTTTTCTCTCTCTCTCCCTCTCTCTCCCTCTCCCTCTCTCCCTCTCTGTTTTCTCCCTCTCTCTCTCTCTCCCTCTCTGCTTTCTGTCTCCCTCTCTCTATCCCTCTCTGCTTTCTGTCTCCCTCTCTCTATCCCTCTCTGCTTTCTCTCTCTCTCCCTCTCTGCTTTCTCTCTCTCCCTCTCTCTCTGCTTTCTCTCTCTCTCCCTCTCTGCTTTCTCTCTCTCTCTCTCCCTCTCTGCTTTCTCTCTCTCTCCCTCTCTCCCTCTCTGCTTTCTCTCTCTCTGTCCCTCTCTCTCTGCTTTCTCTATCTCTCTCTCTCTCTCTCTCTCTGCTTTCTCTCTCTCTCTCTCTCTCTCTCTCTCTCTCAATCACACCTGTTTAACCACATGGGTGCTAAAAGAAGTATTAGTCCATCTCTTTGTTATATTTCCCTCTTTTGGCCAGAGCGGTATGAATTCCTTTGAACCTCCTGTCCCTCCTAGGAATCAACGTGTCTTATTTGTGTCTAAACCTCCGTTATCAAATACAGTTGACTAACCTGGTATTATTTCCTCCTGCAGTCAGCTGTTGGAAGCCACGCATTACTCATCCATGAACTGTAAAATACTGGAGTGAACTCTGACCTGCAGATCCAAGATGACCACTGCTCCCCCACATTGCTGTCCATGTGGTATTCTCATGACAGTGTGGTAGAGGCTTATTTGTGCATCATCTTACAGTAGGCGTAGGTTACATTCAGTTGTTGTTTTTTTTACACCTACAGTACTGTACTTTCTGTGCTGCATTTATTGCCAAACTGTGCACATCACTGCGAGGGTGCGTGTGTTCAATTGACATCCTATCCTCATGTGACCCTCCAGAGTTTGTTTTGTTGAAGCTACTGTAGCTTCCCATGGGTCTTCCTTGGCATTCTGCAGGTCTAGCGTTGTCTTGACCCTGGAGACCTACCACCCATCCATTCTTTCCAATTAGCTAAACCAATTAACAACACTGCCTGATAAGGGCGAGAGACCGAGCGCCCACATGAAACACATCCATCTTGATACACTTTTTTTCTGGGGACAGGCAATGGGGAAATGGAAATCAATGTCAGCACTGATCAATCCCACGATTACAGCCCGGTTTTCTCTGTCACCGTGGACGCCCTGCGCTATCTAGTCTATGCTAAGAAATCTGTTATTTTTTGAAAAGAGTTATATTTTGATCAGGCAGTGCACTTTGATCATCACATTAAGTCACTGAACTGAAATTGTTTTTTTTTTCCATCTTGGGAATATTGCCAAACTCCCGTTGTGTCCCAAGCTGAGTTGAAATGATTGTTTATGCTTTTGTATCATCCTGCCTGGACTATATTGCAATTCCCTTTTCACCTGCCTCAGCAACTCATCCCTGGACCATCTAAGAATGGTCCAGAATGCATCTGCAAGGCTGCTGACCAGGTCCAGAAAGACCCGTCATATTACTCCCATTTCAGTGTCCTTGGCTTCCCATCAATCAATCAATCAATCAATCAATCAATCAATCAATCAATCAATCAATCAATCAATCAATCAATCAATCAATCAATCAATCAATCAATCAATCAATCAAAGCTTTATTTGTATAGCGCATTTCATACCCAGAGGCAACACAATGCGCTTTACAGAGAACAAGGGAGGTGGGCATACGACCCACCCCTACATATTCCATCAAATTTAGGATTGAGTTTAAGGTACTTGTCATGACCTTTTAGACCCCTTCATAGTCAGGCACCTGCGTACATCTGTGACCCACCCCTTCCCTTCAGCGGGTCACCCTGCTCGTCTGACCAGAGCTTACTGGTCGTCCCCCGCTCAAGGCTAAAGGTGATCGAGCCTTCGAAAGTGTGTCTCCTACACTGTGGAACGCCCTTCCACTGGACCTGAGATCTGATCTGTGGTCAGTGTTCTTAAAACGCAGCTGAAGATCTTCCACTGGACCTGAGTCCACTGGACCTGAGATCTGATCTGTGGTCAGTGTTCTTCAAACGCAGCTGAAGATCGCTCTGTTCAGACAGGCCTTGGTCTAGCCTCCTTTGTCTCTGACTCTGTGTTTTCATGTCCTTGTTTGTATGTGTTCTCAACATTTGTTTTCTCATCATTGACGTTGACGTCTACCGTCTGCATATGGGCCTCAAGTTAGGATGAGGACCAAGAGCTGTGGGCACGCACGCTGGTGCCTGCACCGATGGCTCAGTTCTGGCTCTCTGATATCACTCTGAAAGCATATTACATAGTGAATTACTGCTGGCCGACAAAGATGGAACTGACACTATTCATATCACAGCGAGTGTACCAGCCAACAGCTGGGGAGTAGGAGTGATGGAGAGAGGGAGAGAGAGAGAGAAAGAGAGAGAGAGACGGGGAGGGATGGAGAGAGGGATGGAAGACGGAGGGGAGGGAGGGGCGGAGAGAGAGAAGACCAGAGGGATGGATGGAGGGAGAGAGAAGAGTGAGGGATGGAGAGAGAGAAAGAAGACAGGCGGGAGGTACAGGGAGAGAGAGAACGAGAGAGAGAGAAAGAGACGAGGGAGGGAGGGAAGGAGAGAGAGAAAACAGGACGGATGGAAGGAGAGAGAAAGAGAAGAGGGACGGACGGAAGGAGAGAAAGGAGACAGGAGGGAGGGATGGAGAGAGAGAAAGAGAGGAGGTAGAGATGGAGACGGAGAGAGAGAGAGAGAAAGAGGCGGGGGAGTGAATGACGAGGGAATGAAAGAGAGAGTAGGAAGGATGAGAGTAAAAGAGTGAAGATAAACAAAACGGCCAAAGTAGGACGGAGGGGGGCTGTTGAGCAGGGGGGGGCTGTTGAGCAGGGGGGGGGGGGGGGCAGCATAAGCAGGCCGGTCAGGTACCGCAGACAGTGTGAGGGCGGAGAGGAGAGAGGAGGCAGTGGTTGCTGCTGAGGGGGGGGGGGGGGGGGTTTGGGGGAGGGGGGTGAGGTCCACGGGGTGCTGAGGGAGAGAGAGAGAGAGAGAGAGAGTGGTGGGGCTGGGTTGGAGGGAGGGGGGGTGGCATGACGGATGGCAGGGTGACAGGGAACAGATGTGGAGGCTGATGGATTGCGGGGACATTAGAAGTGAAGGAGTGCTGGTGCTCAGTCAGAACGGGGTACAGGACAGACTCCAGGCTGCCCCGTCATGCAGGAGGCACAGCTAGGCTAGGCCACCTCCCCCGCGGGCCCCCACGCCACCCCCACGCCACCCCCCCCCCCCGCGCCGACGCCACGGGTCACCGGGACGGTGCGCGTAACTGTGTGCATGTGCGTGCGTGTGTTGTGTGTGGGTGTGTGCGGGAGTAAAAGCGTCTGTGCATGTGTGCGTGCTCGAGTGTGTGTGTGTGTGTGTGTGTGCGTGTTTCCCGCCATCTGGCGGCGGAGATCACCGTCCGTACAGATCACCTGGCTCATAATCACCCCATCAGTCAAAGTTCCCAAACCCCGAACATGGCCTCCCACCCTCGGGTAGTACGACCGCCTAGCGACAACAAAAGCATCAACACTCACACCGGCGAATCACCGCCCTCCGTCTGTCTGCCGGGATGAAGCGCGCACCTGTACGCTGGCGTAGACAGTGACCCGCCCGTGTAGGAAGGCAATCTCTCTGGCTCTTACCCAATAAGGCTGCGCTCCCTTATATGGGCGCGCGCACCCACTTCCC
>NC_140249.1:1594072-1614072 GCF_949987555.1 Borostomias antarcticus
TTCCCAGACGGTATCTCTCTTATCAGGCTGACCTAGATGGAAATCCAACGCAAATCAGATGTTATCGCGAAGAGCCGGTCCGTTTCGTGGTGTTTGGATTGCTGAGGAGCTAGCTAGATGATGGTGTTTGGATTATTGAGGAGCTAGCTAGATGATGATGTTTGGATTGCTGAGGAGCTAGCTAGATGATGGTGTTTGGATTACTGAGGAGCTAGCTAGACGGTGGTGTTTGGATTACTGAGGAGCTAGCTAGACGATGGTGTTTGGATTGCTGAGGAGCTAGCTAGATGATGATGTTTGGATTGCTGAGGAGCTAGCTAGACTATGATGTTTGGATTACTGAGGAGCTAGCTAGACGATGATGTTTGGATTACTGAGGAGCTAGCTTGACGATGACCTGTAGGTTATAAGCACGGGCATATCAATGGTTCATCAATGGAAACGCAGAAAATGCCATGATGCTAAACTCGTCGGTCCCTCAAGTGTTGCTGTGTGATTTCAAATAGAATTCAGACAACACCACGCGTGACTATCTCTCTCCTAATATCTGGGCGAGAAGCTGTCACGTTTCTCAAACATGCAAACACACACAAACTCTTACTCTCTCCTCTCTCTCTCTCTCTCATTCACACACATTCACACACTCACAAACTCACTCTCTCTCTCTCTCTCTCTCTCACACACACACACACACACACACACACACACACACACACACACACACACACACACACACACATCCCACCATGACCTCCACCACATATGAAGTCAGTGGCAGCAGCATCTGTGGTGCTGGTGTTATCCCCCTCCAGGTCCAGCTAAATCCTCTAATAACACTCTGCTTACTCGTCAGCTGATAAAAGAGCCAGAAACCTCTGATCCATCCCCCTCCCCTCTCTTATTCTCTCTCTCTGTCTCTCTCTCTTTGTCTATCTCTCTCTATGTCTCTCTGTCTCTCTCTCTCTTTCTCTATGTCTCTTTGTCTCTCAATGTCTCTCTCTCAATTCAATTCAATATGCTTTATTGGCATGAATTTTAGGTGAACAATATTGCCAAAGCGTCAAGAAAAATACAAGTCAATAATGATATGAAAAAACAATTAAGTAAACTAACAGATAAATAGGTTATAAAATAGGTCAATAAAGATACAATTAACAAAGATAATACACCATTAAATGTATCAAATGGCATGTAAAATAAATAAATACATAAACGAGCAAGAAATTGATCATAAAATAGGTCAATAAAGAGACAATTAACAAAAATAACAGAATCAAATGTAACACGTCTTTTCAAATAAATAAATACATAAACAAAGACACAAAGAAGATCCTCATGAAGTAGAGCGGTGAATGAAAGGGCAGAGTGTGAGCTGGGAGGAGAGGGTTATGTGTTGTGCTGGTTTTCTCTTAGGTGTGACATCACTCACATATCTGGCTGCTTCTATGGCGGTGATGCTGTGTTCTCCGAGTATATGTTGCATTTTATTTTGGTCAGAGAGTGTATCAACATGTTTGAGCTTACATTACATTTTTGTAAAGAACTTTGTTCTAATGTCTTCATAAGTTCTACATTGTAGCAGGAAATGTTCTCTCTCTCTATCTCTCTGTTTCTCTCTCTCTTTCTCTCTCTGTCTCTCTCTCTTTCTCTCTCTGTCATTCTCTCCTATCAATATGTTTTACTGGCATGAATGTCAGGTGAACAGTATTGCCAAAGCGTCAATAATACAATTCAATAATTACATGAGAAAACTAATTAGATGTACAATTAAGTAAACTAACAGATAGATAGAAGAATTGGTCATGAAATAGGTCAATAAAGAGACCCTAACCCTTAACAAAAAGGCATACAAAATCAAATGTATCAAATGTCACATGTAAAATAAATATATACATAAATTAACTTTTAACTTAACTTGAAAATAAATACATAAATAAATAATAAATATAACAGTAAGCAGTAGTAATTAACAGTAAAGATTTGCATAGTAAATTATTATTAGCACAGTCACAGATGTATGTGTGTGCTTGTGTGCGTAAGTGTATTAGTGACATTTATAGAAAATATATACCATAAAAAGTTACATATATACATACACATAACATTAGTACAGGAACACATGTACAGTTGGGAGCCTCTAGAAATTATCCATCCATTTCATCATTGCGGTATTTCACAGGGAAATCCCGTCGGCCATCTTGTGGGACTTGAGACGGGGGTTACTTCATCGTAGTGATGCACCACCCTCAGTCAGGTGGCGTCTTTGAGCAGATTTAGCAGACTGGGCTCACAGTGTATTTCTCCTATAGTCTACGAATGAAGACAAGCCTGATCATCAATGCTCTGTTGTTATTACCTTGTTCTCATACACATTTGTTTCTCCATCTGACTGTAACATATCTATCTACAGTATCTATCTACAGTATCTATCTATAGTATCTCTCAATAACTGACGTCGGGTCAAGACGTGATGCATGTTAATAGGCGGAGCCCTGCTCTCTCTGAGCACCCATTCTAGTTAGAATTCCAACCATTTATTTGGGATTTATCATTCAACTGAACATGGCAACTGAATATCATCTGATATCTCAACCTGCTGCCATCAGTAATGAGGCTGTTTACATGATACTGAGCTGCTTGCTTGCACCCATGAATATCCGACGCAATGACGTTCCATGTAGCGTCCGAAAACCATCATTCCCTACGTACCGTGGTTCATTATATGAGTAACACTACATAGGGAATAGGGAGTGACTGAACCATTTCAAACACATCTCTAGTCAGCTCCGTTAGCTAGCTTACTCACCCTGATGCCATGTTCCATATGAGAACACTAGGCTATGTTCGTAATAATATGCATGTAGGCTGTATGTAGCAGCCTGTATGTCTGAGACAAATTTCCCTTGGGACAAATGAAGGAATCTTGAATCTTAATTAAATTACAACCAGACGGAGAACAAGGAGTTTGAGAACAAGGTAAGCTCATCTAATGTGCCAGATGAGGCTACTGTAATGGGTCAATGATGAGTAGTATTTCTTCTCCCTCTATGGGAACGCCAGCGGTGGTGTGGAATGCCGCAGACGGAGCGTTGAGATCCCGCGAGTAAGATTACTACTCCCAAGGGCTCCTGTGTGTGTGTGTGTGTGTGTGTGTGTGTATGTGTGTGTGTGTGTATGTGTGTGTGTGTGTGTGTGTGTGTCTCTAGGTCACTCTCTAGGTCACAAACTGTACATGCCCCGTCTCCTTCTCATAGGAGTATGTTTCATTTCAAGAGATCATTAAGCTCTTTAAAGCTTCTGGAATAACATAGTTGAACTTGTAGTTGTTTGTCTGATTTCACTGAATGTATTCCAGTGTAGGAGGAAGTCCATCTCTGTCTCTCACAGAGGCCTGGGTAGTTGTTAGATTACTGCTCACACAGAGGCCTGGGTAGTTGTTAGATGACTGCTCACACAGAGGCCTGGGTAGTTGTTAGATTACTGCTCACACAGAGGCCTGGGTAGTTGTTAGATGACTGCTCACACAGAGGCCTGGGTAGTTGTTAGATTACTGCTCACACAGAGGCCTGGGTAGTTGTTAGATTACTGCTCACACAGAGGCCTGGGTAGTTGTTAGATTACTGCTCTCACAGAGGCCTGGGTAGTTGTTAGATTACTGCTCTCACAGAGGCCTGGGTAGTTGTTAGATGACTGCTCTCACAGAGGCCTGGGTAGTTGTTAGATTACTGCTCACACAGAGGCCTGGGTAGTTGTTAGATGACTGCTCACACAGAGGCCTGGGTAGTTGTTAGATTACTGCTCACACAGAGGCCTGGGTAGTTGTTAGATTACTGCTCTCACAGAGGCATGGGTAGTTGTTAGATTACTGCTCTCACAGAGGCCTGGGTAGTTGTTAGGGTCAAATGTATCTCCACTCTTATGTATTGGGGAAATAAGCCCCTGGCTCCCGATCTCAGGAAAGCAGCCTGATTGAAGAAAAAGATTGAACAACTTAAACAAGGCCTGTCTCAGCTCTCTCTCTCTCTCTCTCTCTGTTTCTCTCTCTCTTTCTCTATACAAGACAACTGCTGTTGAAGTGGAGGTAAGGGGTACAGACACAGGAAGAAAGAGAGGGGAGCAGACAGACGGAAAGACTGCCAGAGAGACAGACAGAGAGACAGACGGAAAGACAGACAGACTGACAGACAGAGAGAGAGACCGACGGAAAGACAGACATACAGACAGCCATACAGACAGAGAGACAGACGGAAAGACAGCCATACAGACAGAGAGACAGACGGAAAGACAGCCATACAGACAGAGAGACAGACGGAAAGAGACAAGACAGACAGAGACGGACCAGACGGACGGAGGGAAGAAGGGACAGACAGACGGTCCGTCTGACCCGGTCCCCTCCTGCCCAGAGAGCCGGCGCCCCCTGCAGGTCAGAGAAGATGTGCAGAGCCCAGCCGCGTGGCCCCCGGCGTGACCCCCCGCGCACCCGCGTCAGGGGACAAATGGCGCCGGAGCAGGTGAGCGGAACGAAGGGAGAGTGACAAAGAGGCCCAGGTATCCGGAGGGAGGGAGGGAAACGGAAATGGATTGAGAAGGAGAGGGAGTGGGCAGGAAGACGAGTGGGGGGGGGGGGGGCGAAATACGGAGCGACGGAGCAGGAGGCGAGCAGAGGAGGCGGGGGGGGCCGGGGGGGGGGGCGCTAGGCAGGAGGGAGGGGAGTCAGGTGGCGTCGGTGAGACGCGGGCAATAACCAATACCGTCCGGTAAAATGATCGTGCCTTTCCTGCGATATCATGCCCTGCTTAGCTCAGCTCCCTTCTCCCCTCCCATCATAGTCGCTCAGAGTCGTTCGGAGGGGAGAGACTCGTTCGGAGGGGAGAGACTCCCAAATGTCACGTCTTACTAGGACAGGGATATTCTAAATGCCAGAGCGAGAGAGATAGAGAGGGTGAGAGAGGTTGAGGGAGAGTAGAAAAGAGGGAGAGAGAGAGAGAGAGAGAGAAAACAGAGGAAGAGAGAGAGAGAGAGAGAGAGAAAGCAGAGAGGGAGAGAGAGAGAGAGAAAGCAGAGAGGGAGAGAGAGGGAGAGAGAGAGAGAGAAAACAGAGGGAGAGAGAGAGAAAGCAGAGAGGGAGAGAGAGAGAAAGCAGAGAGGGAGAGAGAGGGAGAGAGAGAGAGAGAGAGAGAGAGAGAAAGCAGAGAGGGAGAGAGGGAGAGAGAAAGCAGAGAGAGAGAGAGAGATTGTGTACTTTTACACCAGCAGCCGTCACTGTCAGAGCGACTAGCTGTGGCCTCTGTTCCACAGTCTGACCGCATGGGGCAGCTGCCATCAGCCCAGGAAGGTCAGGGAACAGAGTAGCATAGCTGCAGGCCAGGACTCACTCCGGATTCACCCTGTCACACACACACACACACACACACACACACACACTGCACAGCAAGTGACATTAAACTCAGACTTACGCTTGCAAGTGTACGGACCTGATTCTGTCCCGTGTCCTAAAAGCACTGCCATGGACCGTCTCTCTCTCTCTCTCTCTCTCTCTCTCTCTACGGTACCATATATCCCCTCCTCATTAGACAGTAACCTTAAAACGCTGTCACCAGTGACCTTTCAGGAAGCGCCTCTCTCCGTCCCGTTCGCTCCGCCTTTATAGAATTATCACTTAGCTGCAGAGGCCTCAGAGCTTCTAATTAGCGTCCGAGTCTTAGGCGATCCTTCATTTGCTAAATCAGGCCATTTTGTCACAGCGCCCTCTGTCCTTGTCCTGGTAATCGGTGGCTTCTGACAGCGTCGGGGCGTGGTTGGATCCTCTCCGCCTTTACAGAGGACACAGCACCTCGGATTAGCGAATTAGCGTCGCTAGAAAAGAGAACCAAAATACTATCAGACAGTCTGTGTTCTTCTACAGTGTGATATTGTTGTGGCTGTGTATTATCTTCCATGAAGTATTTTAAGGAGTACAATATTATTATAAGTATTTTAAGGAGTACATGTTGGTTGAAACGTGGTTTCAGAAAGTCAAATCAGGGGAGAACATTGTGAAACGCCGTCTGGCTCATCTGATAGATGCCCTGATGTCCGGGCAGAGCTTCCTTCTTGCATCTACAATTCCTTCTTGCAGAGAATGCTTTTATTTTATTTGTATATATTTTTATTAAGGTTTTGAGGTTAACAACCCTTGGGCTGAGCAAGACATCAAACAAATCAAATCAATCAAACAAGTCCTCCCTCAGCCAAGGACCCCCCCCCCCCCCCCCCCCCCTTCAGGTCCGACCAACAATGAAGTTAACAGTACACATACAAAAGAAAATCAAAATAAATAATACAGTCTGCATAGAAACAGTACAGAGAAAAGAAAGGGCAAAAGATACCATGCGTTGACCAACACATGACGGTTGAATTCAGTAACTGAGTATAAGAGGGGTAACCACGGGCGCAGAGGCACAGTGCTATACTGTGGATTCGGTCTCCAGGAATGCTAGGAAATCACCCCATATCTTTTTAAACTCTCCAGACTTTCCCTTCAGGTTATACATCATCTTTTCGTTCGGAATACATGACGCTAATTCATTCATCCATCTAGTAGATGTAGGTGATTGTTCATCTTTCCATTGCATGGCTATACACTTGTTGGCTGTGATGAGGCCCAGTTTAATACACTTAAGTTTGTTCTTATGAACTCTTATCATAGATGTCTCACCCAGAAGGATTATCGTGGGTATGTAGGAAGGGTGTTGCCTGTAATGTCTTGAAGCACCTTGAGTATAGAAGTCCAATATGTATTCAGACATGGGCATGCCCAAAACATAAGCAGCAGTGTACCTTCGCCTGCTTGACATCTTGGGCAGAACTGGGAATACTGATACAGCTTGTCAGGGGTATAGTATATTCTATGGATGATATTATATTGTGTAATTTTATGTCTTGTGTTGAAAGATCAATTTTGACTGCTAGTGCATACTCCTTCCCATTCCGCCTCTCCAAGAGTACACTCAAGTTCCTCTTCCCATTTACGTTTCACACTTAATTCTTCCCACCCTATAATTTCACAAATTCCTGAGTAAATATCCGCTATAAACCCTTTTACCCCCTGCTTGCCCCGCTAACGTTTATCTAGAGGTAACTGTTCAAGTGTCTGTAGGTGACGACCTTGTTGTAGGTGACCACCTTGCTCTGATATGATAAAGTGCCTCACTTGAAGATATTTGAAAAAATTAGTGTGGGGTAGTCCATACTCACTAGAAAGCTTTTCAAAAGCCATAAGAGTTCCATCTTAAAACAAGTTTCCAAAATGTTTAATACCTTTTGTGTACCATAGTTGCGTGATACCATCTCTAAGGGTGCTGGGTAAAGAGGGATTCATGTGGAAAGGCGATTTATGGTAAATTGACTGAATACAACCTAATAAAGATATCATTCTCATTCTGCACTAGTTTAACATGTTACATCTCTAGTATATAGACACGTTTCCTTCCCATTTTGACAAATGTCTGAGTGCAACTGTAAAACGCTGTTAAATTAGCCCATAAAACCCCACTCAAAAACGTCCAACCCCAAAAATGTACTCTTGGAACCGGCCCAGATTGTGTCCCATAACGTTTAGCTGTGCAGCGCCCTCGCCGAGCCGTCCCCAGATGTCACCCGTCCCCCTGGGTCCCCCGGGGAGCCTCCCGCAGGAAGGGGTCGCGACCCCGGCCTTCTGCAGCACATTCTAACCAGCCTTCCGTAATAAAGATATCATTCTCATTATGCACTAAATGGTGTTGGCAGAGCTGCTCTTGCAGGTGCAGCGGTGTGTGTGTGTGTGTGTGTGTGTGTGTGTGTGTGTGTGTGTGTGTGTGCGCGTGCGTGTGTGTGTGTGTGTGTGTGTGTGTGCCAACGGAGAACAAATCAAATTAAAGGTTTCCAGAGATAATAACTCCGTGCAGGAGCAGATATTGGTGGACTGTAAACACATTAGGGTCATCGGCTGGACGGCACGGAACCAGCTTAGAGGGACATGGACAGAGTTCCTCACAGCTCCTCTCTCTGACACACCTGTTGACTACCTGTCCATGAATAGTGCATGACCACCATGTGTGTGTGTGTGTGTTTGTGCGTGTGTGTGTGCACGTTTATGTGTGTGTGTGTGTGTGTGTGTGTGCATGACCATACAAATATACGGATTACTGTTGTGTTGTGTGGAATGACTTCCAGGGGACGACCAACAGAGCCTGGTCAGCAGACCTCAGTGACCTGCTGGGAACATGTGCCTGCAGCAGGTCACACACATATAAAGGTGCCTGACCATGTAGGGCTCTGTACGTAATTACAAAACCTTGAACTGCATCCTGAAGTTAACTGGAAGCCAGTTCAAGGAGGCCAGGACTGGAGTAATTTGACCAGTTCTACAGGACCTGATCAACAGACTGGCAGCAGCATGTGGACCAGCTGGCAGTCCAAGGATGCTTTACTGAGGCAAGTAAAAAGAGAATTACAACAATCCAGGAATAATAAGACAAATGCATGGATAATAATTTCTAACTAATTTCTACTTTCTTGTCTTTGAAATTGAGAGTTTAAAATGTTTTTTGAATGATTTTTCAAGGTGCCCACTCACATCCATTGTATGACCAAAACGGTGGTAGAGCAAATATCAGACTTTCTAAAAAATGCTAGTTTTGTCAACGTTTTGATCTGAACCATTGTATATGATCATAAGTAACCTTAAAACAGGGCTAAACATGCATTTTCCCTGTGGCTCTCCATGGCGATCGTGGGCCAAGACATCTCCGAAGGGCCATCCTAGCGGTCCCTCCGGTCACCATGGAGGCAGAGGCTCTAGGCTGTACTCCCTCGGAACTCCATGAAGCGTCGGCCCGTGGAGGCCAGGGACTATAATGTACAGCAGTCCCCCTGTGGCGCTCTTTGACGGTCTTAGAGGGCTGAGTTACCTCCAAGTGACTTCCCGATCGCGGCCCACTCTGATCGTCATAGAGGCAGGGGGCTAAATCGATGTTGTTCCCTCTTCCGGCACTCTGGGCCAAGCTGGCCCAGAGGGGGGAACATCTAAATTACCCCCCCCCCCCCCTACGATCGCGCCCTACGCAGTGGAAGGCAGGGCCCCCCCCGAACAGAGCACACCGCCAAAATTCCATATGCTGTATTTGCTGCATGCAAAATAAATGGGTAAATTTTGATGAAAGTGATCTCGACTGAAATACAATTAAATATTGTTTGCATAACAATGATATTAAATGGATTCAAATTTGCCGTTGAGGCCAAGAGGAAGCATGTACAGAGCGAACAGAATCTGAACTAAAACCAATCCCTGGGACACCCCTGAACAGCCACAGAGAAACTTATTCCTGAGAGATACGAGGCAAACCAGTCAACGATAGTTGTTAGGTAGAGAGGGGTCTCGGCTAGGCTTTTTAAGGACAGACTGAGCAACAGCCTGTTTAAAATAGGAGGAGACACAGCTAGAAACCAGCGAGATATTAATGATAGAGAGCAGACAGTATAGGGGCCAATTGACCTGATAACATCTTTCAGCAGAGATGTTGATAAGATGGCTAAAGGGCTGGAGGAGATTTTCATGCTGCTCACTTGCTCAGTTAAATCTTGCAGGGAGATGGGGAAAAAAACATCCCAGAATTGGCTGGCGGTTAGGGCAGATCAGAAGGGGGGAGGTGGAAGGGATTATGCTGGCAACACCGGCAACCTTGTCTACAAAAAACGAGAGGAAATTACTGCAGTCATTTTCAGAGAACACGGGTACAGCAGGCAGTAGGGGACAATATTCTTCATGGTGTTATAAAGGACTTTGCGATTTCGGAGGACATGCTATTTGTGAAATAGGAGGCCCTCGCCAGCTTGACCATAGTGTTGAATTCGGTTGTCAGTTATTTCAAATAAACTCTTTGGACCTGGACATTTGTGAACTCCCACAGGCGCTGTTCTCTCCGACAGTTGCGTCTAAAACAACAAATGTCATAATTTAACCAAGGGGATGAATTCGCAGTGGTGACAATGCTGGATTTTAGAGGAGCAACTTCATCTAAAATTACAAGAGTGGACTAAACAATTAACATCAACAGCATAATGAGGAGGCTGCATCACACTGCTGTCAAAGGCAGAGGAGAATTTATCTGCAGAATAATTAGCAAGTGCAAGTGCTTCTCCCGCTTACTGGTTAAATAATCAGTGTTAAAAGACAAATTGATTACATTCCGGATCTGTCACAAGCAACTCCTCAGAGCCAACACTGTTTAACCAAAAGAGTGTTACCTTTTATGTGCGTAGCGCCTTTGACATGTCGGGAAAAATTAAAAGATTCAGTGACAGGAAGGTTACAGCATAACTGTCAGTAGTGTCATTTAAATGCACATTAAATTACCCAAGCATTAGAATTCAGTCAACATGAATAATGGAGGCTACTATAGGAACTCAATGAATTCAGACAGAAAGAGGCCATTAACACAAGGGGGGCGATTAATTAAAATACAGATAAACGAGTTTGAGCTCCCAACTTTAGTCATTAAGATTTCAGACATGGAGAAAGTACCAGGGCTCACTATCCGAGTTGTGAAACAGTTCCAGAGCACCACAGCTAGACTCCCTCCTCACCATAGCTAGACCCCCTCCTCGACCCCTGCTCCTGGGGGCACCGGAGTAGCTAGACCCCCTCCTCGACCCCTGCTCCTGGGGGCACCGGAGTAGCTAGACCCCCTCCTCACCACAGCTAGACCCCCTCCTCGACCCCTGCTCCTGGGGGCACCGGAGTAGCTAGACCCCCTCCTCACCACAGCTAGACCCCTCCTCGACCCCTGCTCCTGGGGGCACCGGAGTAGCTAGACCCCCTCCTCGACCCCTGCTCCTGGGGGCACCGGAGTAGGAGCAGTCCAGTGGGCAGAGTTCGTTCATAGAGGCGTAGACCTCACTTTGTTGCCAGGTCACTATGAGGAGCAGAAAGTCTGGGTCTTTGGAGATGAAAAAGTCATTTAATTAAAAACTTTTAAAATGAATGATGACCTAACACAAACTGGTACAAACCACAATTATGTATTTAATAATTGTGTTAATTTGTAAAAAAAAAAAAAAAAAAAATTGGGCTGGCCAATCAGGGGGGGCACTTGCCCCCCCCCCCTATGAAATCACCCATGAAGGCAGATGAGAGCATTAAGACAAAGTGGAATATCTTAAAACCTCTACAAAATGCCAGGAATAATGCATCTCAATTCGCAATGTTGAAGTGTCTATTGCCTCGCTCCTCACTTCCCCAGGGCCGCGTGCATCTCCAAATGATATTAAAGGATTGCTGGGGTGCACAGCCGGAGGTAAATATTGGCAGACGTGAATTGTGAAGGATGTTAGTGCGTGGGGGGTCTGGTGGGAGGCGGGAGGTGGGGTTCAGATGGGTGTGACGGATAGCTCTGGTCCCTGTGGCCCGCTGATGAGCGACTGGAGCCTTTCTGGACTGTTACTGTGCCGGATCCAAATTGCGGGTGATGACTTCACAGGGGCGGCCATTTTTCAGGGCATCTTTTCAGCCTCAGAAACCTTATAATCTATTAGACATCTTATGCGTCTGGCTGTGGTAGCCTGGAGCCATTCATTGTTTTTTTTTTCAGTTCAGTTTCCTTTTCCAATCCCTTCTATCCCTCCCTGTGACTAGTGGATAGCAGGTCTGTCTGTGTGCTGCTGGAGTGACTTCCAGCAACAATCCCCACCAGTATCACTACTGACAGAACAGTATTGACATCTTCAAAAAATAAAAACACAATGGGCCTCATTCACCAATATCTTCTTAAATTCTGTTCTTAAATTTCTTCCTAATGCTGTGTTCACACCGGGCGCAAATTCTTCCTGCGGCGCAGCGAGTTTACATAGAAAGTCAATACAATTTGCGCGAAGTGGGCGGCGGGCGGCGCGAATCGCCGAACCCGGCGGCCAGGATTTCGCCGCGCGGCGACATTCGCAAAAGTTCAATTTTTTGCCTGTGACTCTGTAAACTGTCAGGCCCTCTGGCTGGTTCTGGCAAAAATTGTCTGCCCAGATAAATACATCCGAATACAATATGTCAGCCACAGTATGCAGTGGCAGTGGGAATGAAACAGAACCCTTCAGGGTTGACACTGGAGTGAAGCAGGGCTGCGTCATCTCCCCCAACCTGTTCTCCATCTCAATAGCCGCTCTCCTCCATCTCAGGGGTGAACACCTGCCTCAAGGAGTCTGAATCATGTACAGAACTGATGGACAACTCCTGAACATCAACAGATTTAGGGCTAAAAGCAGAACCACCAACCATCCATCACGGAGCTGCAGTATGTCGCTGACTACGCCCTTGTGGCCCATTCAGAAGAGTGCATTCTGGATGCCTTTACAAAGGCTTACAAGCAGCCTGGTCTGGCTACCAGGATAAGTACACTGAATTTCACATTTAGCCCTATTCCTGGCTTCCCTGGCATGTATTTGACTAGTACAGGTTAAAATATTTCTGTTTTGTGCAGTACAGAGTTCTGTGTCAATAATGTCGGCGCGCGCGCCCTGGCTCGTTGCTAGCTATGGGCACACTCGAAAAACTCTGTATGTCCAGGTATGATATACGTGGATTTCAAGTTCAGGAATTACATGGTTTATGCTTAGCAAGCTCTGAAGTCGTCCTGTAAACACCATAGGTCCTTTCGCCTCTGCATTTCGAAACAACAGCTAACTTTTAAACAGTACTACTTTCACCGAACATACAACAACCATCTCTTCACGCTGTAAACCTCCGCACACCGCAGCGCAGATTAATTTTGCGGAGGTTTACAGCGTGAAGAGATGGTTGTTGTATGTTCGGTGAAAGTAGTACTGTTTACAAGTTGGCTGTTGAAAACAGTCAAAACAGATATATTTTAACCTGTACTAGTCAGATACATGCCAGGGAAGCCAGGAATAGGGCTAAACATGACATTCAGTGTACATATCCTTTAACATAAAAAAGACCCAGATCCTCTATCAGCCGACGGCCAACAGTAATACTCGTCGTTCTCCACCCCTAAATATGTACCAGAATGGAAAATGTGGACCACTTCACTCTCGGCAGCCTCCTATCCTCCAAAGTTGACATTGAGCAACAAATACACCCCTGCCTCTGTTGTTCCAGCAGGGCCTTCACAAGACTGAAAAAAGGGCTCTTTGAAAACCCCGACCTCCAGGCCGGGACTACATTTCTGGTTTACAAAGTGGTGGTGCTGCCAGCCCTACTGTACGGATCAGAAAGCTGTACCACATACAGCAGGGACCCGAAGTCACTAGAGGCACATCATCAGAGATTCCTCCGAAGAACCCTCAAGATCAGCTGGGAAGATAGACGCACCAACGCCTCTACATCCTGGAGGAGGCTAACGTTCCCACCATCACTGCCGCCATTGTCCAACACCAGCTCAGATAGGCTGGTCATGTTATTCGCATGCCTGACTCTCGCCTTCCAAAACAAGTCCTCCAAGGACAATGTGCCTGAGGTACAAAAGAAACGGTAGAAGGACAACATTAAAGCCAACGTCAAAAAGTGCCACATAGACCTTAACACCTGGAAGGACACAGCAACCAATAGGGCGACCTGGAGAAAAGTTGTCCAGGAAGGTGCAGCACTATATGACAACAATCTCTGCCACGCGCAGAAGAGACGCACAGACTCAGACAAGAGAGAGTTTCCACCAAAAAAAGGCCAAAACTAAACCCACGACCAGCACCCTCACCCCTGCCCACACTGGACCAAGCTAAACCAGCACCCTCATCCCTTTACATTCTGCATTAAACTAAACCAGCACCCTCATCCCTTTACATTCTGCATTAAACTAAACCAGCACCCTCATCCCTTTACATTCTGCATCAAACTAAACCAGCACCCTCATCCCTTTACATTCTGCATCAAACTAAACCAGCACCCTCATCCCTTTACATTCTGCATTAAACTAAACCAGCACCCTCACCCCTGCCCACACTGCACCAAAATATGCGCCTCCAGGTTCGTCTTCTCCGCCCACCTGAAGACCCACAAGGACCAAGAAGGACATTCATACTGGACCCCAAGTCACCGCCGATGCTGATGTGTACTGTAGGTGTGTGGGTGGATGGGTGGGTGTGAGACCAGGCCAGGGGGTGAGTGTAAGTATGTGTGCCAAAACCCACAGGCTCTGAAGACAGAGAGGACTCTAGTGACGTTCCATCTTTCTCTTCAGCTACTTAAACACCCTGGAGGAGGAATAACTCTTCTCTCTCTTTCTCTCTCTCTCTCTCCCTCCCTCATGCTCCATCTCTCTCTCTTGCTCTGTCTCTCTCACCCTCTCCCCACCTCTATCTCTCTCCCTCCCTCCCTCCCTCCCTCATGCTCCCTCCTCTCTCTCTCCCTCCCTCCCTCATGATCCCTCTTTTGCTCCGTCTCTCTCACCCTCTCTCCCCCTTCTTCTCTCTCTCTCTCTCTCTCCTTCTCTCTGTTTACCTGCGGTCCTCCCTGTGGTGTCGGAGGTAGAGTTAGAGGCAGTTCTGGAGAGTCCATCTTCCGTGGGGAGGGACAGCTTCTGTGGCGTCCATCACCGCTCCTAATGGTGATTAATGCTCCTGCATTAGTATGGGCCACACGTTCTACACAGCCCATGGATTTTTCCACCCCCCCCCCCTCTCTCTCTCTCTCTCTCTCTCTCTCTCTCAGGGCTTTCACTTTCTCACTCTCTCCCTCCCTCCCTCATGCTCCCTCCTCTCTCTCTCCTTCCCTCCCTCATGCTCCCTCTTTTGCTCTGTCTCTCTCACCCTCTCTCCCCCTTCTCTCTCTCTCTCTCCCTCTCTCTCTCTCTCTCTCTCTCTCTCTCTCAGGGCTTTCACTGTTGTGCATGTTTTTTAACCAGTAATGCAGCAATCGTTTGGTTGCCTTCACTGGAGGAGCACCGCTACAGGTGTGAGCAAATTAGCGAAAATTAGCATCCGTTGAAGAAGAGCAGGCGCAGCTCCCGAGTCTCCGCCGCCTCCCACAGACAGAAAGCAGCGTCTGTGTTTTCCTCATTTGCTCATACCTCCCGTCGGCGTGGCCGTCGTCTCCTGGGGGCGGCTAGCGTGGGCAGGCGTTGGCAGGCCCCGTATGCAGGTGCTGTAGTGTTTTTTTGTTTGTTTGTTTTTACCGTGAAGTTCTTGCCTGGCACACCGTACACACCTTCCGAAACTCCAGGCCAGCTACCAGTGTGGGGTGTTAGTGACACGGGGTCTGAGCCGGGGGGGTTTGGGCCCCCGAGCTAGGACCTGAGGGCACCACAGAGACACCCAAATATGGCCACCCATTCACCTCCATTCATTTTTTGGACTTGAACACCCCCCCCCCCCCCCCCACAATCATTGTCAGGGGGGAAACTGGAACCGCCATATCTTGATATTAGAAGGGCTTCGACTGGCATAAAGCTCTCGACTTAACGAATGCATTGATACCGAACACGCACATGCGCACACACAGAGCCACAAGATGCAGTCGTGGGCTTCCCTAACACTTTTCTAGTTCTATTCTATTTTATTCTATTCTAGTCCTGGTTCTATCCTCTCTTCTATTATATATCTGGTTCTTTTCTGTTCTACCTTGGCCCTGATCATATTCTCTTCAATCATGTCCCTGGTTCGGTTGAGGCCCACGCTGCACACATTGCAGAGGTTGTTTAGACTGACATGGAGACTGGCGGCTCATGTCTTGAATAGTCCATACCGCAGACCGCCCTATGACCTCTAGAGATTCCTCTTTGGCCTGAGGATAGCTGCCTGGGTACGCATGGAGGGCTGTGATTGGACGCCCATGCAGGAGGCTGACGGTTCCATTCCCACTGATGCCAGGCACTGTTTTTCCCGGTACAGTCTCTAGCAGGGGATATAGTCAGTGTTTAGAAGTGACTAGTCTTTCACCAAGACTCACTGAGTCAGAATGTTGCCAGGGCATAGCACCCATGTCGTCCCAACAGAAGCGGTGTGTTTTTGGCTATGTAAAAAAAAGGAGGGGTGTTACCTGTAAGGAAAAGTCTGAAAAACTGAAGGTGTGAATTGGATTTGGAGCTAAAGTCACGGTTGGCAAGCTGCCACCACACTCCGTGTCGAGGTCTTCTCACAATGCCCCCCCCCCCCGCTCCCATCTCTGCTGCGGTGTCAAAAAATGACATATGGCTTCTTTACTCTGTCAACTCTGACTGACTACTTTTAATTGCTAAATTTTCTAACTTTGTATATAACAACAACTTTTTAAAAGAAATGTCACAACTTTCACACTCTCTGAGGTTTCTATGACACTTCCGTGTGAATGTGCGGTGGCATCATAATTATACTGATATCAAGTATTTGCCAATAATTACATTTTATCTTATAATGTCTAGTGGGGGGGAAATTACTTCACATATGAAAACGACTAGGCTACATCCTGAGGCAAAATCGTAGAAACTGCCACAGATTCCTTCGCAAATCTCTGCCATCTAATCTACTCTATATGTCAGAAAGTACACATTTCTGGAGAAAAAAAATATATATATTGTGATCTGCTTTAAAAAAAAAAAAAAAAAGCCTTGATCAGCAATGTAACCTGCTCTTACTCCGCCAGGGCTGCTCCAAGGAGCTGACGCACGCAGGCCTTGAGAGCGGAAGTGTGTGTGTGTGTGTGTGTGTGTGTGTGTGTGTGTGTGTGTGTGTGTGTGGCGTTTGTGCAATGTGTGTGTGCCTCAATGCTCTGCATTACTGTGTGTTACTGTGTAGGCGAACACGTGTTCACGTGCATTCATGAGAACCTGTGTGTGTGTGTGTGTGTGTGTGTGTGTGTGTGTGTGTGTGTGTGTGTGTGTGTATGAGTGTTTGTACATCTGTGCAAATGTGTACAGCATATGACTTGTTTATAGTGGCTAGAACCAGACAGAGTCCAAGTCTCACAACCCTGGCCTCAGGGCACTGCCCAGAGAAGACTACACACACACCAGCCCCTCTCTCTCTCTCTCTCTCTCTCTCTCTCCCTCTCTCCTCACACTCCCTCTTTCCCTCTCCCCCTTCTCTCCCTCCCTCTCTCTCTCTCCGCCTCCTCCCCTTCTCCACCTCTCCTCTCCTGCATCTCGCTGCCGGAGGCTAGTGTTTGACCCCGATCATGAGGAGCTGCGGCGGGCCCCAGAGAGGGCGTGCTGTGAGGGGGGCCACTCATCTGAAACGCCAGCGCCATCGATCCCTGCGTCCAGCCCTTCATGCTCAGCAAATCGTACATTTGTAGCAGTCAGGCTCCACATCTCTGAGGGACCGACCGACAGACCCTTCATCTCAGCTCCACACCTCTCTCTCTCTCTCCCTCATCTCAGCCCCACACCTCTCTCTCTCCCCCATCTCTCCCAACACCTCTCTCTCTCCCCCATCTCTCCCCACACCTCTCTCTCTCTCTCCCTCAGCTCCACACCTCTCTCTCTCCCTCATCTCACCCCCACACCTCTCTCTCTCTCCCTCATCTCAGACCCACACCTCTCTCTCTCCCTCATCTCTCCCCACACCTCTCTCTCTCCCTCATCTCACCCCCACACCTCTCTCTCTCTCCCTCATCTCAGACCCACACCTCTCTCTCTCCCTCATCTCAGCTCCACACCTCTCTCTCTCCCTCATCTCAGCTCCACACCTCTCTCTCTCCCTCATCTCTCCCCACACCTCTCTCTCTCCCTCATCTCTCCCCACACCTCTCTCTCTCTCTCCCTCATCCCCACACATCTCTCTCTCCCTCATCTCAGCCCCACACCTCTCTCTCTCCCCCATCTCTCCCAACACCTCTCTCTCTCCCCCATCTCTCCCCACACCTCTCTCTCTCTCTCCCTCAGCTCCACACCTCTCTCTCTCCCTCATCTCACCCCCACACCTCTCTCTCTCTCCCTCATCTCAGACCCACACCTCTCTCTCTCCCTCATCTCAGCCCCACACCTCTCTCTCTCCCTCATCTCTCCCCACACCTCTCTCTCTCTCTCATCTCAGCCCCACACCTCTCTCTCTCCCTCATCTCTCCCCACACCTCTCTCTCTCTCTCATCTCAGCCCCACACCTCTCTCTCTCCCTCATCTCAGCCCCACATCTCTCTCCCTCATCTCAGCCCCACACCTCTCTCTCTCCCTCATCTCTCCCCACACCTCTCTCTCTCCCTCATCTCAGCCCCACACCTCTCTCTCTCCCTCATCTCTCCCCACACCTCTCTCTCTCCCTCATCTCAGCCCCACACCTCTCTCTCCCTCATCTCAGCTCCACACCTCTCTCTCTCCCTCATCTCTCCCCACACCTCTCTCTCTCCCTCATCTCAGACCCACACCTCTCTCTCTCCCTCATCTCTCCCCACACCTCTCTCTCTCCCTCATCTCAGATCCACACCTCTCTCTCTCTCCCTCATCTCAGCCCCACATCTCTCTCCCTCATCTCTCCCCACACCTCTCTCTCTCCCTCATCTCAGCCCCACACCTCTCTCTCCCTCATCTCAGCTCCACACCTCTCTCTCTCCCTCATCTCTCCCCACACCTCTCTCTCTCCCTCATCTCAGACCCACACCTCTCTCTCTCCCTCATCTCTCCCCACACCTCTCTCTCTCCCTCATCTCAGATCCACACCTCTCTCTCTCTCCCTCATCTCAGCTCCACACCTCTCACATTCATTAAATAACTTATTTAGACGCGTTCTGTCCGAGTTAAATTATTTTTCCGAGGTCTTCTTCTGTGGTGGTGGCGGTGTTTTGAAGCTTCAACACGTCTAAATAAGTTATTTAATGGTAGCGCCGAGGCTTCAAAACCCTGCATTTGTTTAAATAGACCCTTTTGCTTAGGTAAGTGAAGTTTCATGTTTATCTGACACTTGTAAATACGAGCGCCTCTCCTAAAAAGGCCGACACCGATTTATTTTGACGGCGAAGTGAATGGAGAGTGAAAGGACTGTTGTCTGGCATGAGTGAGCATGCGACTACAGGACTGAAAAGTAAGTAAGTAAGTAAGTAAGTAAGTAAGTAAGCCTTATTTATATAGCGCTCTTCACAGCACGGATGCACAGAGTGCTTTACAGTAATAAATTAAAATGGCAATACAACACGAGACAAGATTAAAACGACACAGAACAGATAAAACAACAACATTGCGAGCAGCAAGGCGTTATAGATGGCCGAAGGCCTGCCTGAACATGTGTGTCTTAAGAAGTGTTTTGAACATGAGTTCAGTGGATGGCTCTCTCAGGGCCTGGGGAAGAGCGTTCCAGAGTCTTGGGGAAGAGCGTTCCAGAGTCTTGGGGAAGAGCGTTCCAGAGTCTTGGGGAAGAGCGTTCCAGAGTCTTGGGGAAGAGCGTTCCAGAGTCTTGGGGAAGAGCGTTCCAGAGTCTTGGGGAAGAGCGTTCCAGAGTCTTGGGGAAGAGCGTTCCAGAGTCTTGGGGAAGAGCGTTCCAGAGTCTTGGGGAAGAGCGTTCCAGAGTCTTGGCGCCACCGCCTCAAATGCTCTAAGAGGGCTAATGGTCTGGGGGCTTGTGGCAGCTCGACTACGAGTCAAGTTCACATACTATACAATGACCTCCAATGTGGATGAGTTCATGGGCAAGTGGGGAGTGGGGAATGTGTTATGCACAGTAGAAGATAACAATCTAATTCTGACATTTTAAAGTATTTTGTATGTGTGTGGTTTATATGTATATGTGTGTGCTGTTGTTGAATATGTGCAGTTGGTTTAAATTGTTCATTAATTTATATGTTTATTTGGCGGAATGGCCTGATCATTGAAGGTCCTACTAATTGCGCCAATAGAGGGAGTGCTAAAGGTCAAAGGTCTCCTTCTTTCTCTTCTTATCTCCCTCCTTCTCTCTCCTTCTCTCTCTCACTCTCTCTCCTTCTCTTCCCTTCTCTCTCTCCTCTCTCCCCCCTCTCTCCCCTCTCTCTCCCCCGTCACCCTCTCTTAATTATACCATCAATCATAATTCGATTTTTTTTTCTTTTCGCAATTGTCTTAACGCAAGTCTGAACAATAGAAGTAGGGAACGGCGCA
>NC_140249.1:1616572-1626572 GCF_949987555.1 Borostomias antarcticus
CCCCATCTCCTCCTCTCCCCCTCCCCCCCTCTCCTTCTCTCCCCCTCCACTCCTCTCCCCCCTCTCCTTCTCTCACTCTTAATCACTCTGTCATGTTCTAATCAACACCTAGCATGTTTATGTCCCAACTCTCTCCACCCATTCATTTTGTTAAATACAGACTTTAGGCTGTGAACCGGCCCCCTCTACCATGACTAATCCCGCTTGTTTAGTCTGTGTGAATCGGTGCTTTGTCAGTGTCACTGTACCACATTTGTCAGCGTGTGTTCTCGCTATCCTGTCAAATCGCTCAGTCTGTCTATCCCTCCACCAACCCGTCACATGCCTCCCTCCTTCCCTCGCTCCGCCTCTCCCTCCCTCCCTCCCGACTCCCCTCACTCCATCTCTCCCTCTCACCTCTCTCTCCATCTCTCCCTCTCACCTCTCTCTCCATCTCTCCCTCTCACCTCTCTCTCCATCTCTCCCTCTCACCTCTCTCTCCCTCTCACCTCTCTCTCCCTCTCACCTCTCTCTCCATCTCTCCCTCTCACCTCTCTCTCCATCTCTCCCTCTCACCTCTCTCTCCATCTCTCCCTCTCACCTCTCTCTCCCTCTCACCTCTCTCTCCCTCTCACCTCTCTCTCCATCTCTCCCTCTCACCTCTCTCTCAATCTCTCCCTCTCACCTCTCTCTCCATCTCTCCCTCTCACCTCTCTCTCCATCTCTCCCTCCATCTCTCCCTCTCATCTCTCTCTCCATCTCTCCCTCTCATCTCTCTCTCCATCTCTCCCTCTCATCTCTCTCTCCATCTCTCCCTCTCACCTCTCTCTCCATCACCTCTCTCTCCATCTCTCCCTCTCACCTCTCTCTCCATCTCTCCCTCTCACCTCTCTCTCCATCTCCCTCCTCCCTCCCCTCCTCCTCTCCCTTCCTCCAGCTCCTTATAAGGCTGAACTATGCTGTGGTCATGCAGGGTGGCACCTCCCTGGTGGTGAGCTAGTGGGTGTGTGTGTGTGTGTGTGTGCCTGTCACACTCAGGGCTGGACTTCATCAGTCTAGTGGTGGGTTGGGGTGTCTGGTGTAGGGAACACACACACACACACACACACACACGTCAGCAGTTTACATTAACAATACCAGTAGCACTCCTGCGTGTAGCAATCATGGAAACAACTGTGAGTTATAGATTTGTATGAAAAGGTTGTGCTTGGAGGGAGTGTGTGTGTGTGTGTGGGTGTGGGGGGGTCTTTCTGGCTTGTGTTCACACTGTATATGCATCTGTCACGTCTTCCTGTGTGTGTGTTCTACAGTGGTGTGTGTGTGTGTGTGTGTGTGTGTCCTGCGCAGTGCTAATGTGTTTTGTCTGGGCTTATGAACCCTGACGGTCTAACAGCAGTTTATCTACATAATGCCCTCTCTCTCCATCATTAAGGTGTCCAGTCCCTGCTGACTCAGGTGATAACCGCTGCCTCGCCCACACTTAAGATGGACCTTGGCGGCTTCATTAGCATCTAAAATGGGTCATTTCCAGTACAACAACTCACCCATGCCCAAACGTGACCCTGCACGTGCAGCGCTAAGTCCGATTTGACGCGTGTATGCCTTTGTGTGTGTGTGTGTGTGTGTGTGTGTGTGTGCCTGTGTGTGTGCGCGCATGCGTGCGCGATAATGATGAATACCTGGATCGATTCACCATTGGCATTTGTGCCAATTAGGTGTAGTCAATGATGTCGTTACCTTGGCATCACACTGGAAGGAGCAGCCAAAAACAATGATGATTTGGCCGTCCGGGGAAAATGGTGGATGTCAGCAGAAGCTCAGGTCAACTTCAAGCAGGCAAAACGGGTGACGATGACGATGACGCCATGCAGGAAACAAGCTGAGACAGGTAAAGTGTATATCAATAGATGATACCAAAAGGTTATTTTGAGATCTATATTCATTCAATATTAGGTTTATTGCAAAGCACTATTGAGTATGGATCTCCTAGATCGAGTCAAAGTGTCGCTTATTTCATTTCCGTGACTCGTTTTTTCAGTTCCAGTCGTAGCCGGTTGGACAGCGGCTGTAATGCATGTTTATTTGAAATATAATTATTTTCATTATTCTGTCACACGCACACAAAAGGTTTACACCGAGCCCAGGGGGACAGGCTCCCCCTGGGGACACACAGGCAGCTGTTTGAGCAATATTAAATATTTACACTTAACTTAATGTAAGTATTTACATTTCTACCAGAGCGCTGTCTCTGGGGGCACAGAGCCAGTGTGAAAATCGCTTTCCAGTCTATCAAGTTCTTTGGGTATTTTTTGTTTTGGGTCCCTCTCCTCCTCTCCTTCAGAGAAGCCATCCTCCGCCGTCACCCCCTTAGGGACCAGAGGGCACACTCTTTAATTTTTTTTTTTTAGCAATTTCATGCTCCAACGGACAAAAGAGCTGACATATTTACACATTTGCCTGGTGCACATCTTGACTGGAATACAGTAAACAGGGCCATTGATGTGATTTGTGTCAGGCGCTGGCATCTCGGGGGTAAAGTACACCAACGCCGTCCTCTCCCTGTGTGGTTCCGCTGTGACTGTGCAGATCCTCTCCCCGGTCGGTTCTCCGGTTCTGTTTGTGCGTGAGTGGAGGTTCTTTGAGAGATAGAGAGTAGAGGCCTCATTTGTGCGCAGAACAACAGCCCCTCTCTTTAAACAGCTAGGGACTAAAGTCTAATTTATGCTTCTTGAAAAGTGTCGCTCGACAAAATAAAAGTGTCACTCGACAAAAAAGGTTATTTTGAGATATATTTTCATTCAATATTAGGTTTATTGCAAAGCACTATTGAGTATGGATCTCCTAGATTGAGTCAAAGTGTCGCTAATTTCGTTTTTCCAGTTCCAGTCGTAGCCGGTTGGACAGCGGCTGTAATGCATGTTTATTTGAAATATAATTATTTTCATTATTCTGTCACACGCACACAAAAGGTTTACACCGAGCCCAGGGGGCAGACTCCCCCTGGGGACACACAGGCAGCTGTTTGAGCAATATTAAATATTTACCTTTAACTTAATGTAAGTATTTACATTTCTACCAGAGCGCTGTCTCTGGGGGCACAGAGCCAGTGTGCAAATCGCTTTCCAGTTTATGCTTCTTGAAAAGTGTCGCTCGACAAATGTCGCTCGACAAAATAAAAGTGTCACTCGACATGTTGCATTTATGGTTCGGGCGACACTTTGCGTCGTCTCTATGGAAACAATACAGGGGGATATCTCCTCACAAGCTCAGAGAGACGTTCCTCTACTCCTTCCATGACAGCCAAACGTCAAATGACAGACAAAGCTAAAAGCTATAAAGGGTCTGGGTTAGGGTCTGGGTTGGGTTAGGAGGTAGGTCTAGGGGCCTAGGTGCTGACCCAGGCTAGGGTCTGAGGGTCTGGGTTGGGTTAGGAGGTAGGTCTAGGGGCCTAGGCTGCTGACCTGGGCTAGGGTCTGAGGGTCTGGGTTGGGTTAGGAGGTAGGTCTAGGGGCCTAGGGTGCTGACCTGGGCTAGGGTCTGAGGGTCTGAGTTGCCAAACGTCAGCCTCAAAACCTTAATGACTTGGAGAGCATCTGCAAAGTGGAGAGGGACATAATCCCTCCTGGGATGTGTGACCTGATGGCCAACTACAAGAAACCTCTGACCTCTGTGATCGCCAACAAGGGTTTTGCCACCAAGTACTAAGTCATGTTTTGCGAAGGGGTCAATTACTTTTTTCACTCTTTAAAGTGCAAATCAATTTATAACTTTTTTGTGATGCGTTTTTCTGGTCTTTTTTTTGTTATTCTGTCTCTCACTGTTAAAATAAACTTACCATTAATTTATCAGTGGGCA
This sequence comes from Borostomias antarcticus, assembly GCF_949987555.1. NCBI lineage: Eukaryota > Metazoa > Chordata > Actinopteri > Stomiiformes > Stomiidae > Borostomias > Borostomias antarcticus. Next base: position 1,620,407 of record NC_140249.1, read on the forward strand.
AATTTACAAAATCAGCAGGAGATCAAATAATTATTTCCCTCACTATAGTTATCATGCACGCGCTGAATCAGCTGGGATCACCAAAAACCCTGCGTCTCCAATCTCAGCATAACATCATTCAGACTGCAGGGTTAGACTCAAGACTTTATTGAACCCGCTTTCTGGAATATCCCCCTGCTTAGAGAGACAGAGTGTGTGGAGGGAGGCAGAAAGAGGGAAAGAAGGAAAGAGAGTGAGGGAGAGAGGTAAACATGGAGATGAAGAGAGAGAGAGATGGAGAGAGAGAGAGAGAGAGAGAGAGATGGAGAGAGAGACAGAGAGAGAGACGGAGAGAGAGAGAGACGGAGAGAGAGAGACGGAGAGAGAGAGAAGGAGAGAGAGAGAGAGAGAGACGGAGAGAGAGAGATGGAGAGAGAGATGGAGAGAGAGATGGAGAGAGAGAGATGGAAAGAGAGAGAGAGAGAGAGAGACGGACAGAGAGAGAGACGGAGAGAGAGAGAGACGGAGAGAGAGACAGAGAGAGAGCATTCCTAGTGTGTTAAACAGATGAATGGTGTGCAGTGCAAAGCCACAGGGCCGTGTGAGCTATTTCCAGAAGCTGCATTCTTCTCACCGAGATTCAAAACAAACCAAGTGTTGTTTGCCGTTAGCTTTGGAACCAGACGCGCGACTCGAGAGGCAGGGGATCAAGTTCGAGGCCCTGGCGGGTGATTTTTATAACAAGACCGACAAGACAAAAATTCACAGCAAAAATAAAATACGTCAGCGAGGTGAAAGGCTGCAGCCTGACTGACTGAACGGCCATTTTCTGTTTCACTTCATCATTCAGTCTGAACAGGCTCCCGCCTGGATCCCCCCCAGATAGCAAGCGGATCTGGGCCATATACAGGCCAGATCTGGCCCTTGTGGCTTAGTTCCAGCCCATATATGGCCCAGAATCATTACACATCCGCTTGCTATCTGGGCCTAACCGATCACAGCGTGTGAAGTCGCATTCCAAGGATGCAGATTGGCCTGGTTGGAACTCCAACCAGAGATCTCGCTCTGGACTAGAAGCCTTTTCTGACCCCGAGTGGCATTTTGAAAATGTGAAAATGCTGATTCAGGAGCTGGAGCCGGGCTAGAAGGAGGGCCAGGCTCTTCCCGGGTCCGAGGTCTGGGAAACACGAAGGGGTTGAAACGGGGCAAGTGACAGGAATGTCACAAAGAGGAATAGTTCCACTACGGCAGCGGAAAGCACGGCAAGCCGGGTTTTCTCAAATCAATCAAAGCTTTATTCGTATAGCGTATTTCATACACAGGAGGCAACACAATGCGTTTTCTATACTTCACCGGTGGCAGATGGTAAGATCTCATTGCAGACAGGGATCAGGTGCGGTGATGAGCGATGAGGAGAACAGGGCTGCATTCAAATTCAGCAAACAAAGGCGAACGTTGGTGGCAAACATAATTTTGACAGGTTAAATTTGAACCGAGAGCCCTTCTGTAAGTAAGTAAGTAAGTAAGCTTTATTTATATAGCACTCTTCACAGCACGGATGCACAGAGTGCTTTACAGTAATAAATTAAAATGGCAATACAACACGAGACAAGATTAAAACGACACAGAACAGATAAAACAACAACATTGCGAGCAGCAAGGCGTTATAGATGGCCGAAGGCCTGCCTGAACATGTGTCTTAAGAAGTTTTTTGAACATGAGTTCAGTGGATGGCTCTCTCAGGGCCTGGGGAAGAGCGTTCTAGAGTCTTGGGGAAGAGCGTTCCAGAGTCTTGGGGAAGAGCGTTCTAGAGTCTTGGGGAAGAGCGTTCCAGAGTCTTGGGGAAGAGCGTTCCAGAGTCTTGGGGAAGAGCGTTCTAGAGTCTTGGGGAAGAGCGTTCCAGAGTCTTGGGGAAGAGCGTTCCAGAGTCTTGGCGCCACCGCCTCAAATGCTCTGTCACCCTGAGTTTTTAGTCTGGTCCGGGGCACCGCCAGGAGACCCTGGTCGGATGACCTCAGAGACCGACTCAGAGAGTGAGGGTGTAAAAGTTCTGAGATGTAGGCCGGGGTCCGTCCGTGGAGAGCTCGGTGGGTAAACACCAGGACTTTGAACTCGATCCGGAGGTGAACTGGGAGCCAGTGCAGGGCTGTGATCTGTGATCAACGATGATTTTTTGGATGATATATTTTGGATGTAGTCCCGCTAATGCTGCCTAATTTAACATTAGTTAGTAGTAAAAGTGCCTCAGGTAATTCAATTAATTCTTTCAATCATACAATTAAATTTCCCTCAGTCCAGCGTCTATTTTTGTTCACGGCAAACTACCTTCTTAGACCGTTCACTTTTGTTTGCAAATGTTCACGCCGAACACAAAGCTGACTGAAAAGAAGTTTAAAATAGTTTGCAAACGTTTGCAAATGTTTGCCATGTTTTTGAACACCCTCCCAGGTGCAGAGCAGGGCTGCTTGTTCACTGCAGCTGCGCACCTCTCCTGGGGGCGTCGGGGGGCGGAGTCAGACGACTCGGCAGGTGAGAGAGAGCGAGAGCGCTTAACCCGGCCCCGGTGGTGGACGGTGGAAACTCAGGTGAGTCTGAGTGCCGTAGGTCAGGTCCGGGGCGGCATTAGCCGAGTTAGCACTTGTACTCGACCGTACTCTACCCTTCCATGACATTAAACTGCACTGCTACGTTTACAAAGTGATAGATGTAAGTAACCTAAGCCTAACTGCTACAGTTTCACTTCCACACACACCCCCCTCTTTCGTCTCTGTCCCTGCCTCACACACACACAGCACCTTGGCTCGGGCGCAGCGCGCACTCCGCCGACGCAGGTGCAACGAGCCGAGTTGATGAGTGAACGAGCTTACGCACTTATGCGCTTAACGAGCTTATGCACACCTGCTGCCACTTACTCATCACCCCCTCTGCCTCATTCGTCGCCAGATCTTCCCTAGGAAGCGCCTGGCAAGTACCCGTGCTGTGCGACCACATAGTGCTATCCGTTTATGTGTGTTTTGTTGTTTTTCGTGTCCCAGTGCTTACCCGTCTCTCCGTGTCTCTACAGTACGACCAGGTTCAGTGATCCGGCTTGCCTGCCCGTCGCTCGGCTCACACCCGCCACGCCCACTCCAACCAGCCATAGCCTCCAGCCCGCCAGCCTCCAGCCCGCCAGCCTCTAGTCCTCCAGCCCCCCAGCCTCCAGCCCGCCAGCCTCCAGCCCGCCAGCCTCCAGCCCGCCAGCCCACCAGCCTCCAGCCCGCCAGCCTCCCGACCTGTGCTGCTCTGTCTAACCTCCCTCCCCAGCTCTCCGAATAAACGCCCTGCTGGGTAAAGAGTCTTCTGTCTCCTGTGTCGTGCGCTTGAGCCCCGAAGCTAGCTAGCCCTAACACATAACTAAGTCACCCGAAGCTAGCTAGCCCTAACACCTAACTTAGTCACCAGAAATGTTGTGAGCTGTAGTGTCATTATCAGCACATGACGGGACGTTGACAGCACTAGTGGCAAGTTGGAAGGATTCTCTATTATTATTATATTATTCTCTATGATTCTCTAAGCGACACACAAGATAGGCTATCACCTGTGCGCTTGCCAAATAACAGCTCAGGCTACGAGATAGGCTACCTTTGAATCTTGAATTGAAGCCTGTTATTTAGTTACTCAGTATAACCCAGAATAATGAGGTTGGTAGACCAATATCCACTATATCTACGTTGGGGGGAAAAACTCATTCATCGTGTTCTCTTCAATTTCCGAAGTGTAGGCCCTACAGACATTTTGATATGCGCCTCTTTACAACGAACATAGTCTACACCGTGCACATTAAACACATTCAATTCAGATAGTAGACTAGCTCTCCATACACTCAGCCAGGTAATGATTAAAAACATCACCCTGCTGTTTTAGACTAGCCTACCTATCATTTATCGTACATGTGAGGACACTCTTTACTCATTTTGCCATTAATTAAACGCCCACAAAATGAGGTGAACTCAGAGAGGGCGAAATATCGGCTTATTAAAAGCAGTATTATAGTAAATTGATGGGCATATTCCGTTCTATGTCACCTCAAGATAACTGACGTGTCACGTTTAACCACTTTATTCGTCCTTTAAAATACTGACTTCTAGATAGTTACCAGCAGCACTTTCGATAGTTAAGCCTCTACGTGATCTAAGAAGTTGCTCTTCACTCTTCAGGCCCGTTGGCTTCCCAGAAGCTGGTTGATTCCTTGTGGTGATGAAGTACAGAGCTGCTCCTGTGTCAGGAGGGTTAAGAGTGTAAGTGTTCTCTTTCTCTCCTTCTCTCTCTCCCCCTCCCTCTCTGTCCCTCTCTACCTCTCTTATTTTCTCTCTATTCCCTCCCTTCTTCCTTCTCTCGGTGTCTAGCAGATTCCCAGCATGCCTCAGTCATGTCTGACAGATGTTTTTGAATGCTGACCCTAAGCTAGTGCCCCTGCTTCAGAGGCAGTGCACAATAATTACCCGCTCGATTCCTCTATCAAAGGGAAATACTGAACATGCACAACACCGGCGATGCAAAATCAATTTGTTTTCTCATACGTGGGCTGAGAAGTGTAGAAAGAAGCCTGCCTTTACACCCCCTCCCCTCTAGTTCGACTTATCTGTCCCTCCCTCTGTCCTCTCGCTCCCTTTCTCTTTTCCCTCTCTCTCTCTCCTTCTCTCTCCCCCTCTCCCTCCCTCTCTCTCTCCTTCCCCATCTCCTTCTGCATGTTTAAGAGTACACAAGGCATTTTCTGAACCACACGAGTCAACTGGGAATCAGTCAGCTACCATTTTCCCTCCAGTTGAGCCAGTTTCTGGCATGACGGAGATTTAGCAGACAGGGCAGAGTGCAGCCATGGGGGTCAGAGAGGAGAGCCTGGTCCAGATCTGGCCCAGACAGGGCAGAGTGCAGCCATGGTGGTCAGAGAGGAGCGCCTGGTCCAGATCTGGTCCAGAGAGGGAGAGAGAGAAGGAAAGAGGTGATTTGAATACCCTGGCTGTCATATGGCATACATACACAGTATAGCCCCTGACACACCGGGCTGCAGGTGGTTCACAGACTTCCTGTTTGACAGGAAGCAGCACGTGAAACTCGGCAAACGCGTCTCTGACTCCAGGACCATCAGCGCAGGTCCCCTTCAAGGCTGCGTCCTTTCCCCTCTCCTCTTCTCCCTGAACACAGCCTCACCTCCAGACACTCGTCTGTCTGTCCTGACGTTTGCGGGCGACACCACCGTCATCGGACTCATCTCAGAGGTGATCGACCAGCTGCTGTCCTGGTTTGACCAAAACAACCTGGAGCAAATTGTCGTGCTCGGCGGTCATCCACGCCGGCCCACACCGGCTCACTTGAGGACCGGCCCGTCCGCCATTGGTTGCTTCACTGTTACACCTCCCTTTGATATCCTAGTAAGTAATGGTGCGTTCCAGGCAACCCGTAACTCGTGTTTTTCCGACCTCCTACACGTGAAAATGCTCTGGAATGGCAGTCAAACCCGTAACTTCCCACCCGGGAACTCGTACAGATCGATGTACTCCCAGTTGCCAGGTGGGAAGTTACGGGTTTAACTGCCATTCCAGAGCATTTTCACGTGTAGGAGGTAGGAAAAACACGAGTTACGGGTTGCCTGGAACGCACCATAAGTAAGAAAGTAAGTAAGTAAGTTAGTAAGTAAGTTAGTCAGTTGTCATGGGCCCGCAGGGAGTCCTCTGTCTCTGTAGTGTGAGAAACATTCATTAACAAGTGTATCTGCTAGACAGTCTGTCTTCGCTGCTCCTTACTCCCACTCTAACTTTTCCAAAAGCAGACTTTTCGGAGATATCCTGTAAATTAGCTCACTTGTCCTCCACGCTACCTCCCGCTGTGCTGAGCGGGCGCGCACCAAACCTCCCCTCCTATTGGTACGCCGGCATTCAAACCCAGCCAATTACGTCGAGAGGTCTTCAAAGGAACACGAGAGAAGGAAGAGAGGTGTCACAAATTCAACATCTTGAATTTGTCTCGAGCAGACGAGCGAAGCCGGCGCTCCGTTGAAGTGCCTGCCGTGGCGAGCGCCGTCGTGAGTGACGCATGTGACACCCCCTTCATTTTATGTCCCTTGTTGACTCCTGGCCTCAAAGCAAAATACTCTCTCTCTCCCACTCTCTCTCTCTCTCTCTCTCTCCCTCTCTCTCTCCCTCTCTCT
>NC_140249.1:1629072-1654072 GCF_949987555.1 Borostomias antarcticus
AGAATACCCCCCCCAGGGTTAGACTATAGAGAATACCCCCCCCCCCCCAGGGTTAGACTATAGAGAATACCCCCCCCCCCCCAGGGTTAGACTATAGAGAATACCCCCCCCCCCCCAGGGTTAGACTATAGAGAATACCCCCCCCAGGGTTAGACTATAGAGAATACCCCCCCCAGGGTTAGACTATAGAGAATACCCCCCCCCCCCCAGGGTTAGACTATAGAGAATACCCCCCCCCCCCCAGGGTTAGACTATAGAGAATACCCCCCCCCCCCCAGGGTTAGACTATAGAGAATACCCCCCCCAGGGTTAGACTATAGAGAATACCCCCCTACTATAGAGGAGACCTGGAACAGAGGTCAGCACCTGGCATCCCCCTACTAGACACAGAGGTCAGAGGTCAGCACCTGGCATCCCCCTACTAGACACAGATGTCAATATATATTTTTTTTTTTTTTGTTTGTTTGTATTTTTTTTTTTTTTTAAACAAGCTGTCTGTAAAAGACCCATGGAGGAAGTGAACGTGGCCCCAGCAGGGCCACCCGACCATCCCACCATGTCCTCTCCTCTCTCTCCTCTCCATCGTGAGGTGAGCGTGTGAATGTCTAACCAAAGGTAGTCCTCCCTCCCCCACCCTCCCGGAAATCCTCTCGCTGGCTATCGACAGCGCCGTGACCGAGAGGCAGCGTGTGTTTCTGCCCCTCCCGCCTCCCCTGTCCAGATTGGCCCATCGATATGACTAATGTCACAACGATTTTTCCGGACAGCGCCATTTGTGCGAAAGATCTTGAACTTTACATTTTGACCTGACAGTGAGCAAATGATTATGAGTTATGAGTTATGTGTCTTCCAATGATGACACGGTGATTGCCAGTCACTCCCCCACGCGCTATTTAACATCTCAGATCATTAACAGGTACAAATTGCTCCTGTGACGGGTTGCCAGGGCGACCAGAGGAGTCGTTTCCGTTATTGACCTCCGTGTGAACAACCCCCCCCCCCCTCCTGTCAAAGAGGCAGGGAGTAATTTAACATCCAATCACACGAGAGGCTCCATCTGGTAAAATAGGCCTCACTAACGGCTTGAAAAGAGTTGCCCCAAAGCTCTATGGAGACGATAGCAGGAAATCCTGCTTAATTATCAGGGTAAACCTCGGTGGATGGCCTCCAGATATTCAATTTACCAAGTAATTTGATACATAAAGAGATCTTCAAATCAAAACAGCCCTCTGGCTCTCGAGAAGATCTTAGAAGGATGTTTATTTTTATTTGAACTTTTCCAGATGAGTACGGAGCAGGATGATATCACAGTCCAAAGAATGTGATACCCACATGTTGAAATGATGTGCTGCTGCTTTCCCTTCAGATTCCTATTTCCAATATCTAAGATTTACCCTCAGGCTAATGAGTTTATTTTGTTTCTGTGTGTTTCTCTCTCTCAGACATGACCCAGAGAGGAGTTCAGACAGACTTTGTTATTGTCAGTGTTTTCTGAAACGTGAGCGCTTGGCTGACTACAGTATACCATAGAGAATCACTTATTTAAATGATTCTTTCTTTCCTTTCAGATTCTTATTTCCAATATCTAATATTTATATTAGATATAAATATTGTTTTCTGTTGCCAATAAATGTACAATATGCCTACATTTATTCTATGCAATCAGTGCAAAGTACTCTCAAATTTATTATATTATTATATTATAATTATACTGGACTGCTCAAACATAGGCCTATGTGGAGGTATTCTTGGTGTAGAAATAAAAACAGAAATTAATTAAATAGTGTCCTCTTTCAAATGAAATAATATTAACCTTAGCCTATAATTTCAAATGGTATAATATTGTTATATATGGTTGTTGTGGGTGGAAATATGGGAAATATTGTGAGATGCACAATATTTCCCATCGAGTTTTGTCATGATACATCACATTATTTGCGGTGTACAAAAAAAGTACAAAAATCAGGTGTAAATGAACAAGGGTGTTTCCACAATGATACATGAGGCCTCTGGTCTCAGTCAATCTTCCCTGAACAAACAATGAATGAATTTAATGAATGAATGAATGTGTTACTTACCAAAGTAAAGACATTTATGAAAGCCTTTTCTCTGAGGTGGCTATTGTTTAAACTCCCACATATTGTATAAAAAAAACTATTTTGGTAGTTAAATGGCAAATACAGTACAACTACAAATGGTGCTCAGACCTCAGATCTCTGCCCATGAATGAATTTTGTGGTTCTTTTTGGGTGTTTGAGAGCATCATTCTGAACCCTTCGACCCTGTGACCTTCCCATCTCCAGATATGGCGGTATGGCCATGGGACATGCCGTCATCGGGGCGGAGGTAAAAATGAATATTATAGATGTCAGGACAGCCGCCCCCCCCAAAAAAAAAAGTCAGAGTCTCACTCCAAGCTTTTCTGAAAAGTTGGCAACCCTGCAACAATATGACACGGCCATTTTATCGATCTATACAAATAACACCAGGTCTGCATAGGAAATATAACCTAGTTCCAAACCCTTTACTGCAGAGATGACAACACATCTATTTCAGCCCTTCAAACTCATTACCAGTGAAAATCTCTCCTAAATAGCGTACCACTTTCTCACGTGTGTAAAACACACAGACATGGAATCTGCACAAGCACATTCATATCAGCAGAGTCATCTTAACAATGACTACACAGCAGCATAGCCTACGTTTCAGAAGCGTAGCCTACAAGGCGGTCCTTCATCGCAGCAAGGGCCCTTAACTGCATCCTCTAGGCCTATTCAGATTCTCTGCGCATGCCTATTTTAATTCTCACTTCATGTTCTATGGAGATTGTTGCCAGCCCATAATTAAGTCTGTCCTGTTTCATTGTAGGCTACTGCGGAGGACGGCTATAATAAGTTTCACTTTCAATTTTGAGAAACTGCTAGGCTGCAACTGAAACGGGATCAGTATATTTTAACGAGTGTGCTTGGTCCTTCAACAGTCTCATATTTTCATATTTGCAGCCAGATAATTGTCGTGGTTTAGACAGGCCATTTTTCGCTCCCCTCAGTCACGGCTGGAGAGAGAAGGGGGTGGAGGCGTGATTGTAATCCCAAATGCTCCCGCTATTGCTCCACCACCATGCCACTGTTCCACCGGTAGTGTATTGTCTATATCCTAGGCCCATTGGCCCGAGGCTTGGAGGATTTCAAATGTTCAATTACTGCACATTAATTCAATAACTGACATAGCACCACCAGGTAAACACATTTTTACATAAGTTCTATAACATCCAGTGACAAACACAAATGATAAATCACAATGTTCATATTTGTTAAAATGCTTTGAATTATATTAACTAATTTCCTTAAAAAAACAACAACAACAAGAAAAACATGCAGACTTGTTTAATATCACAGTCAGCCCTGTGCCTGGGGCCATGGAACCAGGTTCTCCTGTATTTTGAGTTGCTGTGGGGCTAGGAGTGATTCTGCCTCCAGCCCCCCTCCCTGTCTGCCACCCCCGTCAGGTACTTGGTAGCCTCCTGCTGCAGTGCCTCCTCAGTGGTTCCCCTCGTGACTGGGTTGTTCCACATTGCCCCTAAGAGGGATAAAGAAGATATTAGCTCAGAAACACATTTCTGCTTTATTGGCACTGTAGAAAAGGACAGGAAAGTTGGGAGGAGGGACTGACACCTTCATGCTCCGAGGTACCCATTAATTCGGGGCATGCTTTAAATTCTAAACATGATTTATTTACAACGGACTATTACATTACACCAGGGATCCTCAAACGTTTGTAAGGCCCACTTCTGATTGTTCAAATTCTGAGGACCTAATTGAAGCATTCTTCCGGGTGGGAGTTCAATACTTTCACCGCTACTCTACTTGTGCAGTGGAGATCGGCGGGTTGATTTTGTTGTCCTTCTTTATTGTGGTGTGCTGGGACTACTGCCTCTTGTGGTGCCAACAGAGAAATACAGGTCAACATTGACCGGAGGGAGGGAGGAAGGGAGTGACAACGGGACAAATGCTATCCTAGGTGCGCTGGCTTACAGCCATGCACAAAAAGGATCCTTGAGGTCCTGTAATTATTAGAGAGAGAGAGAGAGAGAGAGAGAGAGAGAGAGCGAGAGAGAGAGCGCAACAGTGAGCGAGATAGAAACAGAGACTGGTAGAGAAGGACAGAGAGAGAAGTCAGAGTTATTGGCCCTCATTTATCAAACTGGCGCTCATTCTATTGCACATTCCATCAGTACGACTGCATCCGCGTGTGATCTATCAAACAATCGCATGTCACCAATCCCATCGTACGAATGATTGGGCGTTCAATCAATCAATCAAAGCTTTATTTGTATAGCGCATTTCATACCCAGAGGCAACACAATGCGCTTTACAGAGAACAAGGGAGGTGGGCATACGACCCACCCCTACATATTCCAGAGGGAAGCAAAAAAAACAGTATCACCCGGGGGCCAGATAAGTGAGCTGTAAAAATTCTTCCCTGACCCTATATATTCTGGGTTCAGAGGCCTCAACCCTAGACTTCACGACATGGACAAGCGGAATAAGACCAAAAAGAGAAGCTGAAATAGAGGTTTTAACCTCTCAAGTGCAGTCTAACCAGCTGGTGCTATTTGCTAGCCTCAAAAGTGGCATCAAAGGAATCAGGAAAAATGCGGTATGGAGAGAAATCACTGCTGTGGTGAACAGCGTTTCTGTGGGCGAATCGAACTCCAACAGAAGTGTGCATTTTTAATTAATCCTTCATCTTAACATGACAGTAAGCTATGGCCTGTATAATATAGTATCACGATGGCTCATGTCTCAATCGTTTTACATGAAGGTGAAGAAAAAATGGTCCGATTTGAAACTCGCCACCAAGAAGCGTGTTACAGTGCTCATAATGAAACCTTGAGAGAGGGCTTGAACGAGATTAACGAAACCTTGAAATCTCAGAAATAAAATGGGCACTTGAATGTTGTGCATTGTCTGACTTTCTTGAATGGAATAGCTTGCAGCCAAACATGAGTAATAGCCTACATTTAAAAGTGACTGATGAGGTCCTGTCTCCTGTGGATCGCCCCCAGCTGGGGCTGCGCTGGGCACGGCTCTCTGGGCACGGCTCTCTGGGCTCGTCTGGCTGCACGGGGAGCTGAACAGGAACTCTGTTGTCCTGCGCAATATTGTAAATGGTAAATGAACTGCACTTAAATAGCGCTTTTCCACCTTAGCGGCACTCAAAGCGCTTTACAATGGCCTCTCATTCACCCATTCACACACACATTCACACACCAATGGCGGTAGCTGCCATGCAAGGAGCTAACCTGCTCATTGGGAGCAATTTGGGGTTAGGTGTCTCACTCAAGGACACTTCGACATGTGGACAGTCGGAGCTGGGATTCGAACCACTGACCCTTCGATCACTGAACGACCCGCTCTACCAACTGAGCTACAGCCGCCCCGGGCAGAACCGCACAGGCCGGAATGATGCTGCAGAACATCACCAGTAGCCTAGGCTATCTCAAAATGTAAGTGAACTTGATTTTAGGCCCACAGCAACACAGGTTAGGTTTAGAGGCTAGCTCCTCTCTTCTCGGGCAGTTGTAGGCTATTGTCTAAGAAGTATACAACTATCTCAAAATGAAAGTGAAATTATTCGTTGACCAAAACACTGGTTACCCCGTCAATTGAAAACAATTGGAAAATACCCATTTATTTTAGGGATGTGTGACGAGGCCTTAACAAAATTTCATAATTTGCCCTAGGGTAGGCTAGTACTTATTAAAAAGTGATTTCATCCTGGATGCTGGTCCACCCCCCACTGAGATGGACCACAGGGATGAAGTTACCCTGACCGGCGTGAGTGAGGCTTAACCGGACCGGCGCTGGACGCTTCCGCTCATCCATGCACAGATGGGGCTCGGTATCCCGTGTGGCGTGCGAGTGTGGCGCCGAGGAACAAACCTCAGACCGCGTCATCCAGGACTGTCCGATATATCAGACACCCAATGTAATGCGTGGCCTGACGGTCGTGGATGACGAAACGGTGATGTGGCTCCTGGAGGTGTATAGCCTGGGTGACCCTCTGACCCTGGGGGGTCCCCGGGGGGGTAAAAGGATAGCCCCCTGCCCCCGAGCCTGGGGGGAGAGGACGAACCAATCTCACCAAAACGAAGAAGAAGTACGGAGCAGCAGAGCCATGCAGTGTGAAGCCCCTGACCCTGGAGTCCTTATGCATGCGTAAATATGCCGTGGTAATAGCAGTTGGAGATCCTCCTACAGTTGAACTCAGCGCCCTCCTCCGTGCATACATGATGGTGGTCTGGGCCTTGGAATGAAGGATCCGGAAGGAAAACGCATAATCCTCCCTTAAGCATATGCTAATGTCCTACAGACAGATCTCACTTTCCTAGTAGTAGTAGTAGTAGTAGTAGTAGTAGTAGTAGTAGTAGTAGTAGTAGTAGTAGTAGTAGTAGTAGAAGTAGTAGTAGTAGTGTAGTAGTAGTAGTAGTAGTAGTGTAGTAGTAGTAGTAGTAGTAGTGTAGTAGTAGTAGTAGTAGTAGTAGTAGTAGTAGTAGTAGTAGTGTAGTAGTAGTAGTAGTAGTAGTAGTAGTAGTGTAGTAGTAGTAGTATTTATTAAGCATCCTTTTTCTTTTCTTTTTCTCCTTTATATATGTAAGTTATATAGATAATATACACAATTATTTATTGGCTAATTAATTTTTTATATTAATATATTTCTGCTTTGGCAACATGTTTTATTATGAAACATCATGCCAATAAAACATTGACTTGACACAGACACATACACACACAGAGAGGGAGAGAGAAGGAGAGAGAGAGAGGGAGGGAGAGAGAGAGAGGGAGAGAGAGAGGGAGGGAGAGAGAGAGAGAAGGAGAGAGAGGAAGAGAGAAAGACTCAAAGCTTTACCCCCCTCTCCCAGTAGTGCATGGCAGAGAGAACTACCGTAGCTCTGTGAAACCGTAGAAGGCCGCGTGCTCAGACACACACGGAGATGGAGACGTTGCTCGTCGAGGCTCCAGAGACGTTTGTTGTTGTTCTGTTGTTGTTACTCTGTTGTTGTTGTTGTTGCTGACCTTCAGAGCGGGGACGGAACTTCTTTATAGTGTATTTTTTGCCATTTTGTTGCGAGGTCAGCGAGAATTCCAGACGGACAATAATAATTTGTTATTGTCAGCCTTTTATGAAACTTGAGCGCTTTGACAGTCGGAGGGGAGTCTGAAGTGTACCGCAGAGACCCAGTAGCTATGGACGCACAAAGCATCTCCTAACAACAAACAGTAGACACAACTCAGCTGCCCTTTTCCAGGTGCTCTCTAAAATGGCGTATGGGCTGACCATTACTTCCAAACCCACCAGCCTGTCGGTGCCCATTGACAGAAGGACGGAGAAAGGGGATAGAGTTGGAGAATTTTAAAGGGTCAAGATGGTAAATGGTCAACAGACTGCTTTTATATAGCGCTTTTATCCAAACGGTGCAAGGTGCTCCATGCAAGGTGCTAGCCTGCTCATTGGGAGCAATTTGGGGTTCAGCGTCTTGCCCAAGGACACTTCGACATTTGGACAAGGAGGATCTGGGATTCGAACCGCCGACCCTGCAGTCATTGGACGACCCGCTCTACTTCCCCTGAGGCACGGCCGCCCCAGATGGGATGGGATGTGAACCCAGGCTGTCAAGGGTCTGGAAACAGGACTCTCACCAGCCTGGTGCTTAGTAGGCACACACACACACACACACACACACACACACACATACCCTCACACACACGCCAGCAGATAGATACTAGAACCCCCTCCTGGCCCCACAAACACACACATACGCACACAGACCATTTTTCAATTTTATTTTTAATTTTATTTGGAAGGGACCATGTGCAATTAAAACATAAATGTAAAAACATTTGATGCATCGCACCAGAGTTAGCCTTAGGCTAATTTGCATCTGCAGTCCGTGACCATAGGCAGGCACCCACGCACACACACATGCAACCCACGTGCACACAGCTCCTCATCCCTTTCTACTCATTCACATGCATTACGCGGCCTAATCAACCCAGGAGCTGCGCTCGTCACTGTTTACATGCATGAATTGCCCAATTAATGATATTTTGATGTCCTGTCAATTGCATAAGATTGCATAACAGAGCTCATTCAACTGTGGCTGTAGGCAGTGTGTGTGTGTGTGTGTGAGAGAGAGAGAGAGAGAGAGAGAGAGAGAGAGGGGGTGTGATTAGGGTGTTAAATGCGGTATGTCCGATGGCTATGGGACGGTCTGTCACTTATTAAGTCCGATAATGAGTGCTTATGAGTCAGTGTGATCTAGCAGACAGCCTGGATCACGGTCACCACCGTGATGTACCGTCATGAGCGACGAAGCCAGTATCAAAAATACAGTGAGTCAGCGGCAGGATGTCTCAGACGTTGAGACGTAGATGTTCCTCACGGTCTGGTGGTCAGGTGGCGTGATGTCCTATAGGCGCCAGGGTCCTACGGCGCGTTGCTAACATCAGAGCACACACGCTACGTGGGACAAAGATGAAAACATCTCGAAAGTCAATATTGATCCCGTGGCCGATGTTGGTGTAACCAGCCTCGTTCCCATCCAAGGCACTCTCTCTCTCCTCCTCTCTCCTCCTGATTGGCAGGTAATAGCAATGTGTCGATAGCTGTCGGTGAGCCTCGGACCATCGTTCCAGAGCGAAGGCTTTGATCTACTCATCGGCATGCTAATCACGGGGAGGGGATTTCCCAGTGGGAATGCTGTGAACTCTGTTGAAACCTTCCATGGCGGTTACTCCTTAGTACAGTGTGATGGTTGGGTAGTCATCCCCAACATCTGTGCCTTCTATATTCTCTACCCCCCTGTTTCACACACACACACACGTGCACGCACGCACACGTGCATTCACACACACACACGTGCACGCACGCATGCACACACGTGCATTCACACACACACACGCACTCACACACGTGCAGACACACACATTTACACGTGCACACACAGACACATGCATGTACACACACTCACATACACGCACACAAACACACACACACACACACATGCAAACCAGCTCAGCGTGTGCTAGCCCACTACAGCTCGAAAGCATGCTTCCAAATCCCTCGGACACTTTTCTTTTTAACTGGTTACGTTGTCATTTGTCTTGCTTTTAATCTCGACATGAGGTCAATGTACTTGACAAACAAAACTACTCTCTAGCCTCTATTACCCCCTTCGGTACCTCCAGGGGGTAAGGTCTGCCCTGGACTCCTTCGGTACCTCCAGGGGGTAAGGTCTGCCCTGGACTCCTTCGGTACCTCCAGGGGGTAAGGTCCACCCTGGACTCCTTCGTTACCTCCAGGGGGTAAGGTCCACCCTGGACTCCTGCCAGATTGGGGCTGGTTTAGAGAGCAGTGCTGGGGTTAGCAGACTAAACATCCCACAGGTCGGGGGGGGGAGGGGGGGGGGACTGATTTGATTGTAACACGGCGATTGGCACCACAGTGCTGTGTAATCTCCTGGTGGGGGAGGAGTGGTTTCTGGTGTGTGTGTGTGTGGGGGGTGTGTGTGTGTGTGGGGGGGGGGGCTGGTTGAGCACCACTTTCTTGCCCCATGCCCTGGGGAGGAAAAGGTAATAAATGAGAACACATGCTGATTCATGAGTTGCTAAGCCTTTGACCTTTCGTTCTACCGTTTCAATTCCAATGAATGGGGGTGATTTTTTGCTCCAGAGCCAATCCAAAAAATGAATGGAGGTGAATGGCCAGCCATGTTTGGCCAGCTCATGTACCTACCCAGTGAATCGGATACGTTCGAAAATGTAATGGGTTCTAAATTGCCCCATGCTACACCCTTCCACAGAGTTTCATGAAAAGCGGTCTGGTAGTTGCTGTGTAATCCTAGTCCAAAAAATGAATGGTGGTGAATGGTGTTCTGATGGCTGGTGGACCCGCCCGGTGATTCAGATCCAAGTCTATTCTAAATCTAACAGGAAACAAGTGTAGTGGTTTTAAGACGGGTATGAGGTGTGCCCTCCGTCTAGCCTGAGTGAGGACTGCTGCTACAGCGGCCAGTATCATTTGTAGTTAAGGCACAGGTCTGCTTTCTGTCCCCAGAGTGAAAACAAAACATGGAGAAGCAGCGTTCAGTTTTTATGCTCCACATATCTGGAACAAACTTCCAGAAAACTGCAGGTATGCTGCAACTCTTGGTTCTTTTAAAACAAGCCTGAAGACTTTTCTTTTTGCCACTGCTTTCTAAGAGGAGTTATGTTGATCTGTATACTGCACTGTAACTTTTATTCCTGTATTCTATTTGTCCTGCTTTTTGTTTTAAATGTCTATAATGACTTGCTTTTTGTTTTAAATGTCTAGAATGACTTGCTTTTTGTTTTAATGCTTTTAATTTGTCCTGCCTTTTGTTTTAAATGTCTATAATGTCTTGCTTTTTGTTTTAATGCTTTTAATGTCTCATGTAAAGCACCTTGAATTGCCCTGTGGCTGAAATGTGCTATATAAATAAACTTGCCTTGCCTTGCCTTAAGAAATAGCTTTATTTGATAGGCCAGACAGTAGAGCATTGCAGTAGTCCAGCCTGCTTGTGATGAAAGCATGCGTTAGTCTCTCAGTGTCAGCCTGAGAGAGAAACGGTTGCACCTTGGCAATGTTCCTTAGGTGATAAACACGTCCTGGTCATATTATTGATGTGGGTTTCGAAATTAAGATCTCAGTCATGACACTGAGGTTTTTAGCCTGGCATTTGGTGTCAAGTGCCAGTGTTTTTAAATGTGCAGATAGTTTATCTCTTTCAGCCTTTTCACCAATGATCAGTACCTCTGTTTTATCTTGGTTTAGCTGGATGAAATTATATGACATTCATACATTTATATCCGTAATACAATTTACAAGGCAGTCAATGAAGCTGTAGTTACTGGGGGTTACAGAAATATAGAGTTGCATGTCATCTGCATAGCTACACTAGCTGGTGTGCCTCCTAATGACACTGCCAAGGGGTAGCATTTTTTTTAAATATTTTATTGAAACTTTATTTAATCAGGTAGTCTCATTGAGATACAAAATCTCATTTACAAGAGAAACCTGCCATGCAGGACAACAACGACAACAACAACGACAATACTAAGTTACTGAAAGACAAAACACTGTTGTGGGCCCGGCTCGTACTTCGGGTCCGGTCCGGGAGTCGAGTCGCTCTGGGCGTGGCGGGGCGTGGTGGGGCGTGGCGGGGCGTGGCGGGGCTAGCGAGACGCGCTACCCGGAGGCATGGACTCCACCATCCGGCGGAGAGGCTGGCTCCGCTCGGCAGCAGCTGCAGTCAATTAACAACCCAACGCACCTGTTGCCTGTTAGCGGAGCCGCTACAAGAGGACGCCGGAACGCTCGGGGCTCCGACGTTCCCAGCCCTTCAATGGGGTATGATCTAAGCTGTAGCTAGCCCAGGGGTGCTTTGATCTCGTTAGCTATTTTGTTGCGTGAGTTTTTTTTTTTTGCTGTGGAGTAATTTGCCCATGTTTATCTCATTTTCACTCCTAAGGTCCTGCCAGCGTCCTCACGCCTCTCTGGCTTTTCCCGCCGCGTCTCCTAGTTTTCCGGCCTCTACGCCGCGTCTTGTATAGCGCATTTCATACCCAGAGGCAACACAATGCGCTTTACAGAGAACAAGGGAGGTGGGCATACGTATAAAGTCAGTATAAAAAAAAAAAATTCCATATTACATCACATGAACTTATATTACATCACATGACCCATTTGCACTCCGAACACCATAGAAAATGGCGACCGCTACAGAGGAAAGATCACCTCAGCCTAAAGCATCGGCCTTTCGAAAGTCCAGTGTTTGGAAATATTTCACTGAGGAGAAGAACTCCACAGTTCAATGTAAACTGTGCAGTACTGTACTCAGATATAACAAGAGTACATCCGTTATGCACACTCATCTCAAGAGTACATCCGTTATGCACACTCATCTCAAGAGTACATCCTTTATGCACACTCATCTCAAGAGTACATCCTTTATGCACACTCATCTCAAGAGTACATCCATTATGCACACTCATCTCAAGAGTACATCCGTTATGCACACTCATCTCAAGAGTACATCCGTTATGCACACTCATCTCAAGAGTACATCCTTTATGCACACTCATCTCAAGAGTACATCCGTTATGCACACTCATCTCAAGAGTGCATCCGTTATGCACACTCATCTCAAGAGTGCATCCGTTATGCACACTCATCTCAAGAGTACATCCGTTATGCACACTCATCTCAAGAGTGCATCCGTTATGCACACTCATCTCAAGAGTGCATCCGTTATGCACACTCATCTCAAGAGTACATCCGTTATGCACACTCATCTCAAGAGTGCATCCGTTATGCACACTCATCTCAAGAGTACATCCGTTATGCACACTCATCTCAAGAGTACATCCGTTATGCACACTCATCTCAAGAGTACATCCGTTATGCACACTCATCTCAAGAAACATCCTCTCCCTGGTTCCAGCAAGGCGAAGGCCCTCATTAGCAACGATCAGCGCCTGAGTCTGAACGATGATACGAAACGAGTCAGACCAGCACAGGTGAAAACAGAAACATCCCACTCACTGATACGAGGAAGGAGCAGATAACTGATTTACTTGTGAATTTAGTCGTTAAAGATATCCGCCCACTTTCTGCCATCTATGGGGAAGGCTTCAGGGCGATCATCGGGGTTTTTTGATCCGGGCTACACAATCCAATCACCTGTTACGATTTGCAGCCACATCACGCTCCAGTTCAACACCGTGACAGAGAAGATAAAGGAGAAGATGAAAGGACTGGATGTCTCGCTCACTACGGATCTTTGGAGTCGCCAGAGCGCACCGGACCAATGGAAAAGCGCACAGCTCGAGAGGAACTTTGAGGAACTTTTCCGAGCGCATTACGAGAGCAGCGCACCGAAGCATGCCAGCACAGCAGAGGATGAGTTGAGGGACTACTCTAAGACATCCCAGATCCCCACGATGGATAACCCTCTGGACTGGTGGAAACAACACGAGGGTCGCTTCCCAAGGCTCGCCAAGCTAGCCAGGGGTTACCTGGCCTGGCCCAGCACAAGTACCCCGAGTGAAAGATGTTTCGAGTTACCAGGCAGCGCTCCAGCCTGCATCCTTCCCCCGTTGATGCCCTGGTGTTCCTCAATACCAATCAGAAAAAAAGAGCAAGGTGAAAGTAATTTGCGAGGAGTACAGTGATACAGAGTAGGATGTGTTTGATCAATACATGGGACTATAGGCTACGATTGTCACCACAATTGTTTAGCCTACCTAGCCCATTACAGTCCTGTAGTCGCATGCTCGCTCTAACAGACAACAGTCCTTTCACTCTCCGTTCACTTTGCCGTCAAAATAAATCGGTGTCGGCCTATTTAGGAGAGGCGCTCATATTTACAAGTGTCAGATAAACATGAAACTTCACTTACCTAAGCAAACGGGTCTATTTAAACAAATGCTGGGTTTTGAAGCCTCGGCGCTACCATTAAATAACTTATTTAGACGCTTTTCACTGCACAGGTCCAGGGTCCAGGTTCAGAGAGCAACAAACAATCTATAACAGGACAAACAAGAAAAAAACTAAATAAAACGTACAGATAAAAATAAAACAACAGACAGACTTTACGTGTAGAGGCAGAAAGCAGTGAAATGAATAATCCGTTATGGTCCTCAACTTAAGAACAAGAGGTGTAGGTGCTGAAAAGTAAGGGCCCTAGGATGAGTCTTTGAGGCACCCCACAGGTCATCTTATCTGAGCTGTGGTTATCAATGGCAATGGAAAATTCCCAACTAGTTAGATAGGTCATAGATCAATTTAGGACTGGACCGGAGCTGACCCACTTCTCCAATCTTTCAATGAGGATCACATGATCTACAGTATCAAAAGTTTTACTCAGGTCCACGAGGAACGAAAACAGAGAGCTCTTTGGAGTCAGCATTCATTCTAAGCTTTGACTATTGCCATCTCTGTGCTTTACTAGACGATGTCAAAGGTACAACTTGCAGCTAGGAAATCATTTATCTTTTTTTCAGAATTTTACAAAAAAAGGGAAGGTTGGAGATTGGTCTAAAATCGCTGAGAAGTGAAGAGTGTAGGTTACTTGTCTTCAGAACGGGTCTCACCAAAGCAGCTTTGACTGTTGTTGGGAAGACACCGTAAACAGTGTCATTAACCATGGCTAGAATGTCCTGAGACACAGAGTCAAAAACATTTCTGTGCTGTGGATAGGATTGAGCGAGCATGTGGAGGACTTAAGTGATGCTACTTTTCTCCGCATTTCTGGATCAGCCAGTACAAACAAGACCATTACATGGTGGAAGAGGTTCAATGAGTAAAACCTGTGGCCTTTCCTGGGTGATACTCCTCCTAATATTTGTTATCTTATCTCAGGAGTATGCAGCAAATTATTCACATTTGGAGGTAGAGAGCAGGTGATCAGGTGCATGTATGGTAGGATTTACAGTATAAGGCTATCAATCAGGATGTACAGTATAAAGCTATCAATCAGGATGGACAGTATAAGGCTATCAATCAGGATGTACAGTATAAGGCTATCAATCAGGATGTACAGTATAAGGCTATCAATCAGGATGTACAGTATAAGGCTATCAATCAGGATGTACAGTATAAGGCTATCAATCAGGTCAAGGTCAACTTTATTTATAAAGCACGTTTAAAATCAACCGAAGTTGCACCAAAGTGCTGTACAATATATAAAATAAAATAAAACAAAAAACAGAATAAAGTGCACATAATCACAGAACAATAAAAGGACAGGACACAAAACAGGACAAGGGATGTAGGCTATCAGGCCTCAAAAGCCAGTGAGAACAAGTGTGTTTTAAGCTGAGACTTAAAGAGCCCTAGGTTCTGTGCGTGTCTAATGTGTGGAGGGAGGCTGTTCCAGAGCTTTGGGCCAGCCACCGCAAAAGCTCGGTCACCCTTGGTCTTAAGTCTCGATCTAGGGACTATTAAAAGAGTCTCGGAGGAGGACCTCAGGGTTCTAGATGTCGCACGAACTTGAATCAGTGCAGCCAGATAGTGGGGGGCCAAACCATGAAGAGCCTTAAAAATAAACATTAAGATTTTAAAATCAATCCTGAAGCGAACAGGAAGCCAGTGGAGGGAGGCCAGCACCGGTGTGATCTGAATCAGGATGTACAGTATAAGGCTTTCAATCAGGATGTACAGTATAAGGCTATCAATCAGGATGTACAGTATAAGGCTATCAATCAGGATGTACAGTATAAGGCTATCAATCAGGATGTACAGTATACGGCTATCAATCGCTGAAAAGAGTACCCAATACTTATTTTGGTTTATAGATATCAATTTTGGGACGTAGAAAGATCACCTGCACTTGCACCCTTGCATTTCTTATTGCCTCATTAAAAGCAGAAATATTTTCTTTAAGAAAATCCTGGTAGACCCATCGCTTGGTCTTTATCCATGTTGTTGCGTAATCCTGGTCCAAAAAATGAATGGCAGTGACCCGTGATTCGGAGCCACTCCAAAAATTGAATGTCTTCTAAGTTGCACCATTCCTCCCAGTTTTGGGAAAATGAGTCTGGTAGTTTTTGCGTAAGCCTACTAACAGACGTACGCACGGACGGATGGACAGACGGACGTACACACACCACCAAAAACATTACCTTAAGCCCAGCGTCGCTGGGGTGGAGGTAGGTATGGTGGCTCTGTTTAGACAAAACAGTCAGGAGTGCTGGCTAGTTTGTATTCACACTTGATCACTTTGGTCAGTTTGTATACACACAGGTCTTTGATTAGGCTGACAAGACTGATTAACTCCGTCCCGTGTGTGTGTGTGTGTGTGTGTGTGTGTACTGTGTAAACATCCCATCGCAGCATCAGGGGACCCCTCCAGTTATGATCCATATTCAATTCTGGTGGTCTCGCTGTGACGGTCGTGCAAGATGCTATGAGGAGCTGGATGGTTTCTGCGTGAACACACTTCTTAATTGGAGTGATTGCTATAACACAACAATGATTATTGGGTAATTTGGTTAGATCCACTCCTAAGCCTCTCCACTCGGGTGCTGTGCATCAGCCCTCCTAATTGGGCAGGCCCCGTCGCATGGCAGAAAGCACTCAGACTTGAGCAAACTCCATTAAGCCACATTAAGAAAGATTAGGGCCACCGCCGGACACACCGGTCGCCGTGGCAACGCCCAAACCCGGTGGGGGGGGGGGGGATTTGTTTCTGACGGACGGCCCCCTGTTTTAGATTTGATAACTTATCTTCTCCTCCTCCTCGTCTCCCTTCCACTCCCTCTCTCTCTCTCTCTCTCTCTCTCTCTCTCTCTCCATCTCTCTCTCTCTCTCCCACTCCCTCTCTCTCTCCCACTCTCTTTCCCCCACCTCCCTCTCTCTCTCTCCCTCTCTCTCTCTCCCTCTCCCACTCCCTCTCTCCCTCTCTCTCTCTCTCTCTCTCCCTCTCTCTCTCTCCCTCTCCCACTCCCTCTCTCCCTCTCTCTCTCTCTCTCTCTCTCTCTCTCTCCTTCATCGTGGACGTGTGTGATTGCTCTGTGCCAGGGCAGCAAATGGAATGGCATGATGCTTCTTGCTTGTGGGGTTGAATTATTCAGCAGGAGTTAAAGCTGGCGTGCTCTTGACTGGAACCCCTCAGGGATCTGGTGTAACAAGCCTGACCCTCCATCCCTCCCTCCTTCCTTCCCTCTCTACCTCCATCCTCTCCCTCCATCCCTCCCTCCTTCCTTCCCATACCGCATCCCTGCTTCCATCCTCCCTCCATCCCTCCCTCTCTCCCTCCATCCCTCCCTCTCTACCTCCATCCTCTCCCTCCATCCCTCCCTCTCTCCCTCCATCCTCTTCCTCCATCCCTCCCTCTCTACCTCCATCCTCTCCCCCCATCCTCTCCCTCCATCCCTCCCTCCATCCTCTCCCTCCCTCCATCCCTCCCTCCTTCCCATACCGCATCCCTGCTTACATCCTCCCTACATCCCTCCCTCTCTACCTCCATCCTCTCCCTCCATCCCTCCCTCTCTCCCTCCATCCCTCCCTCTCTCCCTCCATCCTCTCCCTCCATCCCTCCCTCCATCCCTCCCTCTCTCCCTCCATCCCTCCCCCTCTCCCTCCATCCCTCCCTCTCTCCCTCCATCCCTCCCCCTCTCCCCCTCTCCCCCTCTCCCTCCATCCCTCCTTCTCTCCGTCCATCCCTCCCTCTCTACCTCCATCCCTCCCTCTCCATCCCTCATGCTCATGGGCTCTTCAGAGACGCTGCCCTGTATATAAGTAGAGAGGACGTGAATTGACATGAGGTGGAATTAAGTTAGCCTCTTGAGACCATCCTGATCTAGCGAGATCACTTTCAGTTTCTCTCCGCAGATCAGTCTGGCCACGCCCTTATCTCCAACCAGTTCAGTCTGGCCACGCCCCTATCTCCAACCAGTTCAGTCTGGCCACGCCCCTCTCTCCAACCAGATCAGTCTGGCCACGCCCCTATCTCCAACCAGATCAGTCTGGCCACGCCCCTATCTCCAACCAGATCAGTCTGGCCACGCCCCTATCTCCAACCAGATCAGTCTGGCCTGGAGTTCTTGTCTCGACAGACAAGAGTCTCTTCCTCTCCCTCCATCCCTCCCTCTCTACCTCCATCCTCTCCCTCCATCCCTCCCTCCTTCCTTCCCATACCGCATCCCTGCTTCCATCCTCCCTCCATCCCTCCCTCTCTACCTCCTTCCTCTCCCTCCATCCTTCCCTCTCTCCATCCCTCCCTCTCTACCTCCTTCCTCTCCCTCCATCCCTCCCTCTCTCCATCCCTCCCTCTCTACCTCCATCCCTCCCTCCTTCCTTCCCATACCGCATCCCTGCTTCCATCCTCCCTCCATCCCTCCCTCTCTACCTCCTTCCTCTCCCTCCATCCTTCCCTCTCTCCATCCCTCCCTCTCTACCTCCTTCCTCTCCCTCCATCCCTCCCTCTCTCCATCCCTCCCTCTCTACCTCCATCCCTCCCTCCTTCCTTCCCATACTGCATCCCTGCTTCCATCCTCCCTCCATCCCTCCCTCTTTACCTCCATCCTCTCCCTCCATCCCTCCCTCTCTCCATCCCTCCCTCTCTACCTCCATCCTCTCCCTCCATCCCTCCCTCTCTCCCTCCATCCCTCCCTCTCTACCTCCAGCCTCTCCCTCCATCCCTCCCTCCTTCCTTCCCATACCGCATCCCTGCTTCCATCCTCCCTCCATCCCTCCCTCTCTCCCTCCATCCTCTCCATCCATCCCTCCTTCTCTATTGTTTTTGAGTCTTGTCAAGACCGGCTCAAGAACGTGGGCATAAACAAAACCAAAAAGGGGAGACCGATAAGCAACGTTCAGAATAATCAAATATTGAATTACAAACTTAGGTCACAAACACACACACACCGTGTGGACATGAATAGGAGGCGTGGCCGGCTGAGCTCAGGTGCTCCTAATCAGCCAGGTGACTCCTCCTGGCCCCGCCCACCAGCTCCAACCTGGACAGGTAGAACACACACACACACACACACAGGCAAGGCAGGCAGGACCAAGGGGATCGTCACAGTCTACTTCTGCAGTAACTGCACTCATGGCTGTGTTTATACTAACGGTAAAGGTGCTCAGTTCGATTTCTCTTTTCTTTTTTCGGCCACTAGATGGGGCAGTGGTGCAGCGTATCAGATGTAAACAAGTAGGCGTTTTCACTCCATATATGGATATATATGTATGTATATATATGTATAATACAGAAATACATGCTAGCTAACATATAAGGGGGACTAGGGCTGGCTAACGTTGCTTATGAACCTGAATTTAGCTACTTACGCGTCAAGGGGAAAAAAGGTGAGATCCGAGTCGCTTTTGATGCCCAAAGTAACTCCAACCTCTCTCCATATAGTAAAAGCCAGCCCAATATTTATTTGTGTACGTAATCTTCTTTTGTCTGACTCTTTTTTAGCTGAAGACCGTGGTGTCTTTGCTCCTGGACTATATCTTCTCAGCCATGTTCAGCTAACGTTAGCTATATAGGCCTATTCCCAACTGCCATGTTTCAAATGTCCATCAAGATGACGCTGCCCCTCTCTTGTATACGGTGGCGTTCAGGGGGTGGGGCTCAGCGCCGGGCCGGCTTCGCTCATAATAAAAATAAATTCTGCATTTGCTCCACAGGCACGACACCGTTGGCTATATTTTCTGTACAGATAGATATGACTCCCCTGGACCTATTTATTGCATATTGGATTTGTTTTTTTACAAAAAGTGCAGTAAATCGAACAGAGCACCTTTAACGTTATTGCTCGTTGCTTTGGGAGACTGTTTTCTACGGGGAAAGGTTACGTTCTACTGGGGGGCCGAACAGCAGTTAGAACACAGTCCCTGATTGGCCCGTTCAAAATGTAATCGGAGAGAAATCGTTGGAGATGGGGGGAGGTACAGACTGATCTGCGGAGAGAAACTGAAAGTGAATTTGTGAGATCAGGATCGTCTTACGAGGTTAGAATTAAGTCTGCATCACCTTGGATTGAAACACTGCAGTATGTTTGACTGATTACTGAGTCTTTATGTAATTACTCTCTTGGACTGGAAACTATGCAGTACAATAACCTGAACTGTACACTGCCTTTACACACACACACACACACACACACACACACACACACACACACACACACACACACAAACAAACACACACACAGGGGTACACACACTTACACACACATACAGGTTAGTTAGGGTCATGGGAGCGTGAGGAGAGAGAGAGAGAGTGTGTGTTTGTGTAGAGAGTGAGGAGAGAGAGTGTGTGTTTGTGTAGAGTGTGAGGAGAGAGAGAGAGAGTGTGTGTTTGTGTAGAGTGTGAGGAGAGAGAGAGTGTGTGTTTGTGTAGAGAGTGAGGAGAGAGAGAGAGTGTGTGTGTTTTTGTAGAGAGTGAGGAGAGAGAGAGTGTGTGTTTGTGTAGAGCGTGAGGAGAGAGAGAGAGTGTGTGTTTGTGTAGAGTGTGAGGAGAGAGAGAGTGTGTTTGTGTAGAGTGTGAGGAGAGAGAGAGAGTGTGTGTTTGTGTAGAGTGTGAGGAGAGAGAGAGAGTGTGTGTTTGTGTAGAGTGTGAGGAGAGAGAGAGAGTGTGTGTTTGTGTAGAGTGTGAGGAGAGAGAGAGAGTGTGTGTTTGTGTAGAGAGTGAGGAGAGAGAGAGTGTGTGTTTATGTAGAGAGTGAGGAGAGAGAGAGTGTGTGTTTGTGTAGAGAGTGAGGAGAGAGAGAGAGTGTGTGTTTGTGTAGAGTGTGAGGAGAGAGAGTGTGTGTTTGTGTAGAGAGTGAGTAGAGAGAGAGTGTGTGTGTTTGTGTAGAGTGTGAGGAGAGAGAGAGAGAGTGTGTGTTTGTGTAGAGAGTGAGGAGAGAGAGAGTGTGTGTTTGTGTAGAGCGTGAGTAGAGAGAGAGAGTGTGTGTTTGTGTAGAGAGTGAGTAGAGAGAGAGAGTGTGTGTTTGTGTAGAGTGTGAGTAGAGAGAGAGTGTGTGTGTTTGTGTAGAGTGTGAGGAGAGAGAGAGTGTGTGTTTGTGTAGAGAGTGAGGAGAGAGAGAGTGTGTGTTTGTGTAGAGAGTGAGGAGAGAGAGAGAGTGTGTGTTCGTGTAGAGAGTGAGGAGAGAGAGAGTGTGTGTTTGTGTAGAGAGTGAAGAGAGAGAGAGTGTGTGTTTATGTAGAGAGTGAGGAGAGAGAGAGTGTGTTTGTGTAGAGAGTGAGGAGAGAGAGAGTGTGTGTTTGTGTAGAGAGTGAGGAGAGAGAGAGAGTGTGTGTTTGTGTAGTGTGAGGAGAGAGAGAGTGTGTGTTTGTTTAAAGAGTGAGGAGAGAGAGAGTGTGTGTTTGTGTAGAGTGTGAGGAGAGAGAGAGAGAGTGTGTGTTTGTGTAGAGAGTGAGGAGAGAGAGAGAGTGTGTGTTTGTGTAGAGTGAGGAGAGAGAGAGAGAGTGTGTGTTTGTGTAGAGTGTGAGGAGAGAGAGAGTGTGTGTGTTTGTGTAGAGTGTGAGGAGAGAGAGAGAGTGTGTGTTTGTGTAGAGAGTGAGGAGAGAGAGAGAGTGTGTGTGTTTGTGTAGAGTGTGAGGAGAGAGAGAGAGTGTGTGTTTGTGTAGAGAGTGAGGAGAGAGAGAGAGTGTGTGTGTTTGTGTAGAGAGTGAGGAGAGAGAGAGTGTGTGTGTTTGTGTAGAGTGTGAGGAGAGAGAGAGAGAGTGTGTTTGTGTAGAGAGTGAGGAGAGAGAGAGAGTGTGTTTGTGTAGAGAGTGAGGAGAGAGAGAGTGTGTGTGTGTGTAGAGTGTGAGGAGAGAGAGTGTGTGTGTGTGTAGCGTGTGAGGAGAGATAGAGTGTGTGTGTGCTTGTGTAGCGGTCTGTGTAAACACAGGCGTTGGGTGAAACATATTTAGATCCCCAGTCCACACTTACTCTGAGTGGATGAAACAAAGAAACAAAGGGTCCCTCCTCTCCTCGATGTGGAGTAAATATTGAGGGAAGACTTCCTCATGCCTCGCCGCTGGGACAGAATTTACCATCGGCAAATAAATATTCGGTTTGCGCGTGTGTGTGTGTGTGTGTGGGTGTGTGTGTGTGCGAGTGCATGTGCGTATTTGTTCTGTAACATTACAAATGAGTTCTAGTGCCTGGCCCAAAAGCTCCTTTTAATATTTTGCCGTTAGAAAGATAACACTATGTATACGGTTTAAAAAAGAAATAAAGAAAAAGAAATAAAAGAAAACTCTTCTCATATTGACATAGCCTAGTTTATCTCTGCCCCTGTAGTGAGAACGAACACACACACACACACACACACACGTGCACGCGCGTGCACACTTCTCTCTCCTCAGACGAGCTCTAGCTCAGCGGTAGGAGATGAAAAGTGGATTTCTTCCTCCGTTGTCGAGTTTTCTTCCTATGTCTCTTTATTTGTCTTTTAGCCCGGGACTCCTTCATTTCCTGTTGGGTCCCATTCCTGATAAAATATGAAATACGTTTTCTCCTGCTCTCCTCTCTCTCCACTGCTCAGGTTGGTGTAGGGATGCTATCTTTGGGGGGGGGGGGGGGGTTGGGGCTGGAAGACGGGGGGCTTCAGGTTGTGGGGTTCAGAGGGAGCTCTGGGACCGTGGCTGGGCAGGTTGGGATCGGGGTGTGTGTGTGTGGGGGGGGGGGCAGGGCAGGGGAGCTGGGGCTAGGGAGTTGGGGATGAGACTAGCATTGGGACTGGCGTTGGTGAGCTGGGGCTAGAGGGCTGGGTCTGGGGCTAGAGGGCTGGGTCTGGGGCTAGAGGGCTGGGTCTGGGGCTAGAGGGCTGGGTCTGGGGCTAGAGGGCTGGGTCTGGGGCTAGAGGGCTGGGTCTGGGGCTAGAGGGCTGGGTCTGGGGCTAGAGGGCTGGGTCTGGGGAGTTGGGTCTGAGGAGCTGGGGCCTGGTCTGGGGAACTAGGGTTGGGTCTGGGGAACTAGGGTTGGGTCTGGGGAACTAGGGTTGGGTCTTGGGGAATTAGGGTTGGGTCTTGGGGAACTAGGGTCGGGTCTGGGGGAGTTGGCGTTGGGTTTGGGGAACTAGGGTTGGGTCTGGGGAACTAGGGTTGGGTCTGGGGAACTAGGGTTGGGTCTGGGGAACTAGGGTTGGGTCTGGGGGAGTTGGGGTTGGGTCTGGGGAACTAGGGTTGGGTCTGGGGAACTAGGGTTGGGTCTGGGGGAGTTGGGGTTGGGTCTTGGGGAACTAGGGTTGGGTCTTGGGGAACTAGGGTTGGGTCTTGGGGAGTTGGGGTTGGGTCTGGGGAACTAGGGTTGGGTCTGGGGAACTAGGGTTGGGTCTGGGGAACTAGGGTTGGGTCTGGGGAACTAGGGTTGGGTTTGGGGAACTAGGGTTGGGTCTGGGGAACTAGGGTTGGGTCTGGGGAACTAGGGTTGGGTCTGGAGAACTAGGGTTGGGTCTAGGGGAACTAGAGTTGGGTCTAGGGAGTTGGGGTTGGGTCTTGGGGAACTAGGGTTGGGTCTGGGGAACTAGGGTTGGTACTGGGGAACTAGGGTTGGGTCTGAGGAGTTGGGGTTGGGTCTAGGGAACTAGGGTTGGGTCTGGGGAACTAGGGTTGGGTCTGGAGAACTAGGGTTGGGTCTGGGGAACTAGGGTTGGGTCTGGGGAACTAGGGTTGGGTCTTGGGGAGTTGGGGTTGGGTCTGGGGAACTAGGGTTGGGTTTGGGGAACTAGGGTTGGGTCTGGGGAACTAGGGTTGGGTCTAGGGGAACTAGAGTTGGGTCTAGGGAGTTGGGGTTGGGTCTTGGGGAACTAGGGTTGGGTCTGGGGAACTAGGGTTGGTACTGGGGAACTAGGGTTGGGTCTGAGGAGTTGGGGTTGGGTCTAGGGAACTAGGGTTGGGTCTGGGGAACTAGGGTTGGGTCTGGGAAACTAGGGTTGGGTCTGGGGAACTAGGGTTGGGTCTGGGGAACTAGGGTTGGGGTCTGGGGAACTAGGGTTGGGTCTGGGGAACTAGGGTTGGGTCTTGGGGAACTAGGGTTGGGTCTGGGGAACTAGGGTTGGGTCTGGGGAACTAGGGTTGGGTCTTGGGGAACTAGGGTTGGGTCTGGAGAGCTGGGGTTGGGTCTGGCTCCTCCCTGCTGTGAAGGGTGCTCAATAAAGCTCTGCAGGTCTTCCTGCTTATTGTCCTTCATTTCATCAGCTGTTTTATCTCTCAGTGGGAGGACCTGGGCCAGGCGCTCAGAGGGGAAATCAGCCCTTTAATCTGAATGATAAATCTGCAGGCCGACGGCTCCTATCTCACCCGGCATCACAACACACATATTTCCGTGGGGTGGCGTCCAGAGGCCTGGTGATGGAGCGGGGATATCAGATTGATGTACCCCGAAAGAAAGACAAGGCACACGGCGTCAACTTCGATTCAGAGAACACCGCTGCATAAAGAAGGGGTCCGCATCAGGAATGGCGAGCACTTCGTCGTTAGCAGGGGTGTGTGTGTGTGTGTGTGTGTGTGTGTCGTCGTGTGTGTGTGTGTGTGTGTGTGTGTGTGTGTGTCTGTGTGCGCGTGCTGCACGCGTAGGTGCGAAAAGGCGGTCGAAGAAAACTCAGGAGAACAAAACACCTCTCATCCTCATCCCTCTTCAAAATACCGCAATCACATATCTTGCTGCTCCTCTTGGCTCGATGGGTATGTTTTCTCAATAGGAGATAATGATGCGGTCTGAGGTGCGTGTTGATGTTTGAATACTGTTTAGAGGGTTAAAAGGGGGTCTTACGCTAACTATGCCCTTGTAAAGTGTGCCTGACAAAAAGTGAAGTTCTCCCCGCAACACTGCAGTCCAAAATGAATCCGCTCTCCTTGAGGCCCAATTAAGAGTTTTCTCACGGCCCCAGAGTCCACTGTACTCATAGATTAAAAATGAAAATATTTAGATGATTAATTGCCCTTAAACTACAGTATATTAAAGTATAATAAAGCACAAAACAAGAACAATAGCAGATCATGGACCATCTGGAACTATTTATAATAATTATAAGAAGCCTGAACGTCCCTTAGTGGTGTTTGTCTGCTCATCGAAGTTCCGACCGATAAGTTTTGCAAGTGTTTTGAAATTATTCACACAGTTTGTAACGTTCGCTGCATGGAATATGGCGTCATGCGTACCACCTTTTCCGTATTTCAAAGGACAGAACAGTTGGCTCGTTTGTGAACTCAATCAAAAGACTGCTTGTACATAACGAGCTTTTTGAGGGGGTGGTGGAGTATTGGACACAGGACCGCCTCTCTCTCAGAACAGTGTTAGCTAGCGGAGCTAAAGGGCAGCCATTGCTTAGTGGAGCCAATCCACACTCTCCAATACAGCTACAGACACACACGTAACACCTGTGTGTGTGTGTGCGTGTGTGTGTGTGTGCGTGTGTGTGTGTGTGTGTGCATGTGTGTGCGTGTATGTGCATGTGTGTGTGTGTGTGTGTAT
>NC_140249.1:1660034-1662534 GCF_949987555.1 Borostomias antarcticus
CTATCTATCCCCCCTCTGTCTCTCTCTGTCTATCTATCTCTCTCTCTCTCTCTCTCTCTCTCTCTCTCTATCTATCTCTCTCTCTCTCTCTATATATATATATATCTCAGCTCTAATGGAAGAATAGAGATCTTAATATGTTGTGTTTACATCGTACTGTGGGGGAATAAAAGGGCGCTTCGGTGTTTTACATCTCTCTATCTCTCTCTATCTATCTATCTCTCTCTCTCTCTATCTCTCTATCTATCTATTTCTCTCTTTCTCTCTCTCACCGCCCCCCCCCCCCCCCACACACACACAAACGCACAACCATATCAACCCTCAATCTTACCCTGCCCCCCCCCCCGCAACACACACAAACCCTCTGACACCGCCTTCACCCTCCCCAACACCCGACCGACACACCTACACACACACACACACACACACACGCACACCTGCACATACACAGACACACAAACGCAGCCTCGGGGGCCTCCAAATGTTGACCCAATTATGGAAGAACGCCGCCTGCATATGCCTAATGAGCGCACTATGTCACTGTCAGTAGGATTAATCCTACACCGACACGCAAACAAAACGTTTGGGCCCGCTGAGAAAATAACCCGCGTGTTTTCTTTGGCTCGGGGTCCGGTGCCAGAAGAGAACGGATCAAGGGCCCGCCGTATCTCCCTGCTGGGCTTGTCTCCAGGACCGCGGGGGGGTCAGGGTTTATAGGGCCGTGGGGGGGGCAGGGTGTATAGGGCCGCGGGGGGGGCAGGGTGTATAGGACGGGGGGGGCCAGGGTGTATAGGGCCATGGGGGGTCCAGGGTGTATAGGACGGGGGGGGCCAGGGTTATAGGGCCGCGGGGGGGTCAGGGTGTATAGGGCTGGGGGGGGGCCAGGGTGTATAGGGCCGGGGGGGCCAGGGTGTATAGGGCCGGGGGGGTCAGGGTGTATAGGGCTGCGGGGGGGTCAGGGTGTATAGGGCCGGGGGGGGGGCAGGGTGTATAGGGCTGCGGGGGGGTCAGGGTGTATAGGGCCGGGAGGGCCAGGGTGCATAGGGCTGCGGGGGGGTCAGGGTGTATAGGGCCGGGGGGGGGGCAGGGTGTATAGGGCTGCGGGGGGGGCCAGGGTGTATAGGAACGGGGGGCGGCAGGGTGTATAGAGCCGGGGGGGGCCAGCCCAACTGGGAGACGCCGGAGGTGGAGAAAGGTTCACTTGAACTTCGGCGGAGGAAGAGATAGGAAGGCGAGCGTCACGGTCTTGTGTTCCGTCTCCAGGGGAAGGCAGACGGACGCACGCACACCCATCGGGAGCACCGGGAGTTTTCCCGGTGGCCTGGCGCGCCAACTGGCCTGGCACGCGGTGAATGGCCTGCCCCCCCCCCCTGTCAACAAAATGAAACTTAAAGTGTTCCATCTCACCGCGTTGGCTCGGCTCGTGGCCTGACTTGGGCATGACTCCCGGCATGAACTATTCAGCCAGTCCGGCCCTGCCTAGACTGCACACGGTCACTTAACGTACTCTCACGCTGTTACTGTAGTTACGCAAACTGAAGTTACTGCCCGTTGTCTGGCTTATGATCTGGTTATGACTGTGTCACTGCAGCCCTCAAAGTCCCCAATGGCATCGCTTCCACTTTAGATTCTCAACAATATTGCGCAGAAATGGTATTGATTTAGCTGAGGCCTTTGCCACTGTCGATCACTCTATCCTTGCTGGCAGGCTGAGCAGCGTTGGGGTCCCTAGTCACTCACTGGCACGGTTCTCTAACTACCTTACTGATAGGGTTCAATGTGTTCAATCAGAAACTAAATCAGAACTCTCTCAGCCCCCCAGGGCGTCCCCCAGGGCTCCATCTTAGGACCCACACTTTTTCCTACAGTATGTACATAAATTATATTGCTTACTCTGTTCTGATGACACAGTCCTTTATGCTGGGTCGATTCCCAGTGCGGTGCTTGCATCACTTTCGGATAGCTTCCCTAAAGTCCACATTAACCCCCCTGCCAATCAGATTCAGTAGGAAGGGTTGGGTAACCTTTAACCTTTCCAGCCCAAGATATCACTTCCTTCAAAGGGCCTATCCTGGACCAGGTCACTGAATACAAATACTTAGGTATCTAGCTAGACAGCACTATGTCTGATAAGAGATTTTTTGTACTAAATAAATTTGATCTACAATTAAGTTCCGGCAATCTACTTTCCTCTTTGGCCACTGATTAATGATTATTCAATACCATCCATCAATCATCATATATCACTGTTCTTCTCGCACCATATCAGCAGGTTACAGTCTAAGATCAAATCCAAACTTGGCTTCTTGTCCACAAAGCTCTCCACCTTCACCCCCTCTGCTAAACTAGCTCTTGTTCAAATGACCTTCCTTCCCATGTTTGATTACGGTGACGTTGTGCAGTAAATAGGGTGGCATGCAAAGGCACACTCCAAAAACGTGACGTTCTGCATCACTCCGCTCTCAGTAATCCTGTCAACTGGCCATGCTTACACACCCGT
>NC_140249.1:1667534-1682534 GCF_949987555.1 Borostomias antarcticus
GGGAGGTAGGGGCGGTAGAGGAGGAAGGGAGGTAGAGGAGGTAGAGTGGCCTGACAGTTGAATAGCAGTTTGATTTGATTTTTTTTTTTAAGTCAGTCAGCGAGGTGTCAGTGTCAAACCCTACAAATGATGCATGTATCAGGTAACCCTCTCAACATTAACCAAAAGATACACACTCTGGAAACACAGCTTGGCACCAAAGATCAATTTCATACATATACAGAAGAATTTTCTCAGGGCAAACAATAAAAAGTACATCAACACCATCCACTCTGGGTTAATCGCTCAGTTTACACTCAATCAATCAATCAATCAATCAATCAATCAATCAATCAATCAATCAATCAATCAATCAATCCAGCGTTCAGCTCATTGAAACAACGCCGGCAACAGAGACTCCCGGAGTGGACTGCCTGTCCTTGACTACTAGACTGACTGACATTCAACTCATTAGTGAGTAGTATACGTACATGTACAATCACTGCGGGGTTGAAGACCGCCTGTGCCACAAAGTGGCCGCTAGCTGTGGGACTGCAGTTCCCAGAACCCCACAGGCTGTGGTTGAGAGCTTAATGACTACCTGGGCTGATTGCTGAGGCAGGTGTGGACAATCACCATCACCAAAACCTGGAAAACCCAGGCCAGAAGAAGCCTTGGAGAAAAGGGGTGAGGCAGAGATAATGCCACTTGTGTTTGTTTGAGATCTTTCATTTGTAACATTAAAGCCGTGTTCGGAATCGCTCCCTCGTTCCCTCACTCCCTATTCCCTATATAGGGTTCACCATGTAGTGAACTACCTAGGGAACAGAGAAAATGTAGGGTACATGCACTGTTCCCTGCAAATGAAGGTGAATTGTGGGTAATAAATAGTGGACTATATAGGGAACGAAAATTCTGTGGAGAATTCGGAAACTACAAACAAAATGGCTGACGCCCTATATAGTGCACTATATAGTGAATAGGGAGTGATTCCGAACACAGCTTAAGTTTACTAAAGAGACAACCTCTGGCTATTTTCGGCAACTTGCTTCCCGTCTGTGTGCCACGGCCATTTTGGCATGAGTGGTCGTCCCTGTCCCCTGGGTTGCCGCAATACAAAAAAAAAAAAGAGGAAGTGTGCATGTGCATGAGGTACTGTATAAGAGGAGGAAGACAACGAGGAGACAACAAATAAATGAGGGGGTGCTCATATATTTGCCTAGACCATCATTTAAACCTTTTAATATTATTTAAATCATGTCACAGCACAATGCCTGAGTTCGCATTAGCATTTTTATTTGCCATGCCCCTGGGCTTGAACTCTTGTTGAGTTAGTTACCTGCCATGTGAGAAGTTTCACACTGACAAGAAATCAAGCGTTGCATGTAAATGTCACAGGTGAATGTGGAGGTTTCATCGGTTTCCACAAAATGTTTGTTAAAGGCACCACAAGGGGTAAAAAAAACTAAACAACAAAACTAAGGTAAACACTCCACAATTGGAGAACAAAAGACAATGCCTGGGTAGCATTAGCATGTTGATTCTGCGTCACCCGGGGTTTGAACTCACAACCAGACACCAAGGGAAGGTCATGTTCTTGTTTGAGCCAAGTGAGAAGCTGGCAGTTTGACTTAACAAGTATAAATGTCACAGCTATATATTTACACCATATATATACAGGCATGCTGCATTAGCATATTAGTAGGTCTACATACTGGCTGCATCCCAAACGGTAGCAGCTGCCTGCTGCCTTGCTGTCTAGTGAAGCAGTATCCTTTGAATGCAGCGTTTTTTTCTTGAGTTGCCTGGAAAGGAGTCTGAATTGAGACAGACTTCCAAGGAAGCAATGCGTAACGACGTCATGATGACGTGTTGCTAAATACCTGGCGGTCAATCATCACATTCTGGAACAAAGTGTTTCCTGTGTAAAATAACTTATCAGTTATCAAAACGAAAAGCCGAAAAACTGGTTATGCTGGTCAGCTAACGTGTTCCCAAATAAATACTTCTTTTTCTCTGGAGGTGGATCGTACCAGCCTTCCACGTGTCTTTAGCAGAGTGCCTACTAACAAGTCCACTGGGCCAGATGGACGCCAGCTTTCCTACTCAAAAACTGTGCAGAGGAACTAACAATGGCGTGGTGTCCGATACTCGAACCATGGTGTCCGATACTCGAACGGTCCTTGAACACCGAAGTCCCAGCTCTGTGCAGGAAGTCTATCATAACCCCAGAGCCTAAAAAAAACCTGTGGCACTGAGAATGACTTTTGTCCCAAAGCCCTGACCTCCATTGTGATGTAAATGTCTTTAAAGATATGTATATGTATATATGAACAGTCTCTGCTTACTGAAAAAGTTGATCCAGTGTTAGATACTTTTCAATATGGCTATAAGCAAAACCGTAGCACAGAGGATCTATGCATCACACTTCCTATCTAAGCATCTTGAGAACAATACGGCCTCTGCTAGAATTATATTTGTTGCTTTTAGATCAGCCTTCAATACAGTTCCCTCCCATGCACTTCTCAACAAGCTGAGAGACATGTCAATACTTTTTGAATCAAATGGATGTATTCCTTTATGTCTGAGAGGGCACAGCAAGTGTGAGTTAATGGGACGTTGCCAGAGACCAAAAACTGCAGTACAGGAGTTCCGCAAGGTTGTGTTCTGTCGCCATTTATTTTTGCACTGTACACCAGCGGTTATAAAAGTACTCATCCAAACAATTATATTATAAAATATGCTGACGACACTGCATTCCTGAGCCTCCTTGATAAAGACACAGACCCCTCTGTGTATCAAGATGACATTGACACATTCATTGAGTGGTGTGACAACAACCCCCTCGTTCTAAATGTCACCAAAACACAGGAGATGGTGTTAGACCCAAGACCTGTGACTTACCAGGAGGCTGAGGTCAGGTGACCACCTACAGATACCTAGGTGTTCAGATAGATCATTGTCTCTGCTGGAAAGCGCATATTGACAGCTTATGTAACAAACTGCGGCAGAGACTTTATCATCTAAGGCGACTGAGGCTCTACGGAGTGAGTAGACGGATCATGATGATCTTCTACCGCTCAGTCCTAGAGGGCGGAAACAGATATGCAATAACTGTGTGGTTTGGAAATGTAACAGTGCAACTAAAAGGTAGACTAGTTAGCATGCACAAAACGGCCATGAAAATTGTAGGCAGAAGAGACTATGAGCCAATACAGAGTCTAAATGGCAAAGCTGTGTTACAGTAGATAAGGTAAATAAGCTCAGAGCGGACCCTCAACATCCCCTCTCTTCTGAGTACGAAACCCTTCCCTGGGGAAGAGGGCTCCACATGACAAAATGTAAATATAATTGCCTGAAGCTGTCATTTGTCCCAGCCTCTATTAAACTGATAAACTTGAGTAAATAGAGTATGAGTGGACACATCAACACCTTAGCACTTGTACTTTACTGTTTAACTCTAGTGCAATTGGGCAAGGTGCAACAGGGCAATGTGCAATCTAATTGTTGACTGTTGTTTTTAGACGATGCTGCTGTCAATGACGATTGCCAATTGACCCAAAAATGTGGGAGGAGTAGGCTTTAATAGGTTTTACAGTTTTTGAGAAAAACAGAGTGATGACTTCATAATTCCTGCCAGCTCAAAGCATATGGACGTTTTTGCTCACTTGGGCCTACATTTTGGTGGTGGTTGCAAAGTGATAGCACATACAACTGATTGGTTGTGATTTGTTTTACGTTTTAAACTTTTGCTGTATAGTTGCTGTAGCGCCACCATCAGGACTATTGGCCCACAACTTCAGTTGAGGACTTCTTGCATAGGACTGGACCTGTGTGCAAAGTTTGGTGATTTTTCATGCATGGGAAATATGACTTCCTAGGAAGAAGACGAAGAAGAAGAAGCAGAAGAAGAAGATTCCAAATATTGGGGAATACAAGAGCCCCTAAAAATAGTGTCAAAGGGCGGTTATTCTCCATGCTAATACCTACACCAATGGACTCCAAACTACTCAAAACAAGGCTAGGATTGATTCTATAGGCCGAGGGGAATCCAACAATGTCCACCTCCTTGCATTTGGCCACTTTTACTGACCGCCAGATCGACCAGAAGACGACCATCATTCAACAGTCAACAGCCAGCCTCTCCCGACATCCTGCGCTGCGGACGTGTCCTGGTGCTTTTATAATACAGCCTTTTACTGAACTGAATTGATTAATTACATGTTAAGATCCATTGAGTGGCTGTGTGAGAGGTGAGGCTAGGTGACAAAGATGAGCCATTAGAATTCCACTGCTGTCACACACACACACACAAACACACACAGATACACACACAGAATACTCACAGGCACCCACACATAATATGACACGTACACACATCACATCAGTGATGCCTGGTAACCACAGAGCTGAGAGGCTTCAGAGTGGCTCAATAAAAGACGCCAGCTGCCTCAATTAGTGTGAGGAGAGAGAGAAAGAGAGAGAGAGAGATGAAAGGAGGGATGCAGTGAGAGAGAAAGAGAGGGTGGGTGGGTGGATAGAGAGAGTATCAGGAGAGAGAGAGAAAGATTGAGAGAAAAGGGTGTTGGGCTTCAGCGTTCTTGCTAACTATGACTCGTGTGATCGGATTCGGTGCTGTTGGAAACCCATCAAGACATCCACATTCATGTTTTCATAAACCAGTGTGGGGCGTATCTGGAGATATATACACTGCGCAACACAATGCGCTTTACAGAGAACAAGGGAGGTGGGAGGGTTTTGAATCAACTCTTTCAGAAACAAGCATATTTCTACAGGACTAACCCCTTCAAAAAATCATGTAAAATATCTGATGGAAATCCAGTAACTGGATTGAAGTATGACAGATGCTTACTCAGCACACATTCTGCTTTAACACCATTCACACTTTGATTATCACTGGCCTCAAGCTCCACTAAAAAAGTGTTGTGCTGTTCTTCAGTTCTTAACTGAAAATAATGTTTCTCAGTAGTTCCAATTTGGGTTTGACTTATCAAACAGAATCTGCAGAACGTATCCACACTAAAGGATTATTGAGAGCCTGCAAGCCCATGGGCCCCAAGGTTATCTACACACAATACTGTTCCCTTTACAAACCCATCTAGAGCCTCAACAAACACCCCCTCTTTTTCCAAAGACTGTATGTCCTTAATCAGTGGATATAAAAACGTATCATAACCAAAGAGTTTTACATCAGTACTCTTTCCAAGAAGAGTAAGCTGAATTAAGGGTAAACTGGAGTGAAACTTGGCTGGTAAATTGAGAACAACCCAATAAACAGCAGTGATCTTGTGAATAGTTATTGAGGTCCCCAAGGGATTACATACCTCAAAATCATCAATGTAAAGCCCTATAGAAATGCCTGTCTCTTGCTCCCCCAAAAGCTTATTGTGTTTGAAGTACTGACCGTCTTGAAAGGATCTGTATTGGCCAGATAAATGTTCTCGATTGAATACTACCTTATCTAAAAAATCTCAATAAACTCTCTAGAACTCTAGAAAATTAATGGATTGATTTGGAATATTGCCTCATTAATTTCCTGAACAACACAATCATCTATTTCAATATTATGTTTCGCAAGAACCTCTTTGAGACTTTGAATGAAATTTGGATAATTGCAGAATATCATGAAATTATTGTACTTCAGAAGCTAGCAAGAAGTTATCAGAAACAGATCAAACAATGTTTGCGAACGTTAACGTTAGCTAACTAGCTAGCTACCCCTAGCGTTACTAGCTAGCTATAGTAACATAGCGATAACGTGAATCTCCGGGGCCCGCAAAATTATAAGCCCACAACAGCATCTCTAAAACTATTTCCTCACTTTTATGTAAAATTTGCCATTTTCGGGAAGGCGAACTTGACAGGAGAAAGATGGCGGATGACAAGTTTTGAAAACCCCTGCAAATTCCGCGTGGAAACACGGTTTTGACTGATGCGTCGAAATGAGCATGTGCAAAGTAGTTGGCCTGGTCAACAGTAATGTTTTAGTAAGCCCAATCGTTTTCATAAACAACTCAATACAGTTAGCTGGAGTAATTAGTTTGATTCAGTTGACATGGCAAATTAAAATTTTTGTGTTCAGTTTACCCAACAATCACAGTAAGGGCAGCAATCTCAAGTTTTTGTTTTTACAGTGTAGCAATTCCCCTCACAGCTCCTCCAGCCTTGCCGGCTCTCAGAGAAGGAGATAACATTTCATTGTGGCTGTACACTGTACATTACGTGTGGCGAATAAAATAATCTTGAATAATGCGCTCAGTGTAACACTATAGCCCACAGGCCTGTGGTTCAGGATCTAACCTAGTGTCCTAGTGGGACTGCTCTACTTTCCCTACGTGAATGCATGTACCAGCTTAGTGGCCTTGCGGTTAGAGTGTCCGCCCTGAGACTGTGAGGTTGTGAGTTTGATCCCCAGCTGAGTCATACCAAATACTATAAAAATGGTACCTGATGCCTCCCTGCTTGGCACTCAGCATCAAGGGTTGGATTGGGGGTTAGTCCCTGTGACATACTAGCGTCATGTCCAGGGGGTGGACTTCTACATACTAGCGTCATGTCCAGGGGGTGGACTTGTACATCAAGCTGCTTTTAAAACCAAGGTTGTAGTACATATAATTCCCCAAGAGTGTGTGCTTGTGTGTGTGTGTGTGTCAAAAGGCTCCATTCCTTATTTCCACTGCTTGACAGACGTTTGGTCCTTGGCGCGTCTCTCTCAAGGCCAGCACTCTTCCTAATCTTAACCCAGAGTTTTAAAATAAACTGATCTTAACCCGAAATCCTATAAAGCCTCCTAAATCATATCGTAGCGCTCAGTATTCTGAGCTCTCTGCAGCATATCTACACTGAGCGGGACAGAGATTAAACAGCGCACACGCACACACACACACACACACACACACACACACACACACACACACACACACACACACACACACACACACACACAAAGTGCCCATATACAATGCATGAATACTCGCCACTCAATAAATAAATAAATAATATGTCATGTAGGTGTATGCATATGCATAATGGCTGCTGCATTTATCCTGAGTTTGTTTGGTCGGTCCTTTTTGCATGTCTCATTTTAAATGTGCTCTATAAATAAAATGGTATGGTATGGTCTCCATATAGGCCTTGAGTGTACGCATACACAAGGTGCAATACCGTGCCTTAAAACCGTTTAACGCACACCTAGGAGTTGATTATCCCGCTTATACCATGGCCTCACATGCCAAAGACAAATACATATGCATTTTCTACATTAAAATATTTTTTAATATATTAATGTAGTAATTTATTAATATATATTTTATATAGTTGCTCATTGCTGTGTGTCATTATAGTCCCTAACTGCTAAATCACGTTGCTATGGAATTACAAATTGAATATCATATTTCTTGGAGGAACAGCGATGACATCCAATAGTGAACATGGGTTTGGAACCGTAAGTGAAATGGAAAGTGTCCGTTACCTTTTCTTTCAGCAATGTCTCTCAACCCTGGATACGACCTAGCAACCAATGAGCCTAGCAACCCAAACTAGCTATTCCATAGCCTACTGTACCCATATATCTATGACTGTAGTACCTGATATTGCTAGATAGCAATGAGCGAAGTGTAGGCTACTGCATATTTGCTGTGCAACATATAAATCGTCCAGCTGTCAAACCTAGTTGCCAACAAACTATGTATGATGGCCAGATTGTCCTCAACTCCAAAAGTATTGTTTTCATGTCGTGGTAGCTATATCACTGTCATACGTCTGGCTTCTTTTACTGCAACTCTTAGACTGACGTTACAAAATCATATCTGGCTACTACACCACTAACGTGCACCACCACGTTATAACACAAAGTGAAAAAACAGTTTTTGATTTAGGGACAGTGAGGTGTCTGGCTATCATAAAGAGTTTGTTGGCAAATAGATTTGACAACTGGATGCGTTGCACAGCAAATATGCAGCATCCAACACTTCGTTCATGGCTAGCTAGCAATGGTACAGCAGGCTATGGGATGAGCTCATCTGGGTTGCTGTCAAAGCCGGCGCATTAATTTAGATCGGTAATTAAACTTCAGCCGAACTACGTGTGCGTGTACACGGTTTTAACGCACGTCTGCTGGCCAATCAGAAAAGAGTATTAACCCAGGCCATGGTATAATGCTTCATTATTACACTCATGTCTTCTATTGTTAGGTTGTCACTTATATTATGTTACTGTGTATTTTGTGTTGTTGTACATTATTGTATATTGTATTAGATTTGTATTGCATTGTATTGTATTGAATTTGTCACTTATGTTATTGTACTTTGCACTGGCTTGTTTTGTACCCTGCACATCTTTATTGTTATGCACCATTAGACCAAAGCAAATAGTAATTGGCAATAAAGCAGTTTCTGATTCTGACTCTGATTAGTGGCCCACTGTCAGCTGTGCTCAATGAGTACAACAGCCTCACCCAGTCAGCTATGTCGGAGCTGGGCCCGGCAAAATACAATATACGAGGATGAAGGGAACTCCATTTTGATTTATGAAGACATGTAGAGTAGTTTTCAGTTTTATAATTGATGGTTGACTGCCCCCCAGTTAAGGTGTGTCTCACACAGTTTGTAGTCTATTAAAATCACAAGCGCACATACGTGCATGCATTCATGTGTACATGCATTCACACATACTGTCACAGCCTCACGATGTTACACTAGGCATTGCATGTTATAATAAACCTCCAGATGCATCATAAATTGTTTTTGATGTTTTACAAGTAGTACATCATGGTCTGAGAAATAAGCGCTTCTTTCTCCAATAAGAGATCATGTGTGTGTGAATTGGTGTAGAAGTGATCTAGCAGTGAGTGGGATGCTTGACAAAACAATGGTCAACACAACTTAGTGAGACCGTTGTATGTTGCACCAGTTATCCCTCCAGCCAATAGACCTTTCCTATTCAGGCAGCAAGTCCTGCCCCCCCCTAGTTACTGCTGCTATGCCCCACAAACTTTGGAGCAAGTTAATGAAACATCCACCGAACACATATACCTGGCTAATTAGCTACTGTAGGCTACATCAAGCACCTAGCGTTACTAGCTTCGTAGCTTTTTGTGTTGTTGCTGCTGTAAACTGATGTGTAGAGGGAGGTGTGGAGTATCGTACAGAGTCATGCATGCGTTTGTGTTCATCCGCCTCGATTACTGCAATGCCCTTTCTGTTGGTCTGGGCCAGGCCTCGCTGTCACGTCTCCAGCTAGTACAGAACGCTGCTGCCCGGCTACTGACAGGGACACTTAAACCAGAACACATTACTCCTGTTCTCGCCTCCCTCCATTGGCTTCCTGTGCAGTTTAGGATTTATTTTAAGTTGTATTGTCTGCTTATAAAGCCTTGAATGGTCTTGCCCCACTCTGTCTCGCTGACACCCTACATCCGTATATCCCACTACGGTCAATCAGGTCGGCTGACCAGTCGCTCCTTGTCGTCCCTAAATCTAGGATAAAGCACAGGGTGGACGAGCCTTTGCTGTTGTAGCCTCCAAACTCTGGAACGAGCTGCCCCTCCACATTAGGCCCCTACGCTTCGAGTGTTTAAGTTCCACCTAAAAACACATTAGTTTTCCCTGGAGTTGTATTACTAAGTATCAGAGTAGCTCTTTATTATCTTTCATGATGCTTCTATTGTTCTATTGTGTTGTCTACTGTGTTTTTTGTATTGATTGAAATGGAAAGCACTTTGGTCAACTCTTCTTGTTTTAAATGTGCTCTATAAATAAAGTTAGATTGGACTGGATCAAATCGCTAGTTTTTCGGTGGCGTAGCTGGCATATGCGGTGTTTATGTGAGGTTGGCATCTGCATTGACAAGTCGGAGGACTTGGGATTGAACCCAGCGTGGGCAAGAGAGGGTGGAAGCGCTACTGACGAGCAACGCAGCTCCACCTCTGACAATAGCAGGCATACTTTTAACAGACTCCCATTGTGTCTTGATGTTTGCATCTCCTTCGAGCTCGACACCCACCCACTCCCCCTGAGCTAGTGTGCACAATGGGTTGCCAATGTGATGAGAGATGATTCCAATCAAAGTTCTTCTCAATAAGCCTGTAGTTTCCAGTTAACTTGGACCATTTAAAGCTACATGAGATATCTTGGCATTTGGCGGCCTCTCTGCTCGTGATAAAATCGGCACTGCGTTTTAAGAACCACACTTCCCACAATTCCCCACTCACTCGTTGTAATGATGGGAAAAAAAATGATAACACGTGCGTGGAGCAGACTGGATGGGAAGGTTGTAGCTACTTCAATGGACTTTCTGGAAGGATGGCTTCAATGCAGGTAAATACAGGTCTTCTTTTTTGTATGTGCATGTAGATAAATTAGCAGGGCTAAGTGTTTGTTGTCTTTGTGATATTGTGACACAAAATGCGTCACTTCCACTTCCACCACAAGATTTCCCGCCAGTGTACTAGCCAGTACACCGAAATTATAAAATAATACATTCACAGGATCTCATGCAGTCTCATGTCACGAAACCAATTTTGG
Organism: Borostomias antarcticus; assembly: GCF_949987555.1. Lineage (NCBI taxonomy): Eukaryota > Metazoa > Chordata > Actinopteri > Stomiiformes > Stomiidae > Borostomias > Borostomias antarcticus. The sequence continues at coordinate 1,678,058 of NC_140249.1, forward strand.
GGGTCTTGCTAAGGCCAATTCATAAACGAATAGCAAGTAAAGGTGAATATTGAACTATAAAAAAGTGATCTCACTGAGCTTTAATGTTTGCTGGCCAGTCCCTGTCTAAACCTCATTTACATTTCACAATCCCCTGGTTTGTTTACACAGTCAACAGTCTCCATGGTAACCACAGTGTGGCTATGTTTTCATCTCTGTACATAAAACTGAATATGTGATATTGTGGTATAAAGGCATCAGAAGGCATTCGTCAGCAGCGTTCCTATTTCTCTAAATTCAACTTCTTTTAACTTCAATATGTGAAAATACTGGTATATTCTAAAGGTGACCCAGAGTTTACCATACCATGAGGATGACCCTTACCATCCATCCATCCATCCATCCATCTTCATCCGCTTATCCGGGGTCGGGTCGCGGAGGCAGCAGTTCCAGCAGGGGGCCCCAGACATCCCTTTCCCTAGCAGCATCAACCAGCTCTGCCTGGGGAATCTTTAGCCGCTCACAGGCCAGTGCGGAGATGTAGTCCCGCCACCTAGTCCTGGGTCTACCCCGCGGCCTCCTCCCAGCCGGACACGCCTGGGAACACCTCCCTAGGGAGGCGCCCAGGAGGCATCCTCACTAGATGCCCGAACTAGATGACCCTTACAAAAAAAAAAACCCATCTCCCTCGGGTGGTGCACAGCTTTCATACAGCCACACAATCAAGCCACACATAATCAACCCACGCACAACAACCAACTGTGCAAGCAATCTGTGGTCTGAACATAATTTTGGGAAAAAGGCCAGACAGCCGGCATCTGTGACACGCCTGAGTCATCACAAATAATGAATATGGAGAGTAAGGTGAGGTTTGATACCAATGACATCCCTCTCTATGGAGAGAAGGGTGAGGTTTGAGAGTCTGGCCTCATTCATGCCAAGGTTATTATAGTTAAGGAAAACTGACAAAAAAAAAAAAAACGTAGGTGTGAAAAAACATTTAACTTAAAAAAAAACAACTACAAACTAGGCTTTACAAAACCAAGCCAGATCCAGCCTGGCTTTAGGCGGGGCTGGCTTGTTTCTCTTGAATGGTTAGTAGGAGGGAATTAGCTAGCCATGCCACTGAAATAGCTGTGAACTGAAATTACATTAAATAAGTAAAGCCCAATTTATGCTTCGTCGAGCGACACTTTTAAAACCGTCGCTCGACACTTTTGACGTCATGGGCGACACTTTTTTGTGAAAAAAACACTTGTCGCCGAGGGCTGTTGCGCACCAACAGATTTTTCTAATGTCGCTGACTCCGTCACAAATTGTCACTCAAGTGTGATTGGATAGCTAGATAGAAGGCTTGTGCGTTGCCATGTGCTAACATCCTAGGCTATGTCTCCAACGTGCCAAACCAGCAAAATATAAAGACAAGAAAAAGAAAACCGCTAAATTCTGTCTTGCCTTTCCTCAGAAGAGTTGTAGCTTCCTTGTTGATTGTTTGTTGAACTTCCTGAGTAAACGACCCTTCCAGTCTTTTTCCCAAAATTGTTTTGGAAGATCCCTTTCAAATGCGTTTTTACAGGGTTTTGATCACATCCCGTCTACTGTGTACTAAGAGGTCTAATAAATACATATCTTGACAGATCAGATAACAAGCTTCAAATATTTAATGGGGGAAAACTTCAAAGAAAGTGTTTCATTACTGCCATCTTGATGATAGGCCCACTGTACCTATCTCTCGGGCAATATTTCTGTTGTTTTTGCATTTTTTCTCTAACGTTAGTGTAAAGTTACATTAAACTTACAGTAAACTGAGGTGCCTGAAATGAAAACTGAGGGGGCCAAGCCCTCTCGTAGGCTGGGCCCGAACACATACAAGGGGCTGACATGCACAGGCTCTCCAGGGATCATGGCAGCAGTTATTAGCCAGACGAAGGCAAGAACGCGTACATGGCTAATTGCAATCATGGGCACAAATTGCACACAGTTGGGAAATTTGTGTGCGTGTTTGCCCGGGCATATCATTAGAGCAATATCTTTTGTGGATATGAATTAAAATAGCGGCCATATCGCTTCGCTATGTTACGTTAGCTGTGTAACGTTAGGCTACCTAGTTAGGACAGGGTAGTGGTCGTCCTAAGGTTAGGACGATTTATTTAAGATTTGGTGAAGTTAGGCTGCTTCTGTAATACACTTTTCCTATCTGGAGATAAGATAGGATTTTGGACTTAAGAACAGTTGTTCTGTCATGGCTTTTCCGTCCTAATCAACTACCATGGTAACCAGCCAGTTAGGATAGGATCGGCGAGTTAGGATGTTTCTGTGATACGACCCCAGATCTCTGCAACACCCCTAACGTACACACGCACACACACACGCACACACACACACGCACACACACAGTATACGCTTGTATGCATGGGCACGGAAGACAGACGGGGAGCAGCAGTGAGTTAAAATGAAAAATACGGGAGAGAGGGAGAGGGGTAACGGAGTACCTTGACTGATGGAGAGATTGAGTGATATGAAGAAAGAGAGATCCTCTGTCAGTAAACCTCGCTTTTGTTGGTCTCCTGTGTGTGTGTGTGTGTGTGTGTGTGTGAGTGTGTGTGTGTGTGTCTGTATGTGTATGTGTGTGCTTGTGTGTGTGTGTGTGTGCGTGCGATCCGTTTCATGTGGCAGTTTTGTAAATGGTTCTGTCTGCTCCTGATGAGGGGGGCCGGGGGAGATAAGAAGCCCAGCTAGGGCACTTAGGACTGGGGTAGGAAGGGACAGAGCCTCCGCTGTTCTCCCATGGCCCTCGTAGACCAGCTGCCTGCCAGGATAGGGAATTAAACAAGGGATTGACTTACCCCCCACTCCCCTCACACACACACACACATGCACGCACACACACAGACACACACACACATGCACACACACACACACACACACACACATGCACACACACACACAGACACACACACATGCACGCACACACACACACATGCACGCACACACACAGACACGCACACACATGCACGCACACACACACAGCTCTGGTTCCAACCTTAATTCGTCCAGGCGACATGTGCTTCTCTCCTCTGCCTAATTGAGGTGTATTACTCCTCAACACAACCAGAACATGTCATAGCATCATTACACACTCACACACACGCATGCACGCACACACAGGCGCGCACACACACTCGTGAGCGGTAGCAGCCACATCGGAGGGACCAACCTCATCGCTCTCACATAACCAGTCCGCCGGTCTACCTCAGCCAGAACAATGACACCTCAGTGTCCTTCATAGCAGTCGGATACTTCAGAGAGGAAGACAGCCTTTAAGGCAGTACTCCAAACGCAAGGCAGGCGAGCTCTGTAGTTGGGACTGCCGGGTTCAGACAGCACAGACATCCTACTGTGCACAAGCTGCCAGCATATGAGGGGTGTACCCTCTCTACAGCCGGGCTGAGGATGAACCAGTGTCTATAATGAGCACACACGCACGCACGCACGCTCACACACACACACACGTCGTATGTGATGTTTTTATGTTCCGAAATCACAAATGCACTGTCACCACGCTTGCCGTCAACTCTGTAACCGCCATCGTCTTCATCATCATTATCCCGATTTTCATAATCGTCATCATCATCATCATCATCACCATCATCACCATCACCATCATCATCACCATCACCGTCATCATCATCACCATCATCATCACCACCATCATCACCATCATCATCATCATCATCATCATCATCACCATCATCATCATCATCACCACCATCATCATCACCATCGCCGTCATCATCATCACCATCATCATCATCACACCATAATCATGACAGTCGTTGATTTCCTCCAGTCCCCCTGCTTCCTCATTCCCCTGATGACACGCACGCACATGGCGCCATTTCCTGCTAACACTGATCTAAATGTCACAAATGTTCCTGGTCGGTCCCTCGTTTCCCCTCAGAGCGAGATAGGCGGACGCACGGGCACAGAGGCCCTTTGTCACGGGCTGATATGCGATGCCTGTCTCCCCCCCCCCCCCCCCACTGCCCCCCCATCCCCTCTCTCTCTCTCTGGTGGGCGCAGCCTAGCTAATGGAGAACGGCGGTGCAGGAGAACATATTGTGCTGCATCCGAATCCTGATGGATCAATTATACCCCGTGTCATCGGGGGGCTTGTTCTCCTGAAAGAGGAGAGATTAGACCCAGGAGACGGGCGGACCCCCCCATCACCTGCCCGCCCCTACCAGCCAACACCTGTCTGCAGATATGGTGTGTGTGTGTGTGTCTGTCCGTGTGTGTGTGTCCGTCTGTATGTGTGTGCAAAGGCAAGTTAGCTCGTCTCATATTGCCCCGTGTACGTATGCCATGCGCCGACGGAACGTTTCGTAGTCGGTTCTGAAAACTGGTACGGAACGCCTAACGCTACTCAACAGCTGGTCAGCTGCACAGCCACAGGACAAGATGGAGGCCTGGACTCACCTCCCTCCCTCCCCCTACT
>NC_140249.1:1687534-1707534 GCF_949987555.1 Borostomias antarcticus
GGCTGATGGGACTCCTTCCTGTCTAACGTATGGAAGCTCATGCCTACAGGCCACTACTCTGTGTGTGTGTGTGTGTGTGTGTGTGTGTGTGTGTGTGTGTGTGTGTGTGTGTGTGTGTGTGTGTGTGTGTGTGTGTGTGTGTGTGTGTGTGCGTGTCTTTGTGCGTATGTGTGTGCGTGTGCATATGTGTGTGAGTGTGTGTATGTATGTGTGTCTAGAGGTGTGTGTGTGTGTGTGTGTGTGTGTGTGTGTGTGTGTGTGTGTGTGTGTGTGTGTGTCCGTCTGTCAGAGGGCCTGGGCAGGCAGCAGACATATGCCTACTATGAACGAGCCGATGTCGATCTCTGCCACGAAACACAGCGGGAATCCTGAAGTGGTCTTGGGTTGATTCTGACAGCTAGCCTGCATCTTATCTCTCCTTCTAGCTCTCCTTATTTCATTTCAAACCTTTATTTTAACTCGTAAGGCACCGAGGTGTCCCTCATTTACAGGGACAACGAGCTTACTTAAAAACAAAGACACAGAAATCAATAGATGCATTCAATAAACAAAATAAATCTGAATAAACAACAGAAGTCAGTTGAAATAGTTGCAAGTCGACACACATTGGTTGAAAATCCTCCATTTAAATTGAGCAAATGATGGAAGAACCTCCACCATCAGAGTAAGTTGAAGGACATGCCATGTGTTTGGAGCATCAAAGGAAAAAGGTTTTTCCAAGGTCAGTTTTTCCAAGGTCATGTATGCTCGAGGGACCCTAAAAACAAGCCAGTCATTTGATCGGGTCAAGTAAGTTCCAGGATTACATTCTAACAAAGAAGTGATGTAAGGAGGTATCTCACCTGTAAGAGATTTCGCTCGTCTTGTGGTAAGATGTGGTGCAGAAGCGAAATGCCATTAGGAAACCATGTGTTTTCAAATGGTAACGTTTTAGCCATGATGCACATGTACATGTATGTAGCGTGGAGTCTAAGCAGGTCTTAACAGTCCTAAAAGAGAGTTATAATGGAGCATGATTCTGATAGAGACAGACTGATGGGGCCTCAGACGGGTGAATAACTGAGACAGATTCACGGATCAGCAGATTCATTCTGAAGGCTTACACTCCATCTGTGAGAGGCAGTTCATCAAACTATTACTTCCCCTCAAAATTACCTCTCTCACCGAACAATGAAAGCATGATGCTTCTGGAGGGTGATGGAAGTGAAGGGATATATGTGTGTGTGTGTGTGTACAGTATGTGTGTGTGTGCGTGTGTGTAGCTGCGCTTGTGTGTTTGTTTATGGAGGGTTGGTGGCTGTATTCCCCAAGAACCCTGGGTTTCTCCACCTCACTAAGCAAGAATAATGAGTTCTCCATGCATCCTGTGAGGGGACACTAGCATCATCTCCCCAGTCCTTAGCATGCTTTGCCCCCCCCCCCCCACCCACCCACCCCCCCCCCTCATAATGGCTTTGTAATTTACTCATTAATTTTGAGGATTTCTGTCATTGTTTGGTGAGCCGTGTCCTTAATTAGAAGTACAAAAAGGAACACTGGCCTTGATTAGTTAATTACCTCAGTCACCAAGACATAAATACCTGCCCCCCCCCCCCCAGAGTGCATTATGTTCAGCAATTCTTTGCACTCCGCCAGACAAAACCCTTTTGATAACTGTCTACCTATTTCACTTAACATTGTACTTTCTTACAGTAACTCTCTGTAAGTTTTACAAACCTCAAAGACGAGTTTGCATCATATTCAGTTTTCCACAGAGTGTCTCTGATGGATGTTCATGTCTAGCGAGCGCTCTACTCACCCACCTGGTTCAGGGCCACCTGTAGAGCAGGCAGAGCAGAGCCCGTTCATGTTGTTGTTGTTGTTGTTGTTGAGCTCTCAGGCAGAGCTTCTGATTGGAGGGGTCTGATCATGCTGGCTCTCTTAAACACAACCCCCCCCCCCTCTGGGAGCTTCTCTTACCTGGGCTGAGTTTCCCAGAGGCATCGTAGCGCTACGATGAACGCCATAGCTTACGATGAACGTAGCGCTACGATGCCTCTCGGAAACTCAGCCCTGGGGCCTCATTTATCATTGAGGTACGCCTTCTTTTACACGGTCTTTTTCGCGAGTTCAGGCGTACGCCATTTGCCCCCCCCACATTGCGATTTATCAAGCCGTAAGGGCGAAAATTTAGTCGCCTTTCTCCGCGCTTTTGTAGGACACCTCTCCAGTTGGCGTACCGATTTACACGGTGTTCTACGCCCTTCTTGAACACAGGGGGAACTGGCGACGCAGGTGGTGCGTCGGTGAATTACTATGTTTGACGGAGAGAATAAGAGCGACAGTTCATGAACGCACAATCATGTAGGCTAATAGGCCAATTCAGCACAAACATATATCGCAATGCAAGATTAGACGTGTCCTCTAACCGGCTCATTCATGGTTCGATATGGATTTGTTCCCCAAACTGTACCTATGCGCTGTCCCAAACCCTTCCGCGCTATATGTCACACACTTAATGCAGGCACTCCATCAAACGCAAATCATTGACCAATTAGATTGTCATTAATATGTGATCATGTGGACCTGTTTGCTGTTTGGTAAGCATATAAATGACAGTCCTCCTGTGCGTAATGCGAGCCTAAATGAATCCGGCGCTACTCGGCCTACTGGCCGAAATAGAACTCCAAAGAGGTGACGGCGATGGCGACTGCACCCACATAAGGGCACCATCAGTGAATGAATACGTCTATGTGAATCGCAAAAATGTGCACACTATAAATACCCAAATCATATGTGACGCCGACATGCTCATCACAAGTGTAGTGGCACGGTGGCCTGGCTCCACGCATGACTCATTCATCCTGGCGCACAGCAGGGTAGGGGCTAGACTGGAGGCAGGCGCTGCGCGTGACGGCTGGCTTGGTGTGTGCATAGCCAAGATACATATTCTTTGTCTTTTTTACTTTAATCTTTATTAGCATTTTCCATCCATACAACGACAATACCATAAAACATAAAAACTTACAATAACAGCTTATGGGTACTTCCATCCATGCAGCTTTTTTTTCTTACTCAAATATGACAATTTTAATACTAGTGGTATCATCACACTTCCTTCTATAATCCATCCATTTTTCCCATCTCCCTTCAAACTTTCCTTCCTGCATCCTCAATGCATAAATAAATCTCATAAATCTCCTCCACAACACCCACCACTGCTCCTTGGTTGGGGGTTCCACCTTATACCAAGCCCTCATTATTGTCTTTTTACTAGCAACCAATAGTAATTTCACTAGGTATCTGTCCCCTCCTTGTACATCATTCTGTTATGTTTGCCAAGATGTATATTCAAAGCTGATAAGAATGAGAACCAGTCAAGACCCCACCACAAAATGAGGACCCAAGCCCTCAGCCCCCTCCCCGTCATGAGGTTTACCAGCGGGGCCAAAGGGCCCGCACTGAGGTCATGCGCCAGCTATGAAGACACAAACAAGTAAGGTTCACATTTCTACCATTTTATTGTCTGTTGGTGGGTGACTGTGTGAGGTGTGTGAGTGCGTTTGTGAGTGAATGTGTGAGGTCCGTGAGTGTGGTAGTGAGTGACTGTGTGAGGTCCTTGAGTGTGGTAGTGAGTGACTGTGTGAGGTCCGTGAGTGTGGTAGTGAGTGACAGTGTGAGGTCCGTGACAGCATGTGTGAGGGAATGAAGTGCAGTGAGGATGTCCTGTTGGCTCTGGTGGTGTAGTGTGGTGACCTCCACCAACTACTGCACAACTGCCCCACAACTGCCCCAATCCCTTCTGCCATTTCCCTCTGGGCCTCTAGGGTCATGAGCCTCCAGCACAGCGTCTGATAGGAAGCCCAGCCCTCAGGGAACCTTGAGGCAGGGACGCTGGCAGCCGGAGGTGGAGGCGTGGGCGGTGGAGACGGAGGCGCTGGAGATGGCACTGGAGGTGGAGGCCGGTGCGCTGGATGTAGAGGCTGCAACCGGCGGGGGCACGACCGTCAGGTCAAGGACCACTGCAGACTCCCCCTCCTCTGAGTCCCACCCCACGTCAGAGTCTGGAGAAACAATTTCAGTCATTTTCTTTGAGTTTGTCTGTTAACTTGATTATGCATTAAACATTTTATTGTGTAGCCATATTCAATTGATATGTTTTTCTGTTGGCAGCCAAATAAATGCTTAAGTGTGATTTCCCGGGTGATTTAGATGAGAGTCTAAATTTCCCAGAGGGGAAAATGTTTCATGTGGTCTAACATTATGAAGTGGTCATCTGTGTTATCGTTCCCTGTTTTTGGTCCTAAATCATTCATAGCCTACCACAGAATGTGTGGAATGTTTGCTTTCCTCACACATAATACAGCATGTCCGTGTAGCCTACGCCAAATACAGGATGCACCCAACATACAGTAGGCTACCTAAACTGTAGGAGCAATCAGACAAATGTAGGCTCGTACAAATAGCTTACCTTCCGAAGATGATTTTCTTTCCTCGCGTGGACCTCACCAACAAGCACATGCACCTCCGTCTCCGAAAGGTTTCTCTTCTTTCCGCGTTTTTCCATAAACGTATTTATCTGTCCCTATGCTCCACGCTATATTATGTCGGTTCCTTCCGGGGTATCCCCGTTGTGCCGTCATAGTTTTGACCATATATGGTTGGATTTGGGCGTGGAGAGGGCGGAACACGGGGCGCGTGCGCGTACGCTCTCCTCCCCGCCCGTCTCGGATTTCTCGTGCAGAAAAGGGCATACGACTTTTTTGATAGATCCGAAAAGCGTGTAAATATTCTCGTCGTACGCTACATTGTGCATTTTCCGCGTTTTCGTCGTACGCCCTCTTTTACACCTGAATTTACACGCTCTTTGATAAATGAGGCCCCTGGTCTGTTGTGGCCATTGGTTGATCTGCGACAGCGGTGTCTATTCCCCGCCCACCCATTGGCTGGTGGATCCTGCTTTGTTTTCCTGTCCTGTCATATTCATCCATATGTATCTCCATCAGACGACAGAGAGGACTGGCCGGACTGCAGGGAAATTGGGTCTATTTTGGGGACTCTTGGCGTAACACAATGTGAGTGTGTGTGTGTGTGTGTGTCTATGTGTGTGTGTGGCTTGGATCAAGTGTGCCACCTAAAGTGTTTGCAGTTCTCTAAACCAATGCTGGCGTGCTCGCTGCTCCGCAGGGGGCGGGGGAGGACACATGCAGGGGAGGACACATGCAGGAGAGGACACACATGCAAGGGAGGACACATGCAGGAGAGGACACATGCAAGGGAGGACACAACACATGCAGGAGAGGACACATGCAAGGGAGGACACATGCAAGGGAGGACACATGCAGGAGAGGACACACATGCAGGGGAGGACACATGTAGGAGTGGACACATGCAGGGGAGGACACATGCAGGAGTGGACACATGCAGGAGCGGACACATGCAGAGGAGGACACATGCGAGAGTGGACACATGCAGAGGAGGACACATGCGAGAGTGGACACATGTATGAGAGGACACATGAAGGGGAGGTGTAGGAGCCACAATTGACTTATGTTTAATTTGGAGTTTAACCTGAACAAAAAGAAACATGTTAAAATATTGAATTATGACTTATGAATATCACTTAAATTGAAACCTGTAAAAGAAAAGACATTGAATATACTTACCTGGAGCCAGGGCTCCCCTTGTGGTTGGTAATGGAAGTATAAAAGTAGAATGATTGAGATGCCGAACGCCTGTGGAAAGAGCCTATCTCTAACCAGTGAGGAGCAGAGCATGGCTGAGCAGAGAAGCCTGGGTAAGGTACAGTCTTTAGACCACTCACCTAGACAAAGGTGGAAATGTTTGCTGAAAGATTGATAAAGCTACTATTGTTTGTTGTTTTCTTTTTTACCTACCAAGTTGATGTGTGAATCCTATGTTTGAATGTAAAGGAAAATAAAAATAAAAAATTGTTGAAATTTTACCCTGGATTATGGACATTGGTATTTCGGCAATCTTGCCTGAAGTGTGTCGATAACACGTTGCCTTGCTGGGACAGTGGCTACAGGTAAGGAAACAAGCAACTACAGGAGGACACATGCAGGAGTGGACACATGCAGGAGTGGACACACGTAGGAGAGGACACATGAAAGGGAGGACACATGCAGGAGAGGACACGCAAGGGAGGACACACGCAGGGGACAACACATGCAGGAGAGGACACATGCAGGAGAGGACACATGCAGGAGAGGACACACGCAGGAGTTGACACATGTAGGAGAGGACAAATGCAAGTGAGGACACATGCATTAGAGGGCACATGCTGGGGAGGACAAATGCAGGAGAGGACACATGTAGGAGAGGACACATGCAGGAGAGGACACATGCAGGAGAGGACACATGCAAGTGAGGACACATGCAAGTGAGGACACATGCAGGAGAGGACACATGCAGGGGAGGACACATGCAGGAGAGGACACATGTAGGAGAGGACACATGCAGGAGAGGACACATGTAGGAGAGGACACATGCAGGAGAGGACACATGTAGGAGAGGACACATGCAGGAGAGGACACATGTAGGAGAGGACACATGCAGGAGAGGACACATGTAGGAGAGGACACATGCAAGGGGGGACACATGCAGGAGTGGACACATGCAGGAGTGGACACATGCAGGAGAGGACACATGTAGGAGAGGACACGCAAGGGAGGACACACGCAGGGGACAACACATGCAGGGGAGGACACACGCAGGAGTTGACACATGCAGGAGAGGACACATGCTGGAGAGGACACATGCAGGAGTGGACACATGCAGGGGAGGACACATGCAGGAGTGGACACATGCAAGGGGGGACACATGCAGGAGTGGACACATGCAGGGGAGGACACATGCAGGAGAGGACACATGCAGGAGAGGACACATGCAGGAGTGGATACATGCAGGAGAGGACACATGCAGGGGGGGACACATGCAGGAGAGGATACATGCAGGGGAGGACACATGCAAGGGAGGACAACTTTTCCAAAATAATGTTTGGAATAATAATTGGATGGCGTGTCTGTGCATGGACACTACGGACAGCGATGCTGTGTTTGCCAGTGATCTGGGTTCATCCATGCAAATTAGATTACATAAAATTAAAATAAGGACCATTTTTAAAATTACTAATCCAGATTACAGTGGGTCCTATCTCCCCACTGCATTAATTATATTAGTATACTTCACAAATTCATGAAAAAAGCCTGTGAAAATATAATTCAAATCATAGTTATTGGGGTATTACTGTTTGATGCCAACAATACAACTCTTCATCTCAGTGATTTTATCTGCCTTATACTGTATAAAGCCTGTAAAAACATGCCATTAAATTAACTTTTCCAGGGATAAATCACCATAGTTAAAGAGGTTACATTAATCAGAGATAAGTCTTTCCTTTCCAGTAACCCAAGAGACAGGAAGACGAGTCAAAGACTCTGTACATGTGCTTGCCCTTCATTGGTTAAGTGACTGCATATGTTATAAACATGAACATTTAACCTTTGAGAATACATAAATAGATTAGATGTCACAAAAAGGCATATAGTTGTGTGTGACCGCAACTTTCCCCCTTCTCTCCCAGGCGTTGGTAGGTAATCACCATTAAGCGATGCTTGGAGTGGTCCTAACCTACTTACTCTGAGGGAAGGGACTCCACAAACATCTTTGTTGACATGTTAAGAGTGGCCCCGGGCAGGCCAAGCTGCTGCTGTGTGCATTTCATTAGCAAGAGCAAGAAAACCGTGTGTGTGTGCGTGTGTGTTAGCATGATAGCGATAATGTATGCAAGTGTTGTTTCGATGTGTGACACAGGTGATAATTTCAAGCCTCAACCTAGAAGAACAAACCTGCCAAACAAATTCTAAATAGACCATCAAAACGAACCGTCTTCCTTTAGCTGGGTTAGCGTTCCAGCAGTGTGGACGGTCTTAGTTCAAACTACTGACTCCCAGCAGTATGCACATCTGTAAGATGATGCCGTTTGGTTCGGCTCCCGGTGTAGACGGGACATGCGTCCATCCAAGCGCTTCTTGCGGAGAACATTGTGGGATTCATCTCTTCATTCCAGCACTGGGAGAGCAAACTCTCTGTGTCTTCCATCCGTCAACACCAGCCTCTCGCCAGCTCCGCAGAGAAGAGGCGCTCCTCGTCAACGTCAGCTGTCAGCCACGGCAATCCAGCTCCGCTACTCGGCAACACCAAAACGACTGATTCATCCACCCGATACGACTGCCACTTTGGCTGCCATTGTGACTCGGTGTGTGGAAAGCAGCAAGAATGCTATTCTACACTTACACGTACCCCGCAGTGCGACAATAATGATTTACAACTCTGCGATGAGGAGCACAGAACGTCCAAGGACAAGTGGGCTGCAAGATGTAAATGATATCAAATAAGATACAACCCAAAATATTTTATAGTGACATATGGTTATTTCTCTGTAGGCTTTACTTGTCTCCCACTGCAAGAACAAGTTGTACCGTGTTGGCTGATGGTCCTGCTAGTCGTATTCATCAATAGGTCCTCCTATAAGTACCAGTGCTTCATCAGGCTCAGTATCTTCACAGTTCGGATTTATGGCTCTGCTTGGGATTGAGGCAGAGGAAAGGAGTGCACTCCAGCTCAAAAGGTACAAAAGAGTCCAAAGAGATTTGTGTGTGTGTGTGTGTGTGTGTGTGTATGTGTGTGTGTGTGTGTGTGTGTGTGTGTGTGTGTGTGTGTGTGTGTGTGTGTGTGCGTGTGTGTGTGTGTGCGTGTGTGATCCATCTCCCCTGGCTTCTTGAGATGGGATAAAGTGTTGGAATTGAAAGTTGAATATTATGTGTTTTTTTAATTTGATTTATTACATGCGTTGTTGTTAGGTTTTGCCAGGTGAGTCATGGATCTGTAACAGAAGGATTCCTGTTCGGCACTGCCTGTGACCGGAGGCAGAAGGCAAACCCTGGCAAAACCACGCAATGAGCACAATTCACCCTCAGAGACGTGAAGTAATGAAATGGAGGTCATCTCAGACATCACAAAGAGCTTTTGATAGACCAGCAGCAGCGCCGGTGACTCGCCTTGCTTCCCCCACAACTCGTGCGGCTTGCATCAACTTGCGCGAACTCTGTCGACGCCGGGGGCTTTGAGAGATTTATGGTCTGGAATTAATAAGGGGAAATGTAATTACCGCGATTAGGAGAGAGGAGGAAGTAGCATATGACCGAGGTCCGCGGTTTCCTGTGCTTGAGGGGGGCCGTGACCCTCCCCCCAACCCCCCACCCCCCCCCCCCCCCCACACTCTGGTCCACGAAGCTCCGATTTAGCTCTGCTTCCTCGAACGGCTGGGTCGGGGGTCAGGGGTCACATATAACCTAATAGGCGGCAGACAGGGAGGAACAGACGACCGCCGCCGCCGAAGAGCGAGACATAGAGACGGCATTGTGCCATCAGCTGGATCCGGTTTATCTGCTCCTATATGGGGCAGCGGGGGGGTGGGGGGGTGGACAACATCACTGGGGGAGATGGGGGGGGGGGGGGTTGTGCTTTGGCCAGTTATGACCTTTACCCCTGCATGGGGGGGCGGGGGTTGATCTCTGATGACCCCTAACAAGAGCCTATTCATGGATCTCTAAGGGGGCAGAGAAGACGAACGCAGCAGCAGAGTGAAACCACACACGGCCGGCTTCTCGTGAGGAAGTCCTCAAATCCCCGTTGCTCAAAACAGCCCTCCACGGCTTCCCGCTCGGCTGCCTCTGGCCTCACGAGCGCGGCGACGCTCTGACGTCTGGTGATGTCGCCGGCGTCTCGGCTGCACCCCCCCGCTGTTTCCCTGTGGATTGAACGCTGCTACGTCAAGGTGTTCTCCGCCTAGCGCCACGTCGAACAAAAGGCTGCCTTCTCGCCATTCGCTCCGCTCCGAAGACGGCCTTCGTAACAAATTGTGACTTCCCCTTCCCACCCACAAGCCTCCGTCGGGGACGACTGTCAAGATGGAGTGGGGGTTGAGGGGGGTGGATTGGGAGGGGGGTAGGTAGTTAGGAACGAGGGATGGAGAGCAGCGAGGTGGAGGAGGAGGAGGGAGGGGGGGGTACAGGCCCTCCCGGGGTTTTCTCATTAGAGGGTGTGTGAATTGCGAGGCGGCTGATGTTAGTTACAAATCGCAACAGCACACTCAGACAACATCAAAGACTGTGCTCTCTGATGTGTGAGCCCCCCGCCACGCACACACACACACACACACACCTACGCACACACACACACACACACATAGACACACACGCGCACATAGGGAGCCAGTTAGATATTTTGTTTTGTTCCCCTGTAATAGCAGTCACAGTACTGTAGTGAACTCTGAACTTAACCAGACTCCCTGAACTGAACACACCCAGTTGAACTGAACACAACCAGCTGAACTGAACACACCCAGCTGAACTGAACACACCCAGTTGAACCGATCACACCAAGTTGAACCGATCACACCCAGCTGAACTGAACACACCCAGCTGAACTGAACACACCCAGCTGAACTGAACACCCCCAGCTGAACTGAACACACCCAGTTGAACTGAACACACCCAGCTGAACTGAACAAACCCAGTTGAGCTGAACACACCAAGCTGAACTGAACACACCAAGCTGAACTGATCCCACCCAGCTGAACTGATCACACCCAGCTGAACTGAACACACCCAGTTGAACCGATCCCACCCAGTTGAACTGAACACACCAAGCTGAACTGAACACACCCAGTTGAACTGATCACACCAAGCTGAACTGAACACACCCAGCTGAACCCATCACACCCAGCTGAACCGATCACACCCAGCTGAACTGAACACACCCAGCTGAGCTGATCACACCAAGCTGAACTGAACACACCCAGCTGAACTGATCACACCAAGCTGAACTGAACACACCAAGCTGAACTTAACACACCCAGTTGAACTGAACACACCCAGCTGAACTGATCACACCCAGCTGAACTGAACACAACCAGCTGAGCTGATCACACCCAGCTGAACTGAACACACCCAGCTGAACTGAACACACCCAGTTGAACTGATCACACCAAGCTGAACTGAACACACCCAGCTGAACTTAACACACCCAGTTGAACTGAACACACCCAGCTGAACTGAACACACCCAGCTGAACTGAACACACCCAACTGAACTGAACACAACCAGCTGACCCGATCACACCCAGTTGAACTCGATTGCTGGTGATAGCTGATAAGCGAGAGCTGAGCGAGAGCATTGTGTCTCTGAGGAGAGCGGCTCATGTCCAGCCGAGCGCTCGGTCCTTGGCACCGGGGGGATGCCGTCCTCATGCCGCGTAGACCCCGCCAGCGGTGAAGATAGGTGTTTTGTGTCCTGTCTTATTGTCCATGTCCGGGTGGGGGGGTAGTTAATTGTAAGATTGTAATGTTTTGAGTAGCCTACGGCGGGGGCGGGGTTTATCTGTGGAGTTGCAGCTGGCTGGTTGGTGCGAGCAGATGCATTCGCATCTTGACAATTTTTTAATGCACCCTAATAGAGGGGGATCCTGTGCGCCCATGTGTGACATCCGGTGTGCCTATTTATAGGGGGATATCCTGTGTGCCTATAGATATAGGGTGAATTCCTGTGTGTCTATCTATAGGGTGAATTCCTGTGTGTCAATAGATATAGGGTGAACTCCTGTGTGTCTATCTAGAGGGTGAATTCCTGTGTGTGTCTATCTATAGGGTGAACTCCTGTGTGTCTATCTATAGGGTGAATTCCTGAATTCCCGGCAGCAGCGTATGCCGGTAAAAAGCGTTAAGCATGTTCAGGTTCCATAGCCTACCTATACTGAGGGGAATTACAGTGCTTTTGTACTGCACATCCAACTTTGCTTAATACTGAGTGTGTGTGTGTGTGTGTGTGTGTGTGTGTGTGTGTGTGTGTGTGTGTGTGTGTGTGTGTGCGTGCGTGCGTGTGTGTGTGTGTGTGCGTGCGCTGGTGTATAACCCGTCCCCAGCGAGAGGGCTCCAGCTCTGCTATCTCTCTGATTGACAGTGAGCAGCAACATCCAGGCGTGGGGAGAAGACAGCCTGGGGGGGTTGGGGGTACTAATGCCCCCTGTGTAATTGTTGCTGGGTGACTTGCAAGGACCTGTCTGTTCCGTTCGATACACAGGAGCAGTTCGTCTGTCAGTTCTTCTTTTTTCACCCCGTTCTCTCATTCCAGTTAATCCTGACGGAGACACAAATCTCATCCCTCTCTTTTCTTTCCCCCCGTGTCCCTTATCCCTCGTTCAATCTCCGTCTGCGCTCGAGCCTTAACTCCGCAGAACGTTGCTTAGTGAGCGCGTGAGTGTTCGTGTTATGGCGGGCTCACGCGACAGGATATTTCAAATCCTAACCGTTTTCGAAATTGGGTTGCGTCACGCGCACGCGGAGAATCTTAACAGATGTTTTTCCCTCGTGAATCTCAAACATGGCGCACGCGACACGATTTGAAAATAACGGACACGACAAGATTTGAAAATAACGGCTCATCACACACTATTACTTTATGTTATCGCGCCCGAGGGAGCAGTGAACCACTGTTCTCGCTGTCTGCGCTTGTAAAGTAGTGATGTAGGCTAATAATCTTTAATATCAAACATGTCTGATATTATTAGAAGGGTCTGCGGGGTTTAAGATCTGTAAACCCCTCACATTACAAGATCATCTGGGACGAACATCGGTACCGACCACATTTCTCCTCCGATTGTCAGGAGGGCTGAATTGAGGATAAATCATCCCAGAAATCCTGTAGTATGAGGCCGACATTAGGCCGTACACGGCGGTGCGTGTGCAGGGAAGTTGTAGTAGTGTGTCTGTATTACTGTAGGTAGGCCTATTCAATCAATCAATCAATCAATCAATCAAAGCTTTATTTGTATAGCGCATTTCATACCCAGAGGCAACACAATGCGCTTTACAGAGAACAAGGGAGGTGGGCATACGACCCACCCCTACATATTCCAGAGGGAAGCAAAAAACAGTTTCACCCGGGGGCCAGATAAGTGTAAAAAGCTGTAAAAAATTATTCCCTGACCCGTCTCAACAAGGCGATCGAGCAAGCTCCTGGAGTAGGCCTATGTTTGTCTACCGGCTAAGAACTTTTTTAAAGCAATAAATTACATTGCATGTATTCATTTTTTATTTTTGCCAGACAGTTGTGCGTTTCTTTGTGCTGTCTGTGTGTGTGTGTGTGTGTGTGTGTGTGTGTGTGTGTGTGTGTGTGTGAGTTGGGGTGAGGGGGTGGGTTATAAGAACGTGGTAACTCAGACTGTCTGGTTTTCTCTGTAATTGCCGTTCTAAGCTTCTTTATCCCAGCATGAAACATCTCCCGGTCTCGTCCCGGTCGGTTAACATCCCAGCTGCCCAGATAACACACATTCCCGTGTCAGGGGCCGGATTAGGGAACAGTCCATCCTGATTAACGCTGGAGATTCACAGCCACCCATCCCCTCCCCCCTCCAACCCCCCCACGACCCCTTATCCCTTAGCCCTTCCTCACTACCCCCCCCCCCAAAAAAAAATATCTCTTATCTTCCCTCCCTCCCCCAGCCATTCCTCTCCCCCCCCCCCCCCCCCTCAGGCCAGTTACATGCTGGTACTGTATGATCCTGCCGGAATAATACATTTGGACGGGACCTTTTTGATTGGATCCGACAGCTAGTTTGTAATTAGAAAAACATCGAAATAAATTGCATTTAATATTTAACGGCATATGTTCGGACATTCTTCTATTTCCCATTGAAGTTACGCAGTGTGCCTTTTTTTTGCAAGAGGGCCAAAAGACAGTCAAATGTATTTCATTTATTTTAATACGTAGCCAGTTGGTACCCTAAACGCCGCAAGTCATTTTGGCAGAACAGAATGTCGATAGTAAATGCATTGCCAGCATAGATGTTTTAAAATGATTGCTAGGGACACGGAATACTGTATGAGGAGAACTTGCTATCGGGGCGAGACGATGGTGGAGATGAGGACGTGAGCGAGACGATGGTGGAGATGAGGACGTGAGCAGGCTGCGTTACAGTTGGTGAGGAGACGTTTAGAGACGGGGGGAATGTAGATGAAAGCTGGCCCGTGGTTGAATGCGTGTTGGTGAGGAGACGTTTAGAGACTGGTGAATGTAGATGAAAGCTGGCCAGTGGTTGAATGCGTGTTGGTGTCACACAGCCTTCACAGGGTTTCGAGCGTGGGATTGATTCTTTCCTTGCGGCCCGGTGGCGAAGGGGTCACAGTCTGGTGGTTGGGGACCGCTGAGCAGACGACTGGACTGGGGGCAGTAGAGAGATGGAGGCAGTAGAGAGATGGGGGCAGTAGAGATATGGGGGCAGTAGAGAGATGGAGGCAGTAGAGAGATGGGGGCAGTAGAGAGATGGAGGCAGTAGAGAGATGGGGGTGGTAGAGATATGGGGGCAGTAGAGAGATGGGGGCAGTAGAGAGATGGAGGCAGTAGAGAGATGGAGGCAGTAGAGAGATGGGGGTGGTAGAGATATGGGGGCAGTAGAGAGATGGGGGCAGTAGAGGGATGGAGGCAGTAGAGAGATGGGGGCAGTAGAGAGATGGAGGCAGTAGAGAGATGGGGGCAGTAGAGAGATGGGGGCAGTAGAGAGATGGAGGCAGTAGAGGGCTGGGGGCAGTAGAGAGATGGGGGCAGTAGAGAGATGGAGGCAGTAGAGAGATGGGGGCAGTAGGGAGATGGGGTCAGGAGAGGGCTGGGGGCAGTAGAGAGCTGGGGGCAGTAGAGAGATGGGGGCAGTAGAGGGCTGGGGGCAGTAGGGAGATGGGGGCAGTAGGGAGATGGGGTCAGGAGAGGGCTGGGGGCAGTAGAGAGATGGGGGCAGTAGAGAGATGGGGGCAGTAGGGAGATGGGGTCAGGAGAGGGCTGGGGGCAGTAGAGATGGGGGCAGTAGAGAGATGGAGGCAGTAGAGAGATGGGGGCAGTAGAGAGCTGGGGGCAGTAGAGAGGCAGTAGAGGGCTGGGGGCAGTAGAGAGATGGGGGCAGTAGAGAGATGGAGGCAGTAGAGAGATGGGGGCAGTAGAGAGATGGAGGCAGTAGAGGGCTGGGGGCAGTAGGGAGATGGGTGCAGTAGAGAGATGGGGGCAGTAGAGAGATGGAGGCAGTAGAGAGATGGGGGCAGTAGAGGGCTGGGGGCAGTAGAGAGATGGAGGCAGTAGAGAGATGGGGGTGGTAGAGATATGGGGGCAGTAGAGAGATGGGGGCAGTAGAGGGATGGAGGCAGTAGAGAGATGGAGGCAGTAGAGAGATGGGGGTGGTAGAGATATGGGGGCAGTAGAGAGATGGGGGCAGTAGAGAGATGGGGGCAGTAGAGAGATGGAGGCAGTAGAGAGATGGAGGCAGTAGAGATATGGGGGCAGTAGGGAGATGGGGGCAGTAGAGAGATGGAGGCAGTAGAGGGCTGGGGGCAGTAGAGAGATGGGGGCAGTAGAGAGATGGGGGCAGTAGAGAGATGGAGGCAGTAGAGAGATGGGGGCAGTAGAGAGATGGAGGCAGTAGAGGGCTGGGGGCAGTAGAGGGCTGGGGGCTGTAGAGAGATGGGGGCAGTAGAGAGATGGAGGCAGTAGATAGATGGAGGCAGTAGAGAGATGGAGGCAGTAGAGATATGGGGGCAGTAGAGAGATGGGGGCAGTAGAGAGATGGAGGCAGTAGAGAGATGGAGGCAGTAGAGAGATGGGGGTGGTAGAGAGATGGGGGCAGTAGAGAGATGGGGTCAGGAGAGAGCTGGGGGCAGTAGAGAAATGGGGGCAGTAGAGAGCTGGGGGCGGTAGAGAGATAGGGGCAGTAGAGGGCTGGGCTGGGCGGGCGAGGGGAGAGGGGGAGGTTTGGGGGAAAGCAGAGGCCAGGTTGGACTCGTGGGACAGAGAGCTTGGGAAAGAGGCGTACGGAGGGACCAAGCTCATGAAAGATTCATTAATATGGCTGCCTTTCACTCTCTTTGTACCTGTAATATGGTCCCCTTCCCTGAGGCATTGTATTTGTAATCTGGCTGCTTCTCCTCTTTCTCTAAAGTGTTTCCTCTCTCGCTCGCTCTCTCTCCGCCCCCTCCCTCTCTCTCTCTCTCTCTCTCTCTCTCTCTCCGCCCCCTCCCTCTCTATCTCTATCTCTCTCTCTCCGCCCCCTCCCCCACTCTCTCTCTCTCCGCCCTCTCTCTCTCTCTCTCCGCCCCCTCTCTCTCTCTCTCTCTCTCTCTTTGTTTCTGAAGTGTTTTTCGACAGGGCCGTCCTTCTGTCTCATTATGTTCCGTGTGGTCATAATGACTCTCTTGTAATGACACGACGCCGAGTCAGATCACCAGGTGATAGATGCCCCCCCCCCGTCACACCGTTAACAGCCCACCCTCGTGCCGGGGTACATAATGGCAATTAGCGCCGCAAACTCCGACTCGGTGTCATCGCCAGTCGAGTTGCCCCCCCCCCACAGAGACGCAGGTGCGAGACAGCACCGCACCTCAGCGTCCACGGATCCGTCTTAATCGTGTTAAATGTGTCTCGGACTCCCCACCGCGGACGGCCAGGTCTCCGTACGGCCGGTTTCGCCGCGAGGTCCAGCGGCAACAATGTTGTGTTTTTACACGCCCCTGTAAATGGAGTAACGGGCAGCTGTTGGCGTGCGCTCTGCTGGCTGTCAGCCGTGCGTCGGCGACCGACACCCCTGTGCACCCAGACGCCATTCCAGGCTGGCAGAGGGTTTACCGTCCTCTCCAAACACCTGTTGTCATTTTGCGATGAGTGTTCGGAACCGTCGACACTGGTTTATTCCATCCCCTCGTGTGTGTGTGTGTGTGTGTGTGTGTGTGTGTGTGTGTGTGTTTTCTCGCCTGCTCTCTGGCGCAGGTCGGGTAGAAATTGCACGAGGCCTCTGCAGCCGGGGGGGCACGACTCTTAGCCTTTATTGACAAAAAGCCAGCCGATTGGCCCACAGAGAGAAGGGCCGCAGCAATCAAGATAGGCCAGTGAAACCAAGAGACCCGGCATTGTGCCCCCCCTCCCCCTCCACCCCACCACCTCCACCCCACTACCTCCAGCTCACGGCCAGGGAAGCTGAGTGACTAGAAATGAAACCGCAAAATGAGCCTTTCTCTCTCTCCCTCTGTCTGTCCCTCTCTCTCTCTCTCTCTCTCTCTCTGCCCCCCCTCTCTCTCTCTCTCTGTTTGTCCCTCTCTCTCTCTCTCTCTCTCTCTGTTTGTCCCTATCTCTCTCTCTGCCCCCCCCTCTCTCTCTCTCTCTCTCTATACCTCTCTCTCTCTGTCTCTTTCTCTCTCGCTTTCCCTCTCTCTCTTTCCCTCTCTCTCTCTTTCCCTCTTTCTCTCTCTCTGTCTGTCCCTCTCTCTCTCTCTCTCTCTCTCTCTCTATACCTCTCTCTCTCTATGTCTCTTTCTCTGTCTCTCTCTCTTTCCCTCTCTCTCTCTCTCTCTGTCTGTCCCTCTCTCTCTCTCTATACCTCTCTCTCTGTCTCTTTCTCTCTCTCTTTTCCTCTCTCTCTCTTTCCCTCTCTCTCTCTCTCTGTCTGTCCCTCTCTCTCTCTCTCTCTCTCTCTCTCTCTATACCTCTCTCTCTCTATGTCTCTTTCTCTGTCTCTCTCTTTCCCTCTCTCTCTCTTTCCCTCTTTCTCTCTCTCTCTGTCCCTCTCTCTCTCTCTGCCTCTCTCCAGAGTAATGGGCCCATTCTGTTCTCTCTCTTGTCAGCTGTCATTGTCAGAAGAGGAGCAGATCTGTCACTGTTACAATGGTGATGTGACCAGAGAAGTGGCACGGCAGCCGCCCCCCCCCCCCCCCAAAAAAAGCCACCCCCGCCATAACAGACAACACGGAAGAGGCTCAGCGCCGAGCCTATGCACCAGTTTGCCACACCTGATGGTCCAATTAGAACTCAGTCCATCTGTCACGCAGGGAGCCAGCGGAACCACGCATAGTAATGCACCGCCACGACTGACAACTCTGACCCATCGCGCTTGCCGCTATCTCGTCGGGGGGGGGGGGGGGGTCACTGCCGTCTCGCGTCGTGTCCCGGAGGCGCGCTCCCACGCTCATGATTACTTTCATCCTCGGATGACACGTGTTTTGGTTTCCGGCGCGCCCGGCGCCCGAGTGGTCATCTGGATATGAGAGGAGTGTGTTCCTGAGGTGTCAGGATGAGGCCTTCCCTGTGGTCTCCACTGGCAACGCCATAACTCAAACAGGCTCTGATTCATCTAAAACACGCACCGTGAAAAGTAAACACACACACACACACACATTTAAAATTCAAGCAAACATATTTGCACGCAAATAAAAACACAAGAACATACACACACACACGTACAAAAAAAAGCACCTACAAATCAAACGTACACACGCACGCGCGCATACACACACACACACACACACTACTTACATACATGTCAGCACATGTGTGCATAGACAGACATACCACAAAGTACACGCATAAACACCCACACCAACACACACACACACACACACACACACACACACATGGAGTAGAGTAATACATTTACTGTCTTCCAAAGCATCACTGATCAGACACATAATAGATCTACAGTACGTTCCCAGTAGATATAGAACTCTCCAGAGACCATCATCCATTCCCAGATGGTTATCATTGGCCTGACCACCTGTGTGTATTATGTGTGTGTGTGTGTGTGTGTGTGTGCGTGTGTGTATGTGTGTGCAAGTGTGTGTGGTACAAGGAGTGCTAGGATGAAGACTAAGATTTCCCAGGAGATCTTGTAGCCTGTGCCGTGACAATAACACTGCTGGCACACACACACACACACACACTCACACTCACACACACACAGCCAGGAGAGACTCATGTTATCCAGAGTCATCAATGATTAATGCCCCAAGCCAAGCCACATCACAGAGGCAGGCAGGCCAAATGACAGCGTGGGGTAGCCTGTGGTGTTTGTGTATGTGTGTGTGTGTGTGTGTGTGTGTGTGTGTGTGTGTGTGTGTGCGCGTGTGTGCGTGCGTGTACGTACGATTGCCTTTTCAATCACAAGCATTATCTCCAGATTTACCTTTCACTGGATGCTACAAGCGCTACATCTTAATGCTAGGCTAGCTTAGCTCTGAGCAACAGCGTTGGAGATCTAAGGTTTGAGCCCAGCAGAGTGATGTAGCCGTTACCTCACAGCTACGCCGGCTAGCTTAGCCGTCAGGGGAGTGCTGGGGGGGGGGGTCAGAAGGTGCCAGGCTAGTGGACGCCCCCCCTCCCCCGCGCTTCTGAGTCACGAAACCACCGCGCCAAAGGGCTGAGTTATGTCCCCTTTGCGATTCGGCGCTGATGCGCGCCGGCTCTTAACGGCTAAAACAAAAAGCTTTCCACGGGAAACGAGCTCTGCTGCCTCGCGGCCCCCGCGCCGACAGGGAGCTCCCGGCTCCTTCGTCTCAGTGGTCTTCTCCCTCGCGTGCCGGCCCCAACATGCACTTTCCTCCGGCCCCAACATGCACTTTCCCCCGGCCCCAACGTGCACTTCCCCCCGGCCCCAACGTGCACTTTCCCCCGGCCCCAACGTGCACTTTCCCCCGGCCTCAGCGTGCACTTCCCCCCGGCCCCAACGTGCACTTCCACCCGGCCCCAACGTGCACTTCCCCCCGGCCCCAACGTGCACTTCCCCCCGGCCCCAACGTGCACTTCCCCCCGGCCCCAACGTGCACTCCCCCGGCTCCAGCGTGCACTTCCCCCCGGCCCCATATGCACTTCCCCCCGGCCCCAACGTGCACTTCCCCCCGGCCCCAACGTGCACTATCCCGGCTCCAGCGTGCACTTCCCCCCGGCCTCAGCGTGCACTTTCCCCCGGACCCGGAGTCACAGATGGGAGACATTTTGTTCACGGTCTCTCCCGGGAGCCCATCTTATGCCTTTTAAACAAGAGGGAGTTCATCCCCAGTAATCCTTAATTGTTCTTCGGAGCACACTCCTGCTTCCCTCTGTCCAGCAGGCCGCGCTGCGCTTAAACGCTATTGA
>NC_140249.1:1712534-1747534 GCF_949987555.1 Borostomias antarcticus
TGTAGGCTGCGCGATGACAACGCGCGTCATCATGGGTGGGGGACGACAGGTTCACTGAGCGGTCATGTTGGGGACAGTCCAGCCAGCTGACCGCTCAGTGGGACCGGCATCAATCAAACTCCTCTGTGGCCAACACACACACACACACATTCACACATTCACACACACACACACACACACACACACACACACACACACACACACACACACATTCACCCCCACCCCACACACCCACTCACATTCACCCACACACACACACATTCACCCCCCCCCCCCCCCCCCCCACACACACACACACACACATAAACAAGATTCACTGATATGAGCAGGTACACAAAATGAAGGACTGTTCCACACAAACCCATCAAGTCCTCGCCGTATCTTTCAGTATGATATGCAGTCTCGTTGTAAGGCTGCTTCTTCAGGGTACATCTCACACAATTATGCACTTAAGCCCCAGAGACAGAAAACCATGTGTCTCATGTTGATAATTACACAAACAGCCGTAAACAGAATAGTTAATAAAGTACCGATTTCATATATTTTTCCCCCTTCCAAAGGGAAGAGCTGCCGCCGTCTCCTACACAACTGCGCCTGACATGTCATTGGCAGATAATAAAGTTGAATTCAAAAAGATGTTGCTACCTGATTAGTTGAAAGCGTGTCACATATTCAGCAGGTGACAGGTTTTTACTGGGGGGGGGGTTGGGGGGTGGGGGGGGGGTTGGGGGTGTTTGTCTTTTGTCAGAATAAAAGGCTGGTGGAACGCGGGTGTTCCTTTATCATCTGGTGACGGGGGAGAAAGAGAAGTCTCTTGGCGTGGAGGAGGAACAATGGGAGCTTTGATGTGGCACCACTGATTTTCGCGGCTCCTGTATAACTAGGCTACATTTACCTTGCAAATAGGTTAGATGCGCTCCGTCTTTTAATTGTGGGCCCCTTTCCGCTGGTGTAAGGCTGCCTGATCCAAACTCGTTAGCCTCAGCAAAGAGTCTGTGTGTGTGTGTGTGTGCGTGTGTGTGCGCGTGTGTGTGCATACAGTATGTCTACTGTCTGTGTGTGTATACTGTGTGTGTGTGTGTGTGTGTGTGTGGGTGGGTGTGTGCGCGTGTGTGTTTGTGCGTGCGTGTGCGTGTGTGCAAAACTCCTTCTTTTCGCCAGAATACTTGGCCTCATTCTCAGAGAGAGACGCCATATGTTGACGTCGTCTTCAGGAACGAGACGAAGCAAAAGAGGAAGATCGGAGGAAGAAAATGGCTAATTGGCGACTTGTTTATGCATTCATTTTCTTTTCAATGACAAAGACTTGACCCAGCCTAACCCCGCGGAACTCAATTTGCCGGTGGCGGACAGAAACAAACGTGTGGGCCCCGAAACAGTTGTCAGGGAGATAGATGTCCTGCTTTTTGTAGAACACAGCGGAGAAGATGAGCCATTTAGCTTTCTATGCAGACAGGCTACGCTGGTGTTGTTGTTGTGTGTGTGTGTGTGTGTGTGTGTGTGTGTGTGTGTTTCTGTGTGTGCACACATGGGTGTGTGTGTGGATTCAGGGTAATTAGGTGTGTGTGTGTCTCGGGGTAGTGGGAGCTGTGTGAGACCCACAGCAGGACCTCGCTGTTTGAATCTGCCGCTTGTAGCGCTGAGAAGCCAAGTAGAAACGTGTATAGTGAACGTATAGAAGATTCCACAGGGCTACGGTATGAGATTGATCCATAATGTTCAGCTCCTCCAGAGGCCAGCGTGGACGGGAGGTACAGTAGCAGCATGGAGAAATAAATTAAAAGGTGTTTTCACCGTTCTCATCTCATTTGGAGAGTGTTACAGGTCTGCTCACATTAGGCCTCCTTCACCAATAAAAAATATTTTAAATTCCTCTTAAATGTGTTCTTGAGAAAGGTCCTAAGAAATGTATATGTGGGATTTATGAACGTGTTCTTACATCGTAGATTCGTTCGCACCTGTGTTCTTATAATGATGAATCCCATTGCCTCATAAATTGAAAGTGCGCGCCAGTTGTTTCTTATAAGCACAGGCAAATGCCTTGCCAATCCCAATTAAAGGGCATTAGGGCACACAACTGCTCCAGCCACACAGAACACACACACACACACGCATTTAGCGTCTGCCGGTGTGTCCTCTGTGTTTCATCCATGCGAGCTGCTCCGCCAGCCAGGAGCAGTGGGCAGCTCCACCCGTGGCGCCCGGGGACCACGTCCAAGTCCTGGTCAGGGACAGCACCGGAGAACGATCTGTTCTTCTGCATGTTTTTATATGGGGTTCTACTGTACAGTGTGTCGAGGGAGAAGGGCCAGAGTTATCTGAGCTGGGCTAGCGCCTTGTGAAATAATGAAAATAATTATTTAAAAAAAAATATTATAAATTATCAAAAATATTTATTGTAATTGAAGTATACTTAAGCAATAAGGTATGAGAGGCAGTACTTTGTTGTGAATATTGTTGTTAGGAGGGCCGGCGAAATCTTGAACTGTACATTATTCACAACAAAGACAATGACTGCTTTTCAGCACAAAATCGTTTTAACAACGTTTTGTATCACATTTCAGTAACGTTAGAGAAAATAGTCCTCGGTGTGGCTGTTGCTATGCAACAGACATAAACAAAGGGCGTGTCTCTTGTCTAAGTGATTTTAGCTACAGAACCTGCCGGGGACGTCCGAAAACGGGCTCTATTTTGATAAACAGATCACATATTCAGAATCTACATGGTAACTTTGTGTAGGAAGGAAATTATTACTAAGTTGATAAACTAACACACAGTCCTAGAGATTGAATTATAAGTCTGTTATATTTGGAATGCTGACAGTGTAACAGGTGTATTAATCTCTAACTGAGATGAGGCTCTAGCGAGATTCTACAGGATGTTATGCTATATACAGTACACCCCGTGACTCGCTCTCAACCAATCAGAATGCTTGATTTAATCTACCCGTATTATAAAACTGGAGAATTGTAGAAAATGCAATGACCAGTTATTTCAAACAAACAAACAGCACTCAATTGTGCGTACAGGTGCTCTTGAGAGTTTGTAGATTCTGTTCTTACCTGTGATCAAATCACAAATAATAATACCAATAATTATTAGTATTATTAATACTAATACTAATAATGATGTAAATAATAATACTACTACTAATAATAATAATACTAATAATACTACTACTACTACTAATAATAATAATAATCATCAGGGAGAGAGAGCAGCAGTAGGGGGGGGGGGTCATCGGGGAGGGAGAGCAGAGCAGCGGGGGGGGGGGGGGGTCATCGGGGAGAGAGAGCAGCAGCGGGGGGGGGGGGGGTCATCGGGGAGAGAGAGCAGCAGCGGGGGGGGGGTCATCGGGGAGGGAGAGCAGCAGCGGGGGGGGGGTCATCGGGGAGGGAGAGCAGAGCAGCGGGGGGGGGGGGGGTCATCGGGGAGGGAGAGCACCCTCTGAGGCCGCGGCCGGCTTGGCTCTGGGGATGACGCAGCCCTCTTATTCGGTAATGGCTTCTGCCTCAGAAAGCTGATTCGGAGGCTTTGGGCTATTTGTCACGCCTGCCCCCCCCCCCTCCCCCTTCAGACATGATTGATACCGGGTTACCACGGTGATGATCCTCGGCCCCAGTGATTCTGTATTAAGAAGCCATCCGTGCTGACGTTTACATATTAAAATTGGTAGTTAGAGCTGTACCCGGCGTGGAAACAAGAGGCTCGCTCGTGGTGAACATATTATTGATCGCCCTGACAACGCGATGGCGGCTCTATGAGGGATGAACAGAGAGACACTCAGTAAAGACACACCGCAGGACGAGGGGGTTCTAAAGACACACCGCAGGACGAGGGGGTTCTAAAGACACACCGCAGGACGAGGGGGTTCTAAAGACACCGCAGGACGAGGGGGTTCTAAAGACACACCGCAGGACGAGGGGGTTCTAAAGACACACCGCAGGACGAGGGGGTTCTAAAGACACCGCAGGGCGAGGGGGTTCTAAAGACACACCGCAGGACGAGGGGGTTCTAAAGACACACCGCAGGACGAGGGGGTTCTAAAGACACACCGCAGGACGAGGGGGTTCTAAAGACACCGCAGGACGAGGGGGTTCTAAAGACACACCGCAGGACGAGGGGGTTCTAAAGACACCGCAGGACGAGGGGGTTCTAAAGAGACACCGCAGGACGAGGGGGTTCTAGAGACACCGCAGGACGAGGGGGTTCTAAAGAGACACCGCAGGACGAGGGGGTTCTCGAAAATGTATACCCCTCTTCCATCACGTGTTCCAATGTGAACAACCAACCACAAAACTCTGACAGCAAACTCTGACAACAACCAAGCAAAAACTTAGGCCTAATAATTCCAATTCAAGATATCTTAAACTTAATTTAAGATATCTTAAAAGGACATTGTAGATATCTTGAATTAAAGGGAATTAAATATATCTTGAACTGGAATTATGACTAGTCAGAATTAAATTGTAGATATCTGAAACTGGAATTACACCTAGTCATAATTCAGTTATAGATATCCGCAATTCACATTGTGGATACCCGCAACTGAATTGTAGATATCTGTAATGACACAGCCCATACACATGAATGGCAAAAGTAGTTTGAATCTGCTAGGCGAAATGACGTTGCAGATATCTAAAATTAGAGTTTTGCCTAGTCAAAACATAATTAAAGATTGAATTAGAGTTTGACTGAATTAGAGTTTTGCCTAGGCAAAATTGTGTTGCAGATATCAGCAACGAATATCCAGTCTATTTAATAAATGTTAAAACGGCTTGCCATAACGTTTATAACTGTATGATGCCGTCAAGAAATGACGTTTGGAGGCGATGGACGAACGTCAAATTCTGACGTCTGCCGGGTGAGACGAGGCTGTAGATAGATAGATAGATAGATAGATAGATAGATAGATAGATAGATAGATAGATAGATAGATAGATAGATAGATAGATAGATAGATCGATCAGTCCTATGCAGTTACACTTTGGGTGCAAGAACACTAATGTTTGCCCAGCCGCTGTAGCAGTGGCCAGATAGCGTGTGCTGGAAATGTTCCTGCGTATTAATTACACAGTCAAAATGTCTTTGAAGCAGCTGCACCTAGAGATACCACAGTGGGCGGCCTAGCAAGAGAGAGAGAGTGAGAGAGAGAGAGAGAGAGAGAGAGAGAGAGAGAGAGAGAGACAGAGAGAGGGAGAGAGAGAGAGAGAGAGAGAGACAGAGAGAGAGAACGGAGCTCTGCGTCTAGCAGATAAATCCATCAGGAGACCAACTTATTTATCTGTTTTGTTCCTCGCGTTGTGCTCTGCTATGCGTGCAGTCACTCCATTCATCTGACTGTTTGTGTCATAAAGAGCTTAAGTCGTCTAGATTGAGGGAAGCTGTTTGTTAAGTGATCTCCGTGCCCCGGGTGCACACCTAAATCTATTTGGACATGGGTTTTAGAGCTTGTAAGCCTATTATTCTCATCTGATTCTCAAGCTAAGCATAGAAACACCATGCACTGTGTGTGTGTGTGTGTGTGTGTGTGTGTGTGTGTGTGTGTGTGTGTGTGTGTGTGTGTGTGTGTGTGTGTGTGTGTGTGTGTGTGTGTGTGTGTGTGTGTGTGTGATGGTTAAACTGATTCCGCTCCTTGTCTGTAACATACACATGACGTGAACAAATGCCTGAATACGCAGTACACACACAAACACACACAAGTACACACACCCACACATACATTCCTTTGTAGTATGCCTGCACTATAGTCAAACACGAACATGTCTATGTTATATGGGTGTTATTGAGTGTGAGCCGATGGTCGACCGGTGAGGGGCGGGGTTTTGGAGGAGAATAGGGCCGTCTGATTGGTTGGCTGGCTGGCTGGCTGGTTGGCTGGCTGGATAAGTGAGGCTAAGCCTCAGGAGAAAGAGACTTGTTACAACACCGTGATTGGTTCTCCCTGTGGTACAATGATGATGGCTCCCCCTGTGCGAGTGTGTTCTAGTGTGTGTGTGTGTGTGTGTGTGTGTGTGTCGTATGAAATCTGAAATGACATAAATTGGAGAAAGGGGAAGAGAAAGAACAATAACACAAACCACGCATCCCAGTTGTCAGCAAGCGCTCCTCCTCACTGAGTCTCTCCTCCTCACTGAGTCTCTCCTCACTGAGTCTCTCCACACTGAGTCTCTCCTCCTCACTGAGTCTCTCCTCCTCACTGAGTCTCTCCTCCTCACTGAGTCTCTCCTCCACATTGAGTCTCTCCTCACTGAGTCTCTCCTCCACACTGAGTCTCTCCTCACTGAGTCTCTCCTCCTCACTGAGTCTCTCCTCCTCACTGAGTCTCTCCTCACTGAGTCTCTCCTCCTCACTGAGTCTCTCCTCCTCACTGAGTCTCTCCTCACTGAGTCTCTCCTCCTCACTGAGTCTCTCCTCACTGAGTCTCTCCTCACTGAGTCTCTCCTCCTCACTGAGTCTCTCCACACTGAGTCTCTCCTCACTGAGTCTCTCCTCCACACTGAGTCTCTCCTCACTGCGTCTCTCCTCCTCACTGAGTCTCTCCTCACTGAGTCTCTCCTCCTCACTGAGTCTCTCCACACTGAGTCTCTCCTCACTGAGTCTCTCCTCCACACTGAGTCTCTCCTCACTGAGTCTCTCCTCCTCACTGAGTCTCTCCTCACTGAGTCTCTCCTCACTGAGTCTCTCCTCACTGAGTCTCTCCTCACTGAGTCTCTCCTCCTCACTGAGTCTCTCCTCCTCACTGAGTCTCTCCTCACTGAGTCTCTCCTCACTGAGTCTCTCCTCCTCACTGAGTCTCTCCACACTGAGTCTCTCCTCCACACTGAGTCTCTCCTCACTGAGTCTCTCCTCACTGAGTCTCTCCTCCACACTGAGTCTCTCCTCACTGAGTCTCTCCTCCACACTGAGTCTCTCCTCACTGAGTCTCTCCTCCACACTGAGTCTCTCCTCCACACTGAGTCTCTCCTCCACACTGAGTCTCTCTTCACTGAGTCTCTCCTCACTGAGTCTCTCCTCCACACTGAGTCTCTCCACACTGAGTCTCTCCTCACTGAGTCTCTCCTCCTCACTGAGTCTCTCCTCCTCACTGAGTCTCTCCACACTGAGTCTCTCCTCCTCACTGAGTCTCTCCTCCTCACTGAGTCTCTCCACACTGAGTCTCTCCTCCACACTGAGTCTCTCCTCACTGAGTCTCTCCTCACTGAGTCTCTCCTCACTGAGTCTCTCCACACTGAGTCTCTCCTCACTGAGTCTCTCCTCACTGAGTCTCTCCTCCTCACTGAGTCTCTCCTCACTGAGTCTCTCCTCCTCACTGAGTCTCTCCTCACTGAGTCTCTCTTCCACACTGAGTCTCTCCTCACTGAGTCTCTCCACACTGAGTCTCTCCTCACTGAGTCTCTCTTCCACACTGAGTCTCTCCACACTGAGTCTCTCCTCACTGAGTCTCTCCACACTGAGTCTCTCCTCACTGAGTCTCTCCTCCACACTGAGTCTCTCCTCCACACTGAGTCTCTCCTCACTGAGTCTCTCCACACTGAGTCTCTCCTCCTCACTGAGTCTCTCCTCCACACTGAGTCTCTCTCCTCACTGAGTCTCTCCTCACTGAGTCTCTCCTCCACACTGAGTCTCTCCTCACTGAGTCTCTCCTCCACACTGAGTCTCTCCTCCACACTGAGTCTCTCCACACTGAGTCTCTCTTCCACACTGAGTCTCTCCTCCACACTGAGTCTCTCCTCCACACTGAGTCTCTCCTCACTGAGTCTCTCTTCCACACTGAGTCTCTCCTCACTGAGTCTCTCCACACTGAGTCTCTCCTCCACACTGAGTCTCTCCTCCACACTGAGTCTCTCCACACTGAGTCTCTCTTCCACACTGAGTCTCTCCTCCACACTGAGTCTCTCCACACTGAGTCTCTCTTCCACACTGAGTCTCTCCTCCACACTGAGTCTCTCTCCTCACTGAGTCTCTCCTCACTGAGTCTCTCCTCCTCACTGAGTCTCTCCTCCACACTGAGTCTCTCCTCCACACTGAGTCTCTCCACACTGAGTCTCTCCTCCACACTGAGTCTCTCCTCACTGAGTCTCTCCTCCACACTGAGTCTCTCTTCCACACTGAGTCTCTCCTCCACACTGAGTCTCTCCTCCTCACTGAGTCTCTCCTCACTGAGTCTCTCCACACTGAGTCTCTCCTCCACACTGAGTCTCTCCTCACTGAGTCTCTCCTCCTCACTGAGTCTCTCCACACTGAGTCTCTCCACACTGAGTCTCTCCTCCACACTGAGTCTCTCCTCACTGAGTCTCTCCTCCTCACTGAGTCTCTCCTCCACACTGAGTCTCTCCACACTGAGTCTCTCCTCACTGAGTCTCTCCTCCACACTGAGTCTCTCCTCCTCACTGAGTCTCTCCTCACTGAGTCTCTCCACACTGAGTCTCTCCTCCACACTGAGTCTCTCCTCACTGAGTCTCTCCTCACTGAGTCTCTCCTCCACACTGAGTCTCTCCTCACTGAGTCTCTCCACACTGAGTCTCTCCTCCACACTGAGTCTCTCCTCCACACTGAGTCTCTCCACACTGAGTCTCTCCTCCACACTGAGTCTCTCCTCACTGAGTCTCTCCTCCTCACTGAGTCTCTCCACACTGAGTCTCTCCACACTGAGTCTCTCCTCCACACTGAGTCTCTCCTCACTGAGTCTCTCCTCCTCACTGAGTCTCTCCTCCACACTGAGTCTCTCCACACTGAGTCTCTCCTCACTGAGTCTCTCCTCCACACTGAGTCTCTCCTCCTCACTGAGTCTCTCCTCACTGAGTCTCTCCTCCTCACTGAGTCTCTCCTCCACACTGAGTCTCTCCACACTGAGTCTCTCTTCCACACTGAGTCTCTCCTCCACACTGAGTCTCTCTCCTCACTGAGTCTCTCCTCACTGAGTCTCTCCTCCTCACTGAGTCTCTCCTCCACACTGAGTCTCTCCTCCACACTGAGTCTCTCCACACTGAGTCTCTCCTCCACACTGAGTCTCTCCTCACTGAGTCTCTCCTCCACACTGAGTCTCTCTTCCACACTGAGTCTCTCCTCCACACTGAGTCTCTCCTCCTCACTGAGTCTCTCCTCACTGAGTCTCTCCACACTGAGTCTCTCCTCCACACTGAGTCTCTCCTCACTGAGTCTCTCCTCCTCATTGAGTCTCTCCACACTGAGTCTCTCCACACTGAGTCTCTCCTCCACACTGAGTCTCTCCTCACTGAGTCTCTCCTCCTCACTGAGTCTCTCCTCCACACTGAGTCTCTCCACACTGAGTCTCTCCTCACTGAGTCTCTCCTCCACACTGAGTCTCTCCTCCTCACTGAGTCTCTCCTCACTGAGTCTCTCCTCCTCACTGAGTCTCTCCTCCACACTGAGTCTCTCCTCACTGAGTCTCTCCTCCTCACTGAGTCTCTCCTCACTGAGTCTCTCCACACTGAGTCTCTCCTCCACACTGAGTCTCTCCTCCACACTGAGTCTCTCCTCACTGAGTCTCTCTTCCACACTGAGTCTCTCCTCACTGAGTCTCTCCACACTGAGTCTCTCCTCCACACTGAGTCTCTCCTCCACACTGAGTCTCTCCACACTGAGTCTCTCTTCCACACTGAGTCTCTCCTCCACACTGAGTCTCTCCTCCACACTGAGTCTCTCCACACTGAGTCTCTCTTCCACACTGAGTCTCTCCTCCACACTGAGTCTCTCTCCTCACTGAGTCTCTCCTCACTGAGTCTCTCCTCCTCACTGAGTCTCTCCTCCACACTGAGTCTCTCCTCCACACTGAGTCTCTCCACACTGAGTCTCTCCTCCACACTGAGTCTCTCCTCACTGAGTCTCTCCTCCACACTGAGTCTCTCTTCCACACTGAGTCTCTCCTCCACACTGAGTCTCTCCTCCTCACTGAGTCTCTCCTCACTGAGTCTCTCCTCACTGAGTCTCTCCACACTGAGTCTCTCCACACTGAGTCTCTCCTCACTGAGTCTCTCCTCCTCACTGAGTCTCTCCTCCACACTGAGTCTCTCCACACTGAGTCTCTCCTCACTGAGTCTCTCCTCCACACTGAGTCTCTCCACACTGAGTCTCTCCTCCACACTGAGTCTCTCCTCACTGAGTCTCTCCTCCACACTGAGTCTCTCCTCACTGAGTCTCTCCTCCACACTGAGTCTCTCCTCACTGAGTCTCTCCACACTGAGTCTCTCCTCCACACTGAGTCTCTCCTCACTGAGTCTCTCCTCACTGAGTCTCTCCACACTGAGTCTCTCCTCCACACTGAGTCTCTCCACACTGAGTCTCTCCTCACTGAGTCTCTCCTCACTGAGTCTCTCCCGGACGCTGACAGGCGCAGAGAGAGGAAGAGAAATACCCCTCCTGGAGAAATACCCCTCCTGGAGAAATACCCCTCCTGAAGAAATACCCCTCCTGAAGAAATACCCCTCCTAGAGAAATACCCCTCCTGGAGAAATACCCCTCCTGAAGAAATACCCCTCCTGGAGAAATACCCCTCCTGGAGAAATACCCCTCCTGAAGAAATACCCCTCCTGGAGAAATACCCCTCCTGAAGAAATACCCCTCCTGAAGACGCCATCCTGGGGTATTTTCCAGGGACCAGGAGGCTGGAGAGCGAGGCAGCGGATCCACAGAGCCAGAACCCAGCAGGTTTAGGACCCAGCAGGTTTAGGACCCAGCAGGTTTAGGACCCAGCAGGTTCAGGACCCAGCAGGTTCAGGACCCAGCAGGTTTAGGAGCCAGCAGGTTTAGGAGCCAGCAGGTTCAGCTCCGGGAGGGACGCCACTAGCGAGCGTTCAGACCCGCGTAGAGACCAAGCGTGAAGCGTAGAGACCGAAGACGCTATTTTTAGGGCGACACACTCGGGATGTTCTGGAACGTTCCGCGCGCGGGGCGAATGACAAAACACGGGACTCTCCGCTGAGGCGTGTCGCCCGCGACCTTCTGTAAACTCGCCGCACAGACGCGTCTTAGCCCCCCGCTTCGTGTCCCTTAGGATGGGGGGACGGGGGACGGGTCCCTCAGATCCTGTCATTTTGTCTCTAATCACAGCGGTGGCTGATCATCCCGTGTAAATGTCCCTGCTGTGCAACGACGAGATCCGGCTGTTGTGGGACGCACCATGAATATTTAATCACAAGGCTCTCCGGGAGAACGCCAACGATTCAGCAGGACGGAAGTAAGAGACCCTCGGCCGCCATGTTGATGGCCAGAGACGTCGGACGTGATTGGTTATGGTGGCTGTGTTCTAAGAGGGCCTGG
This sequence comes from Borostomias antarcticus, assembly GCF_949987555.1. NCBI lineage: Eukaryota > Metazoa > Chordata > Actinopteri > Stomiiformes > Stomiidae > Borostomias > Borostomias antarcticus. The sequence continues at coordinate 1,723,818 of NC_140249.1, forward strand.
GCCCACACAGCTTGTATGTCCAAATATGACGGGCAGAAGTTCAGACCGTGTGGACCTGCACTGCTATCCTGTTCATATTCAGGAAAGATTAAGTTCTCAAAATGAAAACATAACATCTAGACTAGAGAGGAGAGAAGTTAGACAGTCTAAAACATCAACGATAGAGAATGTCCATCATTTTTACATGACATGCCATTGTAAACATATTGTAAACATTTGACATTGCCCAGTGATGAGAACAAGCAGATCAACAGAACTACGGTACTAAATAATGTATTAAATCTTGGTATGTTGGAGAATCTCGTGAGGGCAGATATCAAATTAAGAGTCCCTCTTAATTCCCACTATTTTATTTTATTAGTTTATTTTACTTTAATATGTATTTGGTTTTTATTTGTGTATATGACAATACAAAACAAAAGCAAACAAAACAACAAGTTTCCATTATCATTAAAATGGTGCATACAAATTCAGTGCCTTGAATGTATACATAATCACGTCTTCCATTTACTAACTAAAACATTAATTCTCTCACTCTAAGCTGATAGGTCATTTTTTCCATAGTAGAGCGCACTTATAATTTCTAACCATTGTTCTATAGTAAGGGGTTCAGTTTTGTACCAAGTTCATATTATTGCCTCCTTGCTTGTCATCACATTTTAGTTAAATATCTATCCTCTTCAATGACACAATCATTACTATTTTCCTGGTACTGTACATTACTATGTATTGCATGTTCCAGAATGTATTTAACTGTGACACACACATTTTCCCAAAATGAGTATAATTTCTGACATTCCCTCAAAAATGTGTGTGTGTGTGTGTGCTTGCGTGTGTGTGTTGTGCTTCCCTAATCGCACATGCCCGCCAACACGATTGTTGTCAATCAGTTGGTTAACTCTTTATCTTAATTCCCTCTTTATACAAATAACAAAAATATATTTTTAGGAGACCAATTATTGTGAGAATTCCTGTAGACGTTGCCCCAGTTTGATGAGTGTCTCTTCCAGGTCCATCGGCTGGTCCGTAGCCTCACTCTCTTCTGAACTGTGGCTGTGGAATTGTACTATTTTCTAAAAGTATTCTATTCTGAGTGCCTGTGAAAGTACAGTAGCAAGCAAATGAACATGCATTCCTTCCTGCCCTCTAACCTAAAAGGCTCTTATTAAAGAGGAATTTGAAGCAGTATTTGACAGGTTCATTGAGCCGAAGCCTGATTAAGTGGAGCACTCGGAGGATAAAAACAGAGAAGGGAGCAGATATGTTGATTTGCATATTGTCAGGATATTGGAGAGTCTTGAGGAGAGCCGGCTCTGCCTTCCTCTTCTCTCTTTATTAAAATTAGTTTCTCTGCCAAAGTTTAATTAATTATGATAATTATGTATTTTTGACGACTTACTACGGAGTCTGAGGTGTTTTTACATTTTTCAAATACCACTCAGCGGATTTGCCACACAACATTAATAATGCTAATTAAGCTCTCTGACAGTTAATTCAAGATAATTAATACAAATACTAATATTAGATGGCACACAACTGGAGCTCTGCAACGCAAATTCAGCGCCATGTACATATGGTACAAACCTTGTGGAGGGGCAAGGAGGAGAACAAAAAAAAAAAAACTTGCCCCAAAATACCTGCTGAGTCTGTAATTCAAAACTTTTTTCATTTTTTTTTCAGACTTTTAAATAACTTCTGAAATCACTCTCATTTTTCTTCGAGGCGGCACCGCTCCTAATTGTGATCATCTGTGTCTTTCTTCCGAAGCTAAAATCTCTGTCTAATAGGAGATTGGATTCACTAGGTCTGGTGCAGTGGGTTGTAAATGTCTGCGGATGTAGTTCTGCCCATTAGATGTGTAGGGCCCCTCCAGATAGCTTCCGTAGTCCGTCATCTTTGCCAGCCTTAATGAGCACAACTGCCTTTTTTTATCATACAAGGTCTCGATATAGAAATACAGCATCGGGGGTAAAAAATGATGGTCAGTCGTATTCTTCAAGAGCTATAACAGGCTAACAGATGGTCCATTTGCCACGCGGCCTGCTCTCTCTCTCTCCCGGGCCCTCTTCCCCTCCGCCAGCTAGAGGCTAGCCGCGGAAAAAAAGGAGGATAAGTCACTGTCACCGTCTTACACGAGGCTAACTGCCGCGCGCATTACCTCGGAAGAATACCACGTCTGGAGGGAGGCTCGTTTTTCACCGTCCCTCATGGATGCTTAGCTTGATCTCCGCGCTGAAAAGCGCATGATTAACGCAGGCTTCTTGTGCTCGGTGAATAGGGCCGCTTTCCTCAGTCGATAGAGCTTCGTTTACCTGGGGAGTGTGACTCAGTCTCCCCCCTGAAGCTATTGGCGTTAGCCAGTGCCTCTAGCAGCTGGTTCTGCAGTGGAGGCAGCCCCTGCTGTTGAATGTGGCGTGACGGTTCGAGGCCCGGGGTGAGTAAGTAAGGGCTACGCCCGGTTATTAGCACTGACAAAGTGATTAACATTGCTGGTAGCTACAAGGGGACGAGAAGCGGAGGGATCGATTAAAACGGGCCTCTATGTAGAGCTGCCGCCGTGCCGCGCCCCGTTCCTCGGTGCAGTGGGGAGAAAGTGGAATGCTCGCCACGTCGAGCGCTCCGGAACCTTTGTCACGACGCGTTTTTCCCCAGACGGGTATTGAACCCGAGAAAATTTGCTTATTTATCTCTCCGGCTCCACCTGGGATGGTGGCCTTAACCTCTGCCCACAGCTTAATTGAATGCAGAGAAGGAGAGTGAAAGAGAGAGAGAAAGAGAGAGAGAGAGAGAGAGAGAGAAAAAAAAGAGAGATATGAAGAGAGAGAGAGAGAGAAAGAGAGAGAGAGAGAGAGAGAGAGGGAGGTTAAGAGAAAGAGAGACACCGGGAAAGGCGTTTGGAGTTCGGTGCGTATAATTCCTCATCCCGCTCGTATTATTCCTCCTTTCCTGCTGCGGTTAGTATCTCTCTTAATGAGGCCCGAGACCTCGTCAGAGCCTGAGCTCGTTAGCAGGGCCCGGAGGTTAATGAATGATAGAGTGTCCGTGCAGCCTACTGGTAAACACTCGCCACCTCAGGCGCGGAGGGGGGGTGTAGAGGTCAGCCGGGACCACCATGCACTCTGCTTTTTAATACCGTGAGTCTGACACACGCAGCCTTTCGCCTCGTGCCGCTGTGGCGATGCTAATCTTGAGTGTACAATAATTGCCTTTGTTTGTTCACTGTTTGGGTATTACCGTATTCCGTGACCGGGCTTATTAAAGGGAATATTTCCAATGGACAGAATTCCCAGGAGACTGGTTGTGATTTCCTGGTAATCTGCTTCACCCTAACTCTGACTCTCTCTCTCTCATTAAAGTGATTTCTGGTGATGTCCTCGGCCCTGAAGAGCGAGTGCGGGGTGCGTCCTCTGCGCATGGCGAAAGGTCGAGCGGTTTAATTTTAGCCCGCCCGTATTTCTTTCATTCTTTAGTCCTTCATCTGAGGAGTTGACTTTAAGACGCTCTTTGCTGTGACTTTGGCTCCGCTAGTCCTCGCGCCCCGTTCGACTTTGCCGCCTGGCGGTAAGTTTAGGGGGCGGGAAGGGGGAGGGGGTGGGATGGGGTGTTAGTGGAGGAGGGTGGTTGGGAGGGGTGGAGGTACTGTAGGCTGGATGTGCTGTGAGCACTCTTGCAAGAAGCAAAGTGTTATACCCCCGCCTCACCCCCCCTCACACCCTTCTCTCCTCGCTTCTGCGCTCCTCCCCTCCCCTCCTCCCCTCCCCTCCTCCGCCCGCTCTCAGGGGCTGTAATGGTGGCAGTCTGGGCAGGTCTGAGGCTGTCAGCGACCTTGGCACATGGAGGCTGTGGTGGCGGGGGGGTGGGGGGGGGGGGTGGGGGTGATTGCGGAAGCCTCGTGGGGGTCTCTCTGCACATGCTCCTGACCTGGCCTGGTCCGGGGACCGGGTCCGGCTGGCTTTGGGACTGGACCTCTGGTCCTCCTCGCTCTGCCCCTCTGCCTCCCCCCTCTACCCAACCTACCCCACCCTCTCCCCAACCTACCCCAGCCTCCTCTAGCCTCCCCAACCTCCCCCCCCTGCCTCTCCCAAGCCTACCCCACCCTCTCCCCAACCTACCCCAGCCTCCCCCTAGCCTCCCCAACCTCCCCCTCCCCGCCTCTCCCAAGCCTCCCCCAGCCTCTCCCCAACCTACCCCAGCCTCCTCTAGCCTCCCCAACCTCCCCCTCCCCGCCTCTCCCAAGCCTCCCCCCAGCCTCTCCCCAACCCCCCCCCAGCCTCCCCCTAGCCTCTCCCAGCATCCCCCAGCCTCTCCCAGCCTGCTCCCTGACTGTACCCAAGGTGACAGCCGGCTGAACTTCATCATGGCCTCTACTCCCCAGCCAGGCCAGGCCTTTTCATCATACATATCCATTAATATAATTCATCATCATAATGTAATCGTGCGTCAGCTATATTGTAATGATTTGTAAGCAATAAGGTAATGTAGGGTTTTCACCAGCAACCGCTGGTAATTTCCGGTGTATCAATTAGTTGTGTGTTACACGGGTTTCTGAATAGTTTTTAATTAATATTGTGATACATTAAATCAATACGGGTATAACTCTCAACCTGGACCTGTAGTGTAGGAGAGGTTTTATGAGAAAGCTCAGATGAAGTTGATGAAAGACCTATAGTATGAGAGAATAAAAAGGTTTGCTGCGTTTGTTGGGTTTTATTTTTTCACATCACCAACAGACTTCCTCTCTTTCTCTCTCTCTCTCTCGTACACATATCAATTTCTTTATTGCATTTTCAATCAAAGATACAAATCAATATCAAAATCCAACAGTAGCAAGAGTCACACAACGCAGTGCAAGATCACATTCACATAATGTCGTCCCAGCACGGAGATCAAAGCTATTTATGGATATAGGTAACAGCGTCTTTTCCATATGAAATGACTGCCAATGATGGCAGACACAGAACAGTACTTAACTAAATGTTTTGCTGATTTTTTTTGGAGCCCTCGCACACACATTTTATGTACAGTATGTGCCCTAAGCTGCCAAATATCAAAACTATAATTTTGCAATTATACCCACATGCAGAGATGGCATGAGCAAGTGGTTGATATTTTGATATATTTTATAGCTAAAGCAAGTGTCCATGTACATGTCAAAAGAACATCTAATTTCTAAAATAAATACAGACTTGGTGGATTCAATAATCATGACAATATCCAGAGTACACACACACACACACACACACGCACACGCACACACACACACACCCACACACACACACACACACACACACACCCACACACACACACACACACACAACAGACCTGCCCTTCCGGTTTTGGGCAGTAGAGGGGGTGGCTGGCTGTTTAAATTAAATAACTTTTTTTCTTTCACTCCCCGCCCCCTCTCTCTCTCTCTCTCTCTCTCTCTCTCTCTCTCTCCCATCCCCCCTCTCTCTCATCTCTATCTCTCTCTCTCCCCTCTATCTCTCTCCCTCTCTTTCTCTCTCTCCCTCTGTGCCTGTCTCCTTCCCATTACACATGGTGATGTAATTTGGTGCAACAGATGCCCAGAAAGCTGGCAGGTGTGCCGTGTGTTGAGTTCAGCTCTGATCCAGACGCGCGGAATCACTCTGCTTTAGTCTGGATCACTTCAGGTCCTGGGATTTACCCATAAACCATCACAATATACACACAAACCTGCATGTTGTGCATGTGTGTGCGTGCGTGTGTGTACGCACATGTGTGTGTGTGTGAGAACACATACTTGATTGCATTTTGCTTCCTTAATTGCATACTTTGTGTATTTGTGAGCGTGTGTGTGTGTGTGTGTGTGTGTGTGTCATGTGTGTGTGCATGGAGAGTGAAATTTATTTCCACAACCTTGCCTTGACTTGGCTTAATCAATCAGTTGAATTTGTGTCACACCATGATGTCTGTTGGACAGCCCCCCCCCAAGCACATTAAAAGACTCCTCTACAGTTTTGATAATTGTTTTGACTAGGCTTGTCAGAAGATGCCAATCAACGAACGTAAAGCCTAGATATATGCATAGTAGATGCTGAGTGTTTTCTTAAGTGTGTACTTGCATAATTACACGCAATCACTTGATAAAAGCGCCTGATTAGAGCCGACAGATTATGGGTAAGTAGGTCAAATGCCATGATGAGTGTCCTCTACAGCTCAAGCAATGTCGATGACACAATGGCTGTTTGCAAACAAACTAAGACAAGAGTCTTCAGAGACTGGTAAGTGTGTGTGTGTGTATGTGTGTGTGTGTGTGTTTGTGTGCGTGTGTGTGTTGCCATACTGTACACTGTGCTTGCAACACACCAGAACTCACCAGGGTCCCACATGTACTCATCCTCCAACCGGCCCCAAAGCACTTGTAGTAGTGTTAGAGGTAGTGTTAGTAGTATTGCTTGTAGTAGTGTTAGTAGTAGTAGTAGTAGTAGCAGCAGCAGCAGTATTGCTACAGTAGAAATAGTAATAATAATAGTGTTAGTAGTACAGTAGTAGTGTTAGTCATAGTAGTGTTAATAGTAGTGTTAATAGAAGTGTTAGTAGTAGTAGTAGTGTTAATAGTAGCAGTAGTCTTAGTAGAAATGTTGGTAGTAGTAGTACTAGTAGTAGTGTTAGTAGTAGTAGTAGTAATAGTAGTAGTGTTAAAGGACAATGCTCGTTTTTGACAACCTGGACCTTATTTACGACATATTATAAGACGTTTGACTCACCGAGATAACTTTGGTGTAGTTCGGAGGCCTGTAGAAGAGATTTAAAATCCAGCGCGAGCCAAGTATATCCATGTAATGGCGGTGGTCGGGGCACTTAAAATGCAGTTTCTAAAAATCTATTTTCTGCCGCGAAACGGTTGTTTTCATCAGTCTGTCTTTATGAATCGCTAGTTGTGCTAACATAGAGCATAGGCCTGTTGTGGTTTTTCACATGCCTCTGTAATATGATCTTTAGAAACGTCTTTCAAAACTAAATAGCTTCCTCACTTGCTCCAGCACGCATGCGCACAGCGCGCAATCATTGCTCCAGCACGCTGTGCGCATTAAAATTCTCAACGTCTACAAGCCTCCGCCCTTGTGAATCACACCAGCGTATCTCCCAGTCTTCCCCCACCCCTGCCTCTATGCTGGTGACTTCAATTGCCAGCACGAGGACTGGGGGCACAGCACCAATACATCCGACAGGGAAAACCTGGCCCTGTTGTACGATCCCAAGGGCGCAGCCAACTTTGTCTCAGGTCGCTGGAAAACTAGGACGAATCCTGACTTGGCATTCGTGAGCGTCGCCGTTGACAACTGGCTCCCTGATAGACACGTGCTAGGAACGTTCCCGCGGTCCCAGCATCAACCATCGCTGACAACCACGCCTAAACTCATCCGGACCTCATCCCAAGCGAGCCGATGAAGCGATAGAACTGGAAACGCTACCGCCTCCTTACCCATAGATCCACAAGGTGCCTTCCACCACCTAACACCAGCAACGTGGATGAGGTGCACCGGGAACTCTGCGGCATTCTGGTGTAAGCGCCCAAAAAATCCATCCCTCGCGGATGTCGCGATAGCTACAAACCGTGTTGGGATGAGGAGCGTGAGAGTCTCTACTGTGCCTTCCTCCGGGCCCCCCCAGGAGCTGAGTCAGACAGACTTGCCTCAGCCCTGCTGTCTAGACTCAGCAGAAGGAGACGAGCGCTGGGAAGAGGCCATTAACTCCATCGACTTCTCACACTCCAGCCGCAAGTCATGGAGCATCCTTAAAGGACCATACCGGTCTAAATAGGATTTGATCTCCTTAAACTAGTCACCCAACTTATATCACATTACCGCAATCTATTTTCCGAAGAAAAACTCATGTTTAAAGATGTTTGCATTTTTGTGTTTTACTTACATTTCAAAAGTTGAACATGATGGCTTTAAAACTTATTTTTAAATTGTTCCCTCGTTACGCTGACAAACTCGTCCCAGTTAGTTTCAAATCATTTTCAGTAGTTTTCATGTTATATTATTTTCGTTTGAATTTGTTTAACTACTGCACTATATTCTCTATCCACCTACGCTAGATTCTCTACCCAGCGCTCCTAGCAACGGCTACCATGTAAACAGGAAGAAGACAGACCGTTGGCGTAGGCTATGCAAAGAGGGTTAAAATAAAAATAATAACTACTGAAAATTATTTGAAAGTAACCAGGACGAGTTTGTCAGCACACAAAGGGAACAATTTAAAAATAAGTTTTGAAGCCATCACATTCAACTTTTGAAATGTAAGTAAAACGTGAAAATGCAAATATCTTTTAGCGTGAGCTTTACTTCGGAAAATGGATTGCGGTAATGTGATAAACGTTGGCCGAGTAGTTTAAGGAGATCACATCATATTAAGACCGGTATGGTCCTTTAATAACCTCACTGGTAGGTCTAGACACTCCCCTGTCCCAATGTCACCAAGCCGGTTTAACGGATTACTGGAGCAGAGGGAGGGCAGAGGGAGGGCACCCAGATGACACCCAGAGACCGGTCACAGTACTCAACAGCTTTTATTAGGCAAAAAAAGTAAAATGTACTTTAAAAATTAGCCACGCTAAAATGGCAAAAGTATTTTTGTAAAAGGAAATGTTCTGTGTGGAGGAATAGTCCTTAGCAGGGGTGTCCCTTGGCGGGGTCTGGAAGGCCCCCTGACGTCCCCTGGCGCACTTCACACTGCCGGCGTGGCTCGGGTTGTTACACGCTGTTACACTTATCAGCAGACAGCAACGTACTTTAGTGTGAGGAGACAGCTTCAATTAGGGGCCCCAGGCTAATCTCTACAGTGGGGTTTAGCCTTCAATCTCCAAAAGAACAAATAATATACGAGAACTGCAAGCAAAAACTACAAACCATAATCAAAATCTGAAGAGCTGGGCACTCCAACATTAGCTCAAATACCCCCAAAGAAAACACAACCAAATAAACCCGTTGGCTACTGAAGAACGCCACAGCAAAGTAACACGGCACATCCAACGGTGGAGAGGCGAACCCCAAGTGACTACGTCTACTAGGTAGTAGTTAATACACTAGTAGTGTTGTAGTGTTAGCAGTAGTAGAGTAGTAGAGTAGTAGTAGTAGTACTAGTACCAGTAGTAGTGTTAGTAGTAGTACACCCTCCCCTTATATGTGTAATTCCCCTGTAGTTTATACATTTTGAGGGGCTCCATAATTAGTTTCCCTCTCCCAAGTTTGGCTCTCCTCCATTATGCCATGTTTTAGGATTGCATACGTTAAGCGGATGATGGTTGTGACGAATGGTTTTTGCGAAAAATCACTAAAAGAATTCAAAGCTCTATGGAGAATTGATTGAATCGGACTGAGGCAATTTAGTGTGTTAGAGAGAGAGAGCAGAGTAATGTTATTTTCAGGTTTCCTAATATTGCGTTTGGGTTGGTAGGAGATGTCTTGGTGGTTGTAAATATTACTTAGAGGCCGTCTGGGGGTTTTCTCCTGGTTTCTAGAAGTTACTGTAGGGATTGCCAAGGGGTCAACCTATGATTTTCAATTTGAAAAGGTCCCTTGCAGGGTTTTATTTCCAGTGCTGCCATTAAATTATGTTCAACCGAACTTCAGTATATGAAATATTTGACACAGACATTCCCCAACTGAGGTAAGATCCCTGAGTAAAATACAGTCAGAAAATAATATCAAATACTTGGAGTATGCTTGATTTTGTTTACCCAGTGGAAATATAGAACTCAAATATGGAATCTCAAACGCTCAAACTCAATCACACTTTGATTGCTTTCCAGCATGTTTTTGAAGTCTGAGGAAAACTTTCAGACTATCTCTCTCCAGGCCTGTTGGCCACTGTATCTGTATGAAGGCTTCCTGTGGGTCTTAATCCTTCTCATCCCTGCTGGCAGCCTAGCTCCAGGTGAGAAGGCCGACCAGGTAACAACCCCCCCAGGGAGCCTGGGACCCAACCCCCCCCCCCTCCCCCCGGGCCACATGACTCCATGTTGTGACAAACACTTTCGTCGCCAGATGATCCCCAACGCTGTGACTCTGATGCAACACGCTGCAAACGTTAGTGCCGGCTGTCGCTCTCAGACGCGCCCCTGAAATGCTACCGTGCCCTTTCAGGTGGCGCCCGCGGGGGAATACGCTGAGGTAAGAGGGTTGGGAGGGGGGTGAGTGTGTGTGTGTGTGTGTGTGGGGTCAGCAGTGATTAACACAGCGCTAGGCTCTCGAAGCCGCAGGCTGCCTTGCCCGGGCTTACATCACGGTGTTAATGACGGGGGAGCTAGGAAGCGCAGCGGCTGTGCCTACGTCTCGCCTCAACGCCGCCTCGGCCGACGCCGCGCCCCGATGCTGTCTCGCCTCCGCCTCATCGCATTACGGGGCCTCGCCGGCGATAGACCTCCGACGGGCGGCGGCCGAGTCCTCCTCAGGCATGGGGGGGGTGTGGTGGGGGGGGGGGGGGGGGGGTCACAGAGCAGAACGTTAAACTCCTTCAGACGCCGCTACGGGCTGTAATCGCTGACTGACTGAACAGCTCATGGAGGGGGCGTGGGGGGGTGTAAGGAACATGACTGGTCCCGGACCCACCGTGTGGAGTGTACAGTTACTGAGCATGGGCGGACATCTTAATTGCAGCTTGACTCACACAGCCTGGGCTTGGGAGTGGGAGTGGATATGCACACTGTGCCAAATATGAAAAGGCAATGTAAACTTTGAGATGTTTATTTTGGGTTGTGGCTATATTGGTGTGGCACAATGGGGATTTGGATGTGTCCGCGTGTGTGTATGTCTGTGTGTGCATGTGCAAGTTTGTTTGTGTGTCTGCATGCGCGTATTTGTTCTTCAGAGATGTCATTATTGCATGCTGGGTAATAGCAGGATTGTGCGTGTGTGCGTGCGCGCGCCGTACAGCTGTGGGCTCAGAGCTGTGTCTATTGAGCAGAGAAGTTGTTGTTTAATTACCACGACAACACTGCCAACTTCATAGCTGATGTTTCAGAGGATGTTTCTGTTGCGTTTCCTGGATGATCGAGCTCCTGGCGTTTCTGTCAGTGTGTCGCCGCCGTCGTGATGGATACGAGCGAGGCGTTCGACATCCGCCCGCCGCTCCCGACACCGCCGGGTCCAGGAAAACCAAAAAGCAACGGCTCTGGAATTCTGTCCGGAGCTTTGATGACATATGAGGTGTTTTCCAGCCCCCTTTCATTGCGTTTGCCGGACGTTGCCAACGGGGGTAGAACTGCGACCACGGGAACGCCCAGCGAGTAGCCCGACCGCCTCGAACTCCGCGCAGTCCCGCGAAGACGTATCGACCGCGACGGTGTCCGAGCTTTTTCCTTGAGACTGGCAACGGCCCTCGGATCTGTGAGCTCACCGGGGAGCGAGACGTTCCTTTTTCCGAGACCACATCGGACAACAGACTCCCCGCTTCAGGCCTGGAGCTGGAGCAGCAGGACTCTTGTCGTCAGGCCCAGTTGGGGGGTGGGTGACAACGGGCCGGTATTCAGCCATGACTTCATGTGTGTGTTCGCCCTTAAAAGGTGATTTAGCGGACGCTCCTTCCGGACCAGGTGTCCTGTGGAAGCCCAGAGCGCTTCCCTGGGTCTCTGTGGGGTTGTTTGTAGGTGTTTAGCCCACAGCGGAGGGACAATGGATGGCCTTTTAGCCCCGGCCATCAACCCCTCCATCACCAGGGCTGTGACCCCGGACAGGGCCAGTGGCAACGGGAAGGAGAGGAGGGCTGAGGAGGGATGGATGGACAGAGGGAGGGAGGGAGAAAAACTAATTTGTCAGAGTGGCGTCGACTGTCTTTGTTATTCGGCCGACTAATGACGCGTGGTGTTTCACTCTCTCAGCAGCTCCCCGCCATCGGAGGAGAGAGGCCCCCGTGGAACACACCTCGTAGGGGGACAGGAAGTGAGGAGAAGTGATGAGGAGGGGAAGAGAAAGGGGGGGGGGTGGAGGTCGTGGGGACAGAGAAAGAGTGAGACTGCTCAAAGGGAGGGAGAGAGAGGGGAGAGGATAGAGAGTGAGACAGTCTCAGAAGGGGGTTAAGACATGGGTGGGTTCGGAGGCCTCCCAGCCCCTCGCGGTTCAGACGAGCGCCTGTCATTGCAGGGGGGGGCGGCGGGGGGGGGGCTGGCTGGGGGGAGCTGCCCTCCCCTGCAGTCCCCCAGGAGAGAGACCTCGATGCAGGCCGCTGAGCTGACAGACCTCCTGCCTCGCCACTTCATCATCCCGCCCAGACACAGCTGCGAGGAAGCTCTTTACAGAGAGGCCTGACTGCCTGTCTCCCTACCTGTCTCCCTACCTGTCTGCCTGTCTCCCTACCTGTCTGTCTGTCTGTCTGTCTGTCTCCCTACCTGTCTGTCTGTCTGTCTGTCTCCCTACCTGTCTGTCTGTCTCCCTACCTGTCTGTCTGTCTCCCTACCTGTCTGTCTGTCTGTCTCCCTACCTGTCTGTCTGTCTCCCTACCTGTCTGTCTGTCTCCCTACCTGGCAGTCTGTCTCCCTACCTGTCTGTCTGTCTCCCTACCTGGTTGTCTGTCTGTCTCCGTACCTGTCTGTCTGTCTGTCTACCTACCTGTCTGTCTGTCTGTCTGTCTGTCTCCCTACCTGTCTGTCTGTCTACCTACCTGCCTGTCTGTCTCCCTACCTGGCTGTCTGTCTCCCTATCTGCCTGTCTGTCTACCTACCTGCCTGTCTGTCTCCCTATCTGTCTGTCTGTCTGTCTCCCTACCTGGCTGTCTGTCTCCCTACCTGCCTGTCTGTCTCCCTACCTGGCTGCCTATCTCCCTACCTGCTTGTCTGTCTCCCTATCTGCCTGTCTGTCTCCCTATCTGCCTGTCTGTCTACCTACCTGCCTGTCTGTCTCCCTACCTGGCTGCCTATCTCCCTACCTGCTTGTCTGTCTCCCTATCTGTCTGTCTGTCTCCCTATCTCCCTACCTCCCTGTCTGTCTCCCTACCTGGCTGTCTGCCTGCCTCCCTACCTCCCTGTCTGTCTCCCTACCTGGCTGTCTGTCTGTCTCCCTACCTCCCTGTCTGTCTCCCTACCTGTCTGTCTGTCTGCCTCCCTACCTGTCTCCCTGCCGCCTGCAGGCGCTCCATTATAAAGCACACCTGCGGAGCGCCGGGCGGAGAGATAAGGACTCTGATTGCGTTGCCAAGGAGGCCGTAGTGTTTTTTTCTCCGTTTTTTTCTTCCTGTCTCTGCTCTCTTACTCCCCAATCCCCAGACAATGGAACCTGGCTGGGAGCCATTCAGGTGTGCACCGTCACGGCCCCAGAACCATCTGGAAATTGTCTGGGGGGTGGAGGGGGGATTCAAGGGATAATCAGCATCTTTGTGTACCGTCAGCAATTTTGCCAACAACAAATCTAAACAATGTAACCTGCTGCTGTTTTTTAGCTCTGCGCACGATTAAACCACATGCTTTCGATGGCCTCCATCTTCTGGAATCAAAACCACCGGATCAATCTGTCGTATTAGACATTAATTTACTTAATTCAGAGATGGATACTCCACCAACTATTGAGAGTGAGAGGCTTGGCAGGGCAAGTAGGCACCCCGCTGTGTGTGTGTTCTGGTTCAGGGAGATCTGAGAGGAGTATGACAAACACACACACACAAACCAATATGCAACAGTCCATGTCTTTTTCATGAGCTCCACTGGAGAGAGAGAGAGAGAGAGAGGGAATCCTTAACTTCAAGAGGCTGGCGAAACAGGACGACGCTCGCCTTGAGGTTGAATTCATGATCGCTCCATGAATGTTTTATAAGGAGTAATAGTTAGCCTTACGGGATATTTGCAACAACATGGAACACTGAAGCTTGATGTCTCCTTGAATGCTGCTAGGGGCGATAGTGAGAATGTTCCAGAAGCCCTGGAATAGACTGGGGGGGGGGTTCTGCATGGTTAGGGCGTGGGGGCTGGACTTAAGATAAGAAGCCTGAGGGATATGGCTTTTTTTTCTACCATGGTGTGTTTGAATAATCACTTGTGTTCCTCAGAGCGGATTATGTTGTGGTAAACAAATCTAACCTGGTGGATTTCGTTCAGGGTCCTCATCGATTGGCGAACGGGCTCGGGTGAACAGGAGTAAGAAAAGATGACTGGAAATCATTTAGTCCACTAACACAGCATAATGCACTCTGCTGGCGTCGCTGAGAGAGAGAGAGAGAGAGAGAGAGAGAGAGAGAGAGAGAGAGAGAGAGAGAGAACAGAGCAACTATCTGTCTAGAAGACTTCCGATCAAGTGCTCAGGGGGCAGTGGCCTCATGACTGATATGGCCTAGGCTAGCACAACGGTACGGTATCAATAGCCTAGCCCTTCAGGATAAAACCCTTCCCCACCTGTTAGAGCGATAATGCACTATACTGACACGCACGCACGCACATGCACACTGTCATAGAATTTACAACTGGCCTCAAGACCTTTCTATTCCAAACACCTTAAACCTTTGTCCAACCGTTCACATAGCTGTGCTAACCTACAGAATGGCCTCCAGGAGGCCATACACCTAGAAATCTGTCTACACCAAAATAACCATCCTTTGTCTCCAAGAAATTGCCGCCTTTTCTCATGTCACATGTCTGTATTCTCGGCCACGCCTGCCATTTCATATGATGTACAATGGGTTAGCCAATCACATCCTGGAAGCGCCGTACCTGTGTTTTGCTTGAATATAAGGCAGCGCAAAATCAGGAGGCTTCACTTCACTCATGTTGCGTTGTCCAGGGAGTCCTTGCGCTCGTATGTTTTCTCAATAAACCAGACTTAACCTGTTTGACGCGAATCTTGGTAAATCCTTTTTGACTAGATCAGTTCAAATCCATTACAACACACAACAAGCATTCTCTAAAATGTTCTGATCCACTTTTGATGAAAAACAATGCTTTGTGTGAAGAGAATACTTCACTCGGAATGCTTTGCACTCTGCTGAACTGGCGCTTTGTTTTGCTAATGGTTGTCTACATGAGTACAGTATGTCCATCTGCATCACAATGAGTAACAGATGTCTCTCAAGTGCCTAACAGTCATGCATTTGTGTGTGTGTGTGTGTGTGTGTCTGTGTGTGCGCAATGTGTAAACTTGTTGTTTACAGGTTTCTGTTTGCTTTCTGCATAATTAGAAACTAATGAGAAGTTGGGCTAGGTGTTGATTATCATAGTGGCAGGGGGTAAGGGAGTGTGTGTGTGTTTGTGTACGTCTGCGTGCATGTGTGAAGACCAGTTATTGTAGACTGTATTTTGAAGTGTGTGAGTATAGTGCATACCTATGTGTATGTGTATTTGAGTTTGAGTGTGTGTGTGTGTATGTGTGTGTGTGTGTGTGTGTAAAGAGGTACTGTAGTAACACCAGTGTCCTGTTCTGTGGGAGAATTAGGCACTCCTCTATAGTTGAGTCATAACAAGGCTAGCAGACATTGATGGATTGACTTCTCCTGGGGGAGAGGCACTCCAATTGTTCTTTCGATAATGGTTTCCTCTGAAGTGAATTAATCAAACTTTTTCGATAGTGTTTGTGAATTGTGTGTGTGTGTGTGTGTGTGTGACCTCACAGTGTGTGAAATAGGCCTACGCGGTGGTACTAGCAGTCGATATTGACTAGTGTTATGCTGAAGTCTTATGCAGGCTCAATACACAATATACAAGATTCCATGGATGAAAGCCAAGGCAATCAACTAGGCTATTTGCGCTTTGCACACACATCACCAAGGCTATCTCGTTAACAACAAGACCACAACTACAACAGCATCTACTGTAGGTCTGCTGTATGTCCTGAATCCACACAGCACACTGGCCTAACCTCACACACGCGTGCACACTGCACACCTTATTCAAAGCAGGTCTGTTACAATTCTGTCACAGAAAACCTAAAAAAATTTATTCTATCTTACTTTAAATTAATGGACCACAAATGGCTAGGCTAGACACCAGCGTTAGCCTTAGCTCTGGCTGACTCTGCTACATTTTCGTTCTAATTCAGCCTAATTCAGCCCCCCCTCCGAATTCTGTGGTGTGTGTGTGTGTTTGCTGTGTGTCTGTGTGTTTGCATTAGAAATGTAACATGGAAACTTTTAAAGGGCTTTTTTTTTGTCTCACTAAGGAAATAGTAATACTAAACTCTACTTTAATTCACTGTAGTGGTGTATGTATGCCCTGGTTATTTACAGTGGTGGAATATTTCAAGTTAAATCTTTCAGTCTAGTGGTTTTGACTGAGAGAAAACAGCCCTCAGAGCGATTAGATTAACAACCAAGAAATCATGTTTTTCATGAAGAACAAACCCTCGCCGTGTAATCTTTCGCAAACGGACATTTTTGAGAAACATTTGTGAGAAACATTTGTGAGAAACATTTGTGAGTAGTGAATCGGCAATCACCACGAAGAAGAAGGCCTTTGATTTCCAGCAGTGGGAAGAAGCCGAGTTTGATCAGCCCTCATCAACCGCATCCCAGATCAAAGTTGAGCGGGGCGTCGACACCGGCAGCTCCGTTTCATCTGAGGCGGACGGGGCAGCAGAGATACCTGCCTGTCATCAGACCCGGGTTCTGGGGCTCTTTCATGTCTGTCCGCCGAGCCTGTCACCCTGACTCACCTGGACCCAGCAGGGCCACACAGGTGGGACTCTGCCATCACCCGGGAGCACTTGCTGTGGAGGATCATCATCCACCTTCACAGGTGTTCGTGGGAGAAGCTTTGACTCCAAATGTGGGCTATAGTGTCCCCCCCCCCCCTCCCTTTTTTATGAGGGTGGTTTTGTGACCTTTCTGTAAGATTAATAGCCACGACTGTTTACGGGAATCCGAGTGAGGATCTGCTGGCCCTTGGATCGGTAGGGTTTACATTGATGATATGATATGATGGTACGATATGAGCTTTAATAATCCCCCTAGGAGGACATTTGGCGTTTCAGCAGTGGGAAATTACAGCATATCAACTTGAATAATCCCCGTAGGGGGAAATGTAGCGTTTCAGCAGTGGGAAATTGCAGCAAAGATTGGAAATGCAGAATATACATAGTAGCAAATAAGCATAAAAAAGGAAAGGAATATACATACATAGAGCATTTGTACATACATACATACATACATACAAACATACATACATACATACATACATACATACAGACTATAGATATGTATAGTAATATACAAAGATACAAAGATATATACATACATACACACATACATACATACATACATACATACATACATACATACATACATACATACATACATACATATATACACACATACATACACACATATATACACACATATATACACACATACATACACATACATACACACATACATACACACATACATACACACATACATACACACATATATACACACATACATACACATACATACACACATACATACACACATACATACATACATACATACATACAGAAGCTATGTTTACATGCACACTTTTTTTCAATCTGATTTAATTTAATCCGATTAAAGATTTCGTTGCAACTGTTTACATGGGAGGCGATTTTATACCCTGCAGTCTTTATATGCGCCGATGCATGTAATCAGAAAAGCTGTGTGACATTCACAGGCAGGAGTGAGTGAGTTACTATGGCTACGGAAACTCTAGTCAAAACTTTGCTAACGGATATCTATCGTCTGTCTGTTATTGTGCTGGTCTTAATGAAGCAGCAGCTTGATAGCAACTGGCTCTCCTACCGGGCGTTTTGTGGTCGTTATTCCTTATTTCTCTGCCATCTAGGCGTCCAATAATGTTCAGATCTGCGTTTGGATTCAAAACAAATGATCCGCTGTGGTCCAGCTCTGCTTGGAAGCAGTTTACCCACCAGAGACGTACGGTTCCTTTGACAGAGAGCATGCGCAGAAACAACGCAGCCAGAGAGAAATCTGGTTCATTGATTGCATGATACTTGATCAGTTTTTGGACAGGTTTACACTATCCCTCTGCAACCGAGCCGTTTTATTCACATTGAGGTGTTTATATGGAGCATTTTTATTCGGTTTGGGCTTTTAAACTTATTATAATCAGATTATTAGGGTCCATGTAAACGTGCCTACATACATGTTACATACCATACACGTACGTACGTACGTACATACAAACATACATGCATGCATACATACACACACACACACACACACACACACACACACACACACACATACATACATACATACATACATACACACACACATACATAGGTTAAATTGGCCCGGGGCTATCCGGGACTCACCGGCACAAAGGTCCCAAACGTCAGCAGCCAGAGCTTGGCACATCTGACGTATTTCTACATTTATATCTCGGCCTTTGTTGTTAAAAGAATGCAGTCATTTCATGTTCACATAAATAAATCACAATTCATTTTAGTTACTGCTTTTTCAAGTATAAAATGACTGCGTCATCATTTGCACTGACTACAGTAGCCTAAGTCTTGCGCCCTGGCGCCACTTGTCCGACAGACAGTTGAGGTGAAGTAATGTAGCTCTTGGCTAGTGAGCCCTCAGATTATGTTAGCGTGAGTATACCTTGGAGTTGATCCGATATTCCCTAAGACATGTTTTGAAACATCTGTTAGGAATCACTGGCAAGCTGTCTAGGTAGCTAATCTTAGCTAGCAGGCTATATTAGCTAAATCAAGCCACCTAACATGGCAAGGTCCCACATCAGAGCTACATTAGCTACATTAAAGCTAAACAAGATCATTTTTGATAGTTCAATATTCACCTTCACTTGCTATTAGTTTATGAATTGGCCTTTGCAAATTAAATCTTTGATAGAGAAAATACAAGAACACAGTGTGTCAAAGAGTCACAAACTTGCAGAAGAAATAGTCAATAAACAAGATGAAAAAGCTTTGGAATCAAGCTTTCTTAAAACACAAGAGAAGTATCGAGTTCAGAAGAGCATATTATGTTACGTAAAATAATAGGCCATACACAGATCATCCAGGACTAATCTACAGAAGACAAATGGTGTAAATGTGGGTCGTGTACTTCACAAAATCGTTTCATGCACTGTACAGAAATGGTACTTTTTTATCTACAGAAATGAGGCAGACATTACTAGCAAGCATCAGATCTCCTCAGTCAAAGCTCACTGTTAATGTGGATGAGAGCACCTCTTTAAACAAAATGTCATGCCTAATTACATACCTCAGAACATCACTCAAAACCACTGACCTTTTTCTTGAATCTTCTTGAGCTAGAGAACACAAATGCAGAGGGAATCACTAATGTACTGTTATACAACGGGTAGTTCCGACCTCACAATCTGATTGGTTAAGAGACGTTGTATACGCCACAATATACCACGGGCCTCTTTACCATTCTATGTGAAATATTACAGCACCGATTATTACTGCCTGTAAAAACGTTAGTTCCATTGTGTAATGGTTAGGGATGCACCGATGCATCGGCCGATGTTGGCCTTGTTGACTACCATCAGCCCATTCACCCATGGTAGTGGCCGATGTTATGTCGCAACAATTATGGCTTTTTTTGTTGCAAAACTATTATGGCCACAGGTGTGACCATAGTAGTGTTCTGTGTTTGTTGCGTTGTGTGTTTTGCTGTCCCTTGTGTGTTGTGGTTTGGTTGTCCCTTCTGTTCTCCCATTCATTCATTCATTCAGGTGTCCTGCTTGCAGATTCCCTCCTTCCATTCGTCCCGCCTCCTTGCTGGTTCCCTCCTCCCCTTCGTCATCTCTCCATTCCGTGCAGCTGTGTCCAATTAACTGGTGTCCCTGGCGTCCAATCATCTGTGTCCTCTGTTATATATACCCCAACCTGTCCTTTGTTCTGGAGCTGACTCCTTTTCGCTATGTTGTGAAGTGTGTTTGTTTGTCAGCTGTGTTTGTTTGCTTAGTCTTGTGTTTGTTTTGGCCTGGTCAGTTAGTGTTGTGTTAAGTACCCTATGTTGTTCAGTATCGCCATTTTGTTGTAGTTCTATTACGTTATCATTTGACATACTTTATCCATACGTTGTATGTTATTTCAGTTATCAATGCACAGGGGAAAGGGGACAGGTAAGCCGCCCATGGGCATACATCTCATCACGCAGGCGGTCCTATTGTTGATGCACACTAGGTTTAGGTGCACTTGGTTATTCATATATATTCATCTTAAGTATACTGATAGCTTCACATGCTGTACCAACAACAAATTCTACCCACATTGGTCGTGTGGTGGTCATCATTACGTTAAATCCATTCATTGATTATGACTAGCGTCTAGCTTGTTAAGCAGGTGGGCAGTCGGCTAATTTATGCTCAGCTGTTTGGCGCTGTATGAGACTTACTTCATAACAGAGACAAATAAATGCAAGTTATAGTTTGGCAAC
This sequence comes from Borostomias antarcticus, assembly GCF_949987555.1. NCBI lineage: Eukaryota > Metazoa > Chordata > Actinopteri > Stomiiformes > Stomiidae > Borostomias > Borostomias antarcticus. Next base: position 1,744,158 of record NC_140249.1, read on the forward strand.
TGAGGCTTAGGGGGCAAACAATACACTTGTTCCATTTATGTGTTACCTGGCTGGTTAGCTGTCATCACCCAGGCTCTCTGGATGGGGAAAGGGCAGTGGAGGAGTAGCGCGCCTCAGTTTTTGTCCGCTTTTAACGTTTACCGTTGACAAAGGAAGGGGAGGGGCACGGTGTGTGCCGCGGGCACGTGTGTCTGTGCGGGGGGGGGGCAAAATACAACGCATTTGGGGCATTATTATTACACACTTTTAATCGAGAATTGATCGTCACCATGTGCCACATACAGTAGGCCTACACTAAAAAAAATACCTCATGTCTATCTGTGCACGTTCCTTTCAGAAAGGTTTCTTTAATGGGTTGCCACTACAAGAAGACAACAGGCAAACGGTTATTGATCCTGGCAGATTTTATGAAGCACTATGTACAAGTATGGCAACAAGAATGGTTACTAATGAGGATGAATCACTCTCCCACAAAGTCAGTGTATTGGATCAGAGCACATTGCCAGAACCCTCTACCATTAATGTATGATGGGGAAGAAATACCAGAACTCAGTTAAAGATATGGGTTTCAGGAGTTAAACAGAGCTACGAGGATTTGGAGGATAAAGCAAACATGCCAGTGCACAGAGGCCTTCTGAAACTCTAATAGGCAGCAGAGACTATTACAGCCAGTAGTGAAGAGTGTGAGAGGGGTTTTTCAGAAATGTATAATGTTGTCACACCTTTGCGCACACAATTGAAAATACCTCTGCCCTTACATTTATCAAAATGGTTGGACCTCCTCTTCAGTCATGGAATGCAATAACATATGTAAACAAAGATGTAGACAAAGATGTCCTACACACTACACACTACAGGCTTTCACATATCAACCTACAGTATCTAGGATCTGATAAACAAGGACTAGACTGTACAGCTGACTGTGTATTGGAAACTGAATGATGAAATAAATGAACTGAACCTGTGATGTAGAATTGTATTTAATCAAGAATACTTGAATTTCAACGATAGATTACAGGTCTGATATTTGCCATTTTGAAGCAGTATTAAACCCCAACATCACTGCTGCCACTGCACACACCCATGTGCACCCTAGTCAACCCCGCTAACACAGGGGCCCCCCATTTAACTCCTGCATACACACACACACACACACACACAAATACATACACACATACATACATACACACATACATACATACATACATACATACATACATACACACACACACACACACACATACATACACACATACATACATACTGTACATAAAGTACATGCACACCTCCACAACAGTCATGAAGGCTCACACTTCTAGGGTCTGATGGCCGCTGGCACAAAGGAGCCCCTGATCCACTCTGTTCTGCACCTGAGTGGGAGGAGCCTGTGTCTGAAGGTGCTCCCAAATTTGAATTTGAATTTGTGCAAATGTTTTACATTAGAAAATGCAGGTTCAAAGTCCAGTCTCTGTCATGGAACTGAGAAAGTGACCACTCGCCTGTGATTCCAAAAAGGCACCTTAACAGACATGACTAATCGAGAGACGGCAAAGTGTGTAAAAAGATGAACAGATCCCCCAACCAGCGTCCTCTCAAGGGCACAATCTGCACAATCTGATTGGCTGCTAGCAGATTGAATAAGCCTACTATGTCTGATAATGAAGAGAGAGACAGAGAGAGGGAGAGGGAGATAGAGAGACAGTGAGCTGTGAGGCCATCTTGGCTAGTATTCTCAGTCTGTATTTTCATCAGGGTTCCTACTGTACGACCTGTCTGTAACAAGGCTGCTGCAGTTGTCTTATCTGTCCTCTCTGATAGACGTTACCACTGCGCTGCTTGACTACATCTGCTATGGGTTATTTCTTTAGCTCAGATAAACTGTGACTATGAAAAAACCCTCTTGAATGAAGTCAGCTTTAAATATGACTTCATTCAAGTCAATGTTGAAGTAATCATTTAAAAGGAAGGAATCAATAGAAGGAAATCGACTTTTATTATCATACAGTGTTTCCCCTAACATTGCCTTTTTTTCAGCAGTTCAGCATTCACACACATTTTCTGCAGGAATTTTTTTTTTTTTTTTTTTTTTACAGTTATATATTTTATAAATACCGTTAATATTTATTTACCTATGTTATGGCCTACTCGTTTTATTTCAGCTTAGTGTAGAGAAATGCTGCTACCACTTTACATTACAGCATGGTAATAACATAGTAATACCCTGGTAATAACATAGTAATACCCTGGTAATAACATAGTAATACCCTGGTAATATCTACATTATTACTAGGGAATTACCAACAAATTACTAGTAGTTACCTACTAATAAACCCTGTAATAATATACACAATAACTAGGAAATTACCAAGTAATTACTATTAGTTATCGGTAGTTATTAGTAGTAGTTACTATATAGTTACCCCCAATCCCTATTTAAGGTACAATTTGTTACCTGGAAACAGAGATTGTAGTTTCCATGACCTGTTTCTATGTAATTATATGGTTATTATCCTTCCTAACATCCCAATTAAGCTCATGGTTTATTATCTGGAAACAGGTGGTAATTTCTATGTAATAACATGGAATCTGAGCTGGAAAATACAACTTTACTTGTTTCTATGTAATTATATGGTTATATTTCTCCAAAATTCCCAACTAAGCTCGTGGCTTGTTACCTGGAAACAGAGATGGTAGTTTCTATATAATAACATGGAATCAGAGCTGGAAAATACAACTTTGCCTGTTTCTATGTAATTATTTGGTTATATCTGTCTTAAAATCCCAACTAATTCATGGTTTATTACCTGGACACAAAGATGGTAATTTCTATGTAATAACATGGAATCAGAGCTGGAAAATGCAATATTACCCATTTTGTGTTAATTATATGTAGAGGTTTGATTGTTTTATGTAGTGTTTCCCATAGCCTACATGAGGGTTGGGCGGTTTGAAGATATATAGCCTAGTCTCCTCAACTGTGAATAGGCTGTCACTGAAGCATTTTCGCTGCTCAATCTGTTTATGGGAAAAAATATATTTTTCCATCGGATATCTTAATACAAGAAGATGGATCTAGGACAGCAGTTTTGTGTTGTGATATTCCATTCGGGAAATGCATGTGATTGCTGGCGCACAGTAGGCTAGGCGCACAACGGAGGGGAGAGGGGTTCTCTGCCTTCCTCCCTCCGCTATATCAGTCTTAAGTCTCCTTTTACTGCACAGCTAATAGCTACAGTGATAGCCTAGATCTAAAGGGAATGATTGGCCTGTCCTTATTAAATCACAAGGCAAGTGAATTGTCTAGTTATTAGGTTATTAGTTAATAGCCCACCAGCGTATCTTGACAGTGGAGCAAAAAACGACCGCTCAACTTCAAG
>NC_140249.1:1752123-1754623 GCF_949987555.1 Borostomias antarcticus
CACACACACACACACACACACACACAGCACATGAATCCAGTCACGACGTAAGTATGATGATCAAAAGAGGCAACGCACAGTATCAAAGGACCAGACTCAAATGAAAGAGGGGTGAGGGGAGGGAGAGAGGGGTGGGAGGAGGGAGAGAGGGGTGGAGGGAGGGATGAAGGGAGGGTGAGAGGGGTGGAGGGAGGGATGAAGGGAGGGAGAGAGGGGTGGAGGGAGGGAGAGAGGGGTGGAGGGGATAGGGGTGGAGGAGAGATGGGTGGAGGGAGGGAGAGAGGGGTGGAGGGAGGGAGAGAGGGAGGGAGAGAGGGGTGGAGGGAGGGAGAGAGGGGTGGAGGGAGGGAGAGAGGGGTGGAGGAGAGAGGGGTGGAGGGAGGGAGAGAGGGGTGGAGGGAGGGAGAGAGGGAGGGAGAGAGGGGTGGAGGGAGGGAGAGAGGGGTGGAGGGAGGGATGAAGGGAGGGAGAGAGGGGTGGAGGGAGGGAGAGAGGGGTGGAGGGAGGGAGAGAGGGGTGGAGGGAGGGATGAAGGGAGGGAGAGAGCGGTGGAGGGAGGTAGAGAGGGTGGAGGGAGGGAGAGAGGGGTGGAGGGAGGGATGAAGGGAGGGAGAGAGGGGTGGAGGGAGGGATGAAGGGAGGGAGAGAGGGGTGGAGGGAGGGATGAAGGGAGGTAGAGAGGGATGAAGGAGTAGAGAGGGGTGGAGGGAGGGAGAGAGGGGTGGAGGGAGGGATGGAGGGAGGGAGAGAGGGATGGAGGGAGGAGAGAGGGGTGGAGGGGTGGAGGGAGGGATGAAGGGAGGGAGAGAGCGGTGGAGGGAGAGAGAGGGGTGGAGGGAGGGATGAAGGGAGGGAGGGATGAGGGAGGGAGAGAGGGGTGGATGGAGGGAGAGAGGGGTGGAGGGAGGGAGAGAGGGGTGGAGGGAGGGATGAAGGGAGGGAGGGATGAAGGGAGGGAGAGAGGGGTGGAGAAAGGGAGACTTTATTGTGGGTCAAGTATTAATTTCTGTCCCTATTCCCTCTGCTACTCATCTAGATTACACTGCGGGACTGAGTGCACTACAATACACACAGGACCCTAGCCTCACACACACACACACACACACACACACACACACACACACACACAGACGCACGCACACACACACACGCACACACACACACACACACACACACACACACACACACACGCACAGATATTAGGGATGTTATTTGCGGTCCATATGAGTGTTCCACAGACAAGACTGCTACACAGTGGGTTAAAAAATGATCCCAACTTCAAAGGGATGTTGGTTCATGAACACCAGCGCCTCCTACACAGTCCAGAGCGCGCCCAGGAGATGAATACGTAACGTTAGACCCCCCCTGAGTTGACAGCTCTCCGCTGAGCTCGCCGCGGGAAGCGGACTGAAGTGGGGGTGAAACCGACACGCCGTGCGTGTGATTCCCGAGGTTCTTATTCGCCACGTCCCGTCTATTCAGGGCGCGCTGATGTGATGGCGACCGTTAGGTACATTACGGAGGAAATGTGCGATTGTATTTTTCATTTCAAGCGCTGTACTGTGTTACTGTAAATTGGAATTGAATGGATGCGTTGCAATAAGGTTGAATTAAAGTACGCGTCTCACTGAATCAGCGCCCGCGAGGGGAATATTTGATCGGAGCATAAATAGAATATTTGGAGAAGGTACATGGAGGAGGAGAAGGATGGAGGAGGAGAGGGATGGAGGAGGAGAGGGATGGAGGAGGAGAGGGATGGAGGAGGAGAGGGAGGAGGAGGAGAGGGATGGAGGAGGAGAGGGAGGAGGAGGAGAGGGATGGAGGAGGAGAGGGATGGAGGAGGAGAGGAAGGAGGAGGAGAGGGATGGAGGAGGAGAGGGATGGAGGAGGAGGTACATGGAGGAGGAGAGGGATGGAGGAGGAGAGGGAGGAGGAGGAGAGGGATGGAGGAGGAGAGGGATGGAGGAGGAGAGGGAGGAGGAGGAGAGGGATGGAGGAGGAGAGGGATGGAGGAGGAGAGGGATGGAGGAGGAGAGAGATGGAGGAGAGGGATGGAGGAGGAGAGGGATGGAGGAGGAGAGGGAGGAGGAGGAGAGGGATGGAGGAGGAGAAGGATGGAGGAGGAGGAGGATGGAGGAGGAGAGGGATGGAGGAGGAGAGGGATGGAGGAGGAGGAGGATGGAGGAGAGGGATGGAGGAGGAGAGGGATGGAGGAGGAGAGGGATGGAGGAGGAGAGGGATGGAGGAGGAGAAGGATGGAGGAGGAGAGGGATGGAGGAGGAGAGGGATGGAGGAGGAGAGGGATGGAGGAGGAGAGGGAGGAGGAGGAGAGGGATGGAGGAGGAGAGGGATGGAGGAGGAGAGGGAGGAGGAGGAGAGGGATGGAGGAGGAGAGGGAGGAGGAGGAGAGGGATGGAGGAGGAGAGGGATGGAGGAGGAGAGGGATGGAGGGGAGAGGGATGGAGGAGGAGAGGGATGGAGGAGGAGAGGATGGAGGAGG
>NC_140249.1:1759623-1772123 GCF_949987555.1 Borostomias antarcticus
GGGGGAGGGGGGGGGGCTGCATGATTTGTTGACGGGGGGGGGGCAGGCCATTCACCGACGCACACATGCACGCACTCAAACACACATACACACTCAAACACAGAAACACACACACTCTCTCTCTCTCTGTCTGTCTCTCTCTGTCTCTTTCTCCATCTCTCTTTCTCCATCTCTCTCTCTCTCTCTCTCTCTCTCTCTCTCTCTCTCTCAAACACACTCATAGTCAGTAGCGCTCGTCCCCTCCCCGGTGTTGTGCTGCCTGCAGAGCTGGGTCTCTGCGGTCGTGAGCGTGAAGCGGAGCCAAAAAATCCGGGCTGAATTTAATGACATGTATGACAATTATTGCACGGCCCCTCGGAGACCAGACACAAATTTAATAAGTTGCGCGTGTGGCTGCCCTCCAGCCTCATCAGCGCGAGGGCCTCGGAGGGCCCGGCGCCAGAATCCGGCGCCTTCCATCTCTTCCTCCGCCTCCACTCCCGGCTGCCATCACGATAAGCAGTGACTTAATTAATTGAATAGGGTCAGCAGTTATTACCACCGGCAGAGTCCACACTTTATTACCTGGGAGCACATCCTTTCTTTATGAATTTCTCGGGGGTGGATGGCGGCGGGCGGGGGGGTGGTGGTGGGGTGGGGGGGGGGGGGGGTTCTCTCTGTTCTCTGTCTCTTGTGCGGAGGGATTTTTTAAAGACTTTTCCCTCCCTTCATCTCCCCGGGAACGTGGGCCCCGGGGCGGAGGAGGAAGTGGGAGAGGAAGACGAGGATTTAGTCGGAGGTTCGACCCGGGGCGCCCGGGCTTAGCACCGCCTGCGTGGCGGACGAGAACTCGCCGTGGATTTATCCGTCTGTTCCGGGCGGCGCGGGGGAAGTTCGCCCTCGCTCCGCCAGTGGCTTACTACGGGCTCAGGCGCCGGCGTGCGTGCGTGCGTTTTTTGATCTGGCGCCACGCCGCTGACGTGTTTAATCGCGGCTCTACGTTCTGGTACTGTACAAACACGCCCAGGTGATACGGGATGAGCTTGGAAAAGAATCCCTTCATCCTGCTCCTCCTCCTCCTCCTCCAACTTCCTAATCCTCTCCGAACGCCCGTCCATATTACAGAGCTGATCGCAGATGCCTCAGGACGTAAATATTGACGTGGAGACGTGGAGGGGGCCCTACCCAGCAGCTGTCACGGGGCCCGCGAGAGAGCAGAGCCAGGAGCCGGTGTTTAAACTCAAATGCGTTTCCTCCTGAAGCCCCACTCTGCTATGGGCCTGTATTGCAGCAGAAGAGGAAGTGTTTGATCAATACGCGAGGGCGATCGACTCACCTCCCCCTTCTGACATTCTGAAATGTTCACACACAGCCTGGGAGAGGGGAGGGAGGGACACACTGTAAGAGGCATGGCTGGCTGGCTGGTTTTGTGACTAGCTGGCTGGTTGGTTTTCTAGCTGGCTGGCTGGTTTGCTGGCTGGTTTGCTGGCTGGCTGGCTGGTTTGCTGGCTGGTTTGCTGGCTGGTTTTCTAGCTGGCTGGCTGGCTGGTTTGCTGGCTGGTTTGCTGGCTGGTTTGCTGTCTGGTTTGCTGGCTGGTTTGCTGGCTGGGTTTCTAGCTGGCTGGCTGGCTGGCTGGTCACACACACGTTTTTTAATCAGACTCCACTCACGGCGGGTTCCCAGCAAGACCGCCGCGCCGGAATCCAACGCCACTTCGACCCACATTGGGTGGGCGAGCTGGAGAGTAGGACGGAGGTGCGGAGCCGCGGTGAGCGGAGACGGTGTGTGTGTGTGTGTGTGTGTGTGTGTGTGTGTGTGTGTGTGTGTGTGTGTGTGTGTGTGTGTGCGTGTGTGTGTGTGTGGTGCAGAGAGCTGCTCTTGCCACTCTTAAGTCGGCTCATTTCCATGGCTGAATTGGAGCGGGGCGAATGCTATGCATGTGATTCATGCCTGAGTGATTAGAGGCCCAGAGGAGGGCTTGACTGAAGGATATGACACGGGGCAGAGGGGGGCAAGAGGGGGAGTGTCTCTCTCTCTCTCTCTATCTCTCTCGCTCTCTCTCTCTGTCTCTCTCTGTCTCTCCCCCTCTCTCTCTCTCTGTCTCTCTCCCTCTCTCTGGTTGGAGGTTACTTGTATGACTTTGTATTTTTAACTTGTGACAAAAGTAAACATGCCTGTAAACATGGGGTAAACATGCCTGTAAACATGGGGTAAACATGCCTGTTTTTTGGAAATAAAAGCATTTTTATTAATTAAAAATTATCTCTCTCTCTATCTCTCTCTCTCTCTCTCTCTCTCTCTCTCTCTCTCTGCATTTTTGAAAAGGACCAACTAACCTGAATTGAATTACCAGTAGGAATTTTTTATATATATTGCATAGTGGTTTTATTACTTATTTATACTTATATATATAGTGGTTTTATTTTATATAGTGGTTTTATTGAGGGGTATATACATAAATATCCCTCAATAAAGTTCTTGTATAGTAGGATGTGGTCACAGCCGTATATTTCCCTCCCAAATGGCACCACAGAAGGACACGAGTGACCCTGGAGGCCGGGCGCTGGCCCTCACACGGCCCTCACATGGCCCTCACATGGCCCTCACACGGCCCTCACAGACGCGCAGCATTTGAATGACATTTGTCTATGACCTTCACTGCTCCGTGCTCTCCGAATGGGAAGAACATCAGAGAGGAGGAGAGATCAGACGTCGTGTCTCTCCCGCTGTTGTATCACAACACTATGGACTTTGTTGAGAGCAGAGTGAAAAAGTACGTACTAAGTAAGTAAGTATATTTTATTTATATAGCAGCTTTCACAGAGCGCTTCACAAATCATCAAGAAATAAAAAACAATGGCGTAAAGCACAAAAACAACAAAGCACAAAGGACAAAGAAGGATAAAGAAACATCAGAGAACCAGACAAAGGTTAGTCTGAAAAGAGGTATAGAGGGTGAGTGGGAAATGCCGACGAGGCAGTTCTGAGGAAGTAAGGAGAGGAATTGAACTCTCACTCCAGCATGTGCCCTTCACCGCTGCATCACAGCCCAGGATATCGACAACATGTTAGTGCTTTGCAGCGGCAAGTTACAGGAGACAGCAGAGAGGCGCTTCTGGCTGACTGCCGCGCTGTAAGCCGGGCCGTCCCTGTCAGAGCTCGTTTAACCAACGTAAACTTCTCTTTTATTTGCATGCGTGAAGACAGGGAGTAACACACACAGAGGCACACACACCCAGGCGTGAAGACAGGGAGTAGCCTAACACACACACAGAGGCACATGCACCCAGGTCTGCGTACACTAACACACACACACATAGAGGCACACGCACCCAGGCCTGCGTACACTAACACACACACAGAGGCACATGCACCCAGGCCTGCGTACACTAACACACACACAGAGGCACATGCACCCAGGCCTGCGTACACTAACACACACACAGAGGCACATGCACCCAGGCCTGCGTACACGCACACCAGTGGCGGATGGTGACTCAAAAAACTGAGGAGGACAGAAGTAGGGATGGGTAGGATTATCTTATCTCTTATCGATAGGCCTACTACACACTACCACTTTCTAGCTAGCATTAGCGTTAGTTAGCTAGCATTAGCGTTAGCTAGCATTACAGCTAGAATACCAGCAAGCTAGTGTGCTAGTGCACCATCCACATCAACACAGGGGCCCTCTCTCAAGACCAACTGAATGTTAACTGCAACTTGCATTGTTGGGCGGAGGCATTTAGCCGCTACGTGGATTTTCTAGTTGATACTGATGCTAGTGAGAATCAGGGTTCCCATGGTCATCAATACGTTATGGAAAAATCATGGAAAAGTTTTTTAATTTTTACTGGTAAAAATGAGTGGGAACCCTGGAGAATACACCAGATACAGAGGTTCTTAGAGATACAGAGGTACTTAGGTTGATTTAATATAAAAGAACCCGCCCTAAGGGAGGCTAGCCTCCTTTCCATAGATATCTATGGGTCCTCCAGCTGCATGTTATAGATGTCACTGTTGGAGCTTTAGAATTTCAATAATGGGTTTTTATCCATAGGGAAAACCTGCTTTATGAACAAAACTGAGATAATATTAAATAGTTATTATAAATAAATAAATGCATATATTTATATTTTAATCCCTCTCTTCTCTCCAAAAACTGAGGAGGACTGTCCTCCTCTACCTCAATGGACGAGCCTCCTCTGACGCACACGCATACACACACGCATACACACACACGCAGCGCACACACACACACCAAATCGTCATTTCGCTTTTGTCTCTCAGACAAATTTACAAGCAAACACACACTCATACACACACACACACAAATAAACACACACATACACTAACTGTACACACACCACACAAAAATACACACGCACACACATACTGTACACACACACACACACACACACATGCGAACAGTAAAGCAGTAATGGGTCCTGGCAGGTCTGCGTTGGGCATATGTGAGGCTGAATTTATGACTTCATATTCACTTAGTGTAACTATTGCCAGGGCCAAGAGAGCCTGGGGGCGAGTAGATATAAATAAATAACACCCTGGAACATAAATACCTTTAATTGCATCAAATACACACTGACCAGGGCCTGGGGCATTAAAGTACAGCAGGCAACAGAAGGGGGAAATAACTGCATGTGTTAAGCATGAATATAAAACACAGCATGAGTTACTGGTCAATAAGCCTAGTCATGTCTGCCATGCATCAGCTGGCATCTTCAGGTTTCTTTGTGTGTTTGATAGCTGTAAACTCAGTGACTGTTAGTTCCAGCCGTATATATACACTACCTATACACAGTATATATATATATATTTATATATATATATATATATATATATATATATATATATACTGCTGTAGCATTGGATATCAAAGATCGCTCACCTAAATGCATCAGACATACTTATGTAAAGTTTGACTTTAATTCGACTCATGTTTACAATGATTTGATGACACATTATTATGTGTACCTTCATTTTCATTCAGCTGTTTATCCATCCATTCAATTGTTTATCCATGCATAGGCTCTTTAATTAATGTTTGTTTGTTATTTTTTTTACACGGTGTGATCCGTGAGTTGTGGAAATATGGGATCATCAATCCCGTACCCAAAGCAGGGAAAAGACTAAAGAACTATCAGGGGATTTCTCTGACCTCTGTCGGATGACTTGTTTGCTGTGTGCTATTTAATGGCAGCTGTTATAAAATCACTATAACACACGGCCTCTCGTGGTTTATTGCTTTTATACAACGGTTACTACAGCTATTAGTGTAAAATAAACACACAGCAATGTAAAATATTAACATTTATTCAAAAACGAAGCATCATTCCCTCAATTCCGCCGCGCAAAATAGTTCCCCTAACAAAAGGGTTGCCAAGCAACAACAACAACAACTACAATGCATTGGATCAAATGGGAGGCGCATTAATACTGAAAATGGAACGATATGCGGTCCCAGGTGTGTGTTACAAAGTATTTTAACACGGCTTCCAGCCAATCAGAATCAAGAACCAGAACTAACCGTTGTATAATAAACTGTTCATCTATGACTGGCTTTCCTTTTAAATGTTATAATAAACTGTTTGAATCTCTGGTTTTGCCATCCTGCCATGCTGCTGCTATCTGGGGCTACAAAAGCTATTATTGTGTTAATACTGTTTTTAACCAGGCTTGGTGTTTTTATCTTGGTGAATACACCCCAAATAATATACAGGGTTATATGGGCTGGAAAACTCTTTTGCAACGTTTGTTCTTGTATTCTCAAAAATTGTTTGTAGTATGCCCGACACTCAAATCTGTAAACATGTTTTTCTGTGGACTTCCCAGTTGTCAAATGTAAAAATTAAATAAATAAATAAAAGACATACACGGTGAGAATCTTCTTCAGTTCTTTGTATATGCACCATCTTGCCTGGACAGTTTTGATATATTCAAGAAATGATTTAGATATAGCATTAACAGAGTCAGATAAACAGAAATGGCTCCAGTTAATAAATAAATCAGAGGGCAATAAATTGCACACCTATTGCCTTCTCAAAAGTGATTTTGAAAGCGAGCCCTACGTACAAAGGATTCTATCATGACAGTATTGGAGTGCCTTTGCTTTGATTTTAAACGTGCTTTATAAATAAAGTTGACCTTGACCTTGACCTTGCTAAGTTCAAATGTGGAGTTGCACCTTGAGCTATAGAAACTGGTAGATATTTTAACATCTCAGGTGATAGATGTTTCTGTAAGTATGTAAGTAACATGTATTTGTACAGCACCTTTCACAGACAGGGGTCACCGAGTACTTCACAAAGCATCAATAAATACAAACAATGGCAAAAAAAAACACAAAAGACAAAAAACAAGGACAAAGACAGAAAAGGAGGCTATACAACGGCTAGTCTGAACAGATACGTCTGTAGATGACTTTTAAAAGAGTCAAATGAGGCCACAGAACATAGGTCCAGTACCACAGAACATAGGTCCAGTACCACAGAACATGGGTCCAGTACCACAGAACATAGGTCCAGTACCACAGAACATAGGTCCAGTACCACAGAACATAGGTCCAGTACCACAGAACATGGGTCCAGTACCACAGAACATAGGTCCAGTACCACAGAACATAGGTCCAGTAGAAGGGCGTTCCACAGCCTAGGTAGGAGCCACTACTTCGAAGACTCGGCCACATTTAGTCTTTAGCCTGGATCTGGGGACAACCAACAGGCCCTGGTCACATGACCTGAGAGACCTGCTTGTGATGTAGGGGTGGAGCAGGTCACATGACCTGAGAGACCTGCTAGTGATGTAGGGGTGGAGCAGGTCACATGACCTGAGAGACCTGCTTGTGATGTAGGGATGGAGCAGGTCACATGACCTGAGAGACCTGCTTGTGATGTAGGGATGGAGCAGGTCACATGACCTGAGAGACCTGCTTGTGATGTAGGGATGGAGCAGGTCACATGACCTGAGAGACCTGCTTGTGATGTAGGGATGGAGCAGGTCACACGACCTGAGAGACCTGCTTGTGATGTAGGGGTGGAGCAGGTCACATGACCTGAGAGACCTGCTTGTGATATAGGGATGGAGCAGGTCACATGACCTGAGAGACCTGCTTGTGATGTAGGGATGGAGCAGGTCACATGACCTGAGAGACCTGCTTGTGATGTAGGGGTGGAGCAGGTCACATGACCTGAGAGACCTGCTTGTGATGTAGGGATGGAGCAGGTCACATGACCTGAGAGACCTGCTTGTGATGTAGGGATGGAGCAGGTCACATGACCTGAGAGACCTGCTTGTGATGTAGGGATGGAGCAGGTCACATGACCTGAGAGACCTGCTTGTGATGTAGGGATGGAGCAGGTCACATGACCTGAGAGACCTGCTTGTGATGTAGGGATGGAGCAGGTCACATGACCTGAGAGACCTGCTTGTGATGTAGGGATGGAGCAGGTCACATGACCTGAGAGACCTGCTTGTGATGTAGGGGTGGAGCAGGTCACATGACCTGAGAGGCCTGCTTGTGATGTAGGGGTGGAGCAGGTCACATGACCTGAGAGACCTGCTTGTGATGTAGGGGTGGAGCAGGTCACATGACCTGAGAGACCTGCTTGTGATGTAGGGATGGAGCAGGTCACATGACCTGAGAGACCTGCTTGTGATGTAGGGGTGGAGCAGGTCACATGACCTGAGAGACCTGCTTGTGATGTAGGGGTGGAGCAGGTCACATGACCTGAGAGACCTGCTTGTGATGTAGGGGTGGAGCAGGTCACATGACCTGAGAGACCTGCTTGTGATGTAGGGGTGGAGCAGGTCACATGACCTGAGAGACCTGCTTGTGATGTAGAGATGGAGCAGGTCACATGACCTGAGAGACCTGCTTGTGATATAGGGATGGAGCAGGTCACATGACCTGAGAGACCTGCTTGTGATGGAGGGGTGGAGCAGGTCACATGACCTGAGAGACCTGCTTGTGATGTAGGGGTGGAGCAGGTCACATGACCTGAGAGACCTGCTTGTGATGTAGGGATGGAGCAGGTCACATGACCTGAGAGACCTGCTTGTGATGTAGGGGTGGAGCAGGTCACATGACCTGAGAGACCTGCTTGTGATGTAGGGATGGAGCAGGTCACATGACCTGAGAGACCTGCTTGTGATGTAGGGGGGGAGCAGGTCACATGACCTGAGAGACCTGCTTGTGATGTAGGGATGGAGCAGGTCACATGACCTGAGAGACCTGCTAGTGATGTAGGGGTGGAGCAGGTCACATGACCTGAGAGACCTGCTAGTGATGTAGGGGTGGAGCAGGTCACACGACCTGAGAGACCTGCTTGTGATGTAGGGATGGAGCAGGTCACATGACCTGAGAGACCTGCTAGTGATGTAGGGGTGGAGCAGGTCACAGATGAACGTAGGTGCCAGACCATTCAGAGCTCTAAAAGTGATGACAAGTACAGAACCTTAAATCCATAAAGTGATGGGGAGCCAGTGTAAGGAGGCTAGGATGAGAGTAATGTGACATGACTGTCTGGACCTGGTGGGTAATCACAAAGCTCTGACTTCAATCCAATTGAAAATGTGTGGGCAGAGCTGAAAAAGTGTGTGTGAGCAAGGAGGCCTATGAACCTGACTCGGTTACACCAGCTCTGTCGGGAGGAATGGGACAAAATTACAGCAACTTATTGTGAGAAGCTTGTAGAAGGCTACCCGAAACGACTCACCCAAGTTAAACTATTTAAAGGCAATGACCTGAGACATAGAATGGTTACTAGGATTAAATGTCTAAATGAAACAAAATAGGATCCAGAACAGAACCCTGGGGCACACCACAGAACAGAACCTTGGGGAACACCACAGAACAGAACCCTGGGGAACACCACAGAACAGAACCCTGGGGAACACCACAGAACAGAACCCTGGGGAACACCACAGAACAGAACCTTGGGGAACACCACAGAACAGAACCCTGGGGAACACCACAGAACAGAACCCTGGGGAACACCACAGAACAGAACCTTGGGGAACACCACAGAACAGAACCCTGGGGAACACCACAGAACAGAACCCTGGGGAACACCACAGAACAGAACCCTGGGGAACAGAACAGAACAGAACCCTGGGGCACACCACAGAACAGAACCCTGGGGAACAGAACAGAACCCTGGGGAACAGAACAGAACCCTGGGGCACACCACAGAACAGAACCCTGGGGAACACCACAGAACAGAACCCTGGGGAACACCACAGAACAGAACCCTGGGGAACACCACAGAACAGAACCCTGGGGAACAGAACAGAACCCTGGGGAACAGAACAGAACCCTGGGGAACAGAACAGAACCCTGGGGAACACCACAGGACAGAACCCTGGGGAACACCACAGAACCGAACCCTGGGGCACACCACAGAACAGAACCCTGGGGAACCCCACAGAACAGAACCCTGGGGAACACCACAGAACAGAACCCTGGGGAATAGAACAGAACCCTGGGGAACACCACAGAACAGAACCCTGGGGCACACCACAGAACAGAACCCTGGGGAACACCACAGAACAGAACCCTGGGGCACACCACAGAACAGAACCCTGGGGCACACCACAGAACAGAACCCTGGGGAACACCACAGAACAGAACCCTGGGGAATAGAACAGAACCCTGGGGAACACCACAGGACAGAACCCTGGGGAACAGAACAGAACCCTGGGGAACACCACAGAACAGAACCCTGGGGAACACCACAGAACAGAACCCTGGGGAACACCACAGAACAGAACCCTGGGAAACACCACAGAACAGAGTAGCAGATTCAGACATTGGGACCAACTGACACAGAGAAAGTCCTATTGGAGAGATAGGAGGAGAACCAGCCCAGGGCGCTGCCAGAGATACAGACCCACTGCCTAAGCCTTTCAACCAGGAAGATCTCTTTCTCTGTATAACTTTGCATTTTTAACTTGTGACAAAAGGACAATGGGGTAAACATGCCTGTTTTTTTGGGAAATAAAATAATTTTTTAACATTCAAAATGTTGAGTGGTCCTCAACTCCATATGATTGTGTGTTGATGAGTGACACATAAATTCAAATTATCTATCTATCTATCTATCTACCTACTGCCTAAGCCTTTCAACCAGGAAGATCTCTGTACCCTATGTAATACTGGTTCTATTGAATCTGAAGCCCATGCACTGTACTCATACACTGTGAACTCTATACAGATGCCCCTTCAGAATTATCTCTTCAACTCTCAAACCATGTTGTACATGTTAATGATCTAGATTATGTAAATACATTGTTTGTTATTTTAACTGGTAAACATTGACAGTGAATGTGCCAAACTGACACCTCACCCTTAACAGAATACATTAGTGTTTAAACATTGTTTTGCACCTGCACAACAACTGTTTTTAATTTTCCTGATAAGCTTTGATGAGTTACATTTTAGTTCATTTTTCTTTTAGTCTGTGTCTCGTAACTCCATATGAGTGGTCCTCAACTCCTTTATGTGCATAACTTTGCATTTTTAACTTGTGACAAAAGGACAATGGGGTAAACATGCCTGTTTTTTTTGCAAATAAAAGTATTTTTTAACATTCAAAATGTTGAGTGGTCCTCAACTCCATATGATTGTGTGTTGATGAGTGACACATACATTCAAATGATCTATCTATCTATCTATCTATCTATCTATCTATCTATCTATCTATCTATCTATCTATCTATCTATCTATCTATCTATCTATTCATCCATTCATCTATCTATCCATTGTTCCATCTATCCATCTATTCATTCATTCATTCATTCATTCATTCATTCATTCATTCATTCATTCATTCATTCAGTCGCTTCCTCACCAGTTCTCTTTCAGTCTGTCTTGATCCTCAGTGGCTGGGGCCCCTCGGGGCCGCGCTGATAGCTCAGCTGGGTTTGTCTTCAGGAAACATTTCTCTCTCTCCCTCCGAGCCCGTCACTATTCCCATTACCCAGCTGACAACACTCATAAGAGTTCAGCCCCCTGTTCCACGGTGACCCTCACTGTCACACCCACCTGGCCCCAGCCCTCCCCCAACACACACACACACACACACACACACTCCCAAGCCCCCTAGCCCTCTCAATCCCAGTGATTGAATCTGAACAGGATCTTAATTGGAGGTGGATTGCGGAGGACGGGCAACCTTGGCCCAGGTCTGAACACTCCCTACACAACTTTATGGATACAGAACATACAGTAAGGCACTTGTAGAGATGACAACCATATATTATCTACAGTAATTGTGTCTATTTCGAATCCTCACCTGAACCTCCCCCTGAACCACAAGTGTCCATACAGGATGTCAATACAGACATGTGATGGTTATCTGACGTCTAAATTCTGTCTTTTCCACTGACAGAAAGTCTTACCTCACACCCACCCCCTTCTCTCCTCCCCCATCCACTCTCCTTTCCACTCCGCCTCTCCTATCCACTTTCCCTCTCATCTTCTCTCCTCTCTTCTCTCCTCTCCATCTATCCTTTCCTGCGCCCTCTCCTTTCTTCTCCTCTCCCCTCTCATCTTCTCTCCTCTCCCCCTTTTATCTTCTCCCCTCTCCCTCTCTCCTCTCCTCTCCCCTCCTTTCCTCTCCTCTCCACTGCACTCCCCCTCTCCTCTTCTCTGCCCTCTCCTCTCCTTTCGTCTCCTGTTCTCTCCTCCCCTCTCCCCGTCTTTCCTCTCCTCTCCACTCCCCCTCTCCTCTCCTCCCCTTCTTCCTCTCCTCTCCACTCCCCCTCTCCTCTCCTCTCCCCTTCTCCCCTCTCCTCTCCTCTCTTCTCTCCAGTGCGGAGGACTGCTCTTGACAGTGCTGCCAAGATGATGACAATGAGGAGTGTCCCTGGCAGTAGCCTCTAGAGACTGTGGCCTCCGTGTCAGCCTCCAGGGCCGATCTCAGCGTAGCTGGCCTCTTCTGCCCGCCGACAATAAAAGCGGAAGGCCAGCTCAAGGCCAGTCCTCTCTCTGGCATCAACAGGCCAGTCATTACAACTTTATACACAGGTCAGCACAAGGCAGGAGGAGGCGGACAGACAGGCAGGCTGAGCAAACACACAAAGGCTGCCGGCTGTCCAGTGGCCATGGAAGAGATGGAGGCTCTGCCAGCGTGGTCTGCTTCGGTAAATCACAGGAGGATCCACACGTTATCCTGATATCTGAATTGTCAACTCATTGCACCTCATTGAGAACTTCAATTTAGAATCAGCAAACTTTAAGTGGGCGGACTCGAACATGGAAATGTATTTCAGAACTAATGATATGCCAATATTAAATCAATTTGATGATTTGATTGCTCAATTGCATTGCCAATGAATATTAAGTTATTAGAAAATATTAAGTTAATAGAAAACATGATATAACACAACTTGCGGTATAAACCACGGCCACTTCTGGTTTCTATCCGAACACAGATACGAATACAGATACTTATGTTGATTGAACAGATACAAATCTGTTCAAACGTCTCGGCACATCCCTAC
>NC_140249.1:1779623-1788081 GCF_949987555.1 Borostomias antarcticus
TAAGAATAACAGCAATAATAGTAATCATCATCATCATCATCATCAAATTGTATTATTTTATTATCATCGTTGTTATTAAAGGTTTGGAATAGTAATATAGTCTACTGGTCTCAATGTTCACATAGGTCCCATATGAGCGCATTGTGTTGCCTTTGGGTATGAAATGCGCTATACAAATAAAGCTTTGATTGATTGATTGATTGATTGATATGTCCTATTTTTCAACTGCACATTTTACCCATTTTCCTCTCTCCTATAATGATCCGAGGAGCAGGTTCAGCTCATTCCCTGGTTTACCGTCATTTCTTCTCTCTCTCTGGCCCCTGCAGACTGATGATCTCGCTGAGTGACTGGGAGCACGTGTGAATGGCTGCTATTCAATAGTCCAGTAGTGACAGGAGTTGAGGGAGGCCCGTCCGATGCTCACCTGTAATTATATCCTCACTAGTGTTGTCTTTCTTCTCTGCCGGGGAGTTGTACATTCACCTGTCCTTTATTTCCCTCTCTTTTCATTGTGTAAGACACACGCACAACCACACGTGCGCACGCACACACACACAAGAACACACACACACACAAGAACACACATGGGTACACACACACACACACACACACACACACGTACCAGAGTTCCCTGGTATTTCCTGGAATGCGTAACAGCAGGGTGGAGGGTGAGGACGCCCTGGTGTGTTGACGGGGCCCCTGGCGTGTTGACGGGGCCCCTGGCGTGTTGACGGGGCCCCTGGCGTGTTGACGGGGCCCCTGGCATGTTGACGGGGCCCCTGGCGTGTTGACGGTCCCTGGCGTGTTGACTGGGCCCTGGCGTGTTGACGGGGCCCCGGCGTGTGTTTGACCAGGCACACAAACAGACCGCTGAGGAGGAGCTGGGCGCCATCGAGCCCTGGAGTGCTCATCCCCACAACGACACCCGCCTCTGCTACAAGAAAGAACCATCTCTCTTTTTCACCCACTCTCTCTCTCTCTCTCCCCTTCTCTCTCTCTCGCTCTCTCTTTTATTTTCACCTAACTGAGCGCCACAGGGGAATGGAGGGCCCTGATGACTTCCTTATCTTGATTCCGTAGACCAAACGGCCGACACAAAGGCTCTGGAAACCCGTCCCGACTCGTTCAATTTATTTATGATTTATCGGGTGCGTTTGACCCGCTCCGTGCGGGAGGAGGAGGGGAGGGGTTGAAGTGTGACAGACGCTCCCCGTGCTGACGGAGACGGGGGTCATTGGAAGCCCTCCGGTGTCTCAGCCCTGCAGAGATTGCCTTCAGCGCCGCGGGACGAGCCTCCGATGATATTGGGAGGGATCAGTCAGATGAGGACCTGTTTGTTTTGGTCCCCCGTTTCCTCGGGAAGGTGACCTGTCGACGGATGATCACCGGCGCATCGGTCGGCGGCCATTTTTGGCCCGTTATCGCCACGCCTCAGCAGCCTGCAGGGCTGAGATTCCACAGAGACGGACGGAGGAGGGCGAAAGAGAGAGAGAGGGAGGGAGAGAGAGGGAGAGAGAGAGAGAGAGAGGGAGAGAGAGAGAGAGGGAGGGAGAGAGAGCGGGAGAGAGTGAGGGAGAGAGAGAGAGGGAGGGAGAGAGAGAGAGAGAGAGAGAGAGGGAGGGAGGGAGAGATAGAGAGAGAGAGAGGGAGGGAGAGAGAGAAATAAAAACACGTTCCAAGTCCATTTGGAGAAAAGGGATATTCATTGTCACTCTGTCGCCGTGTGGTTTCCGCAGTGGGAGGGGGGAGGGGGAGGGGGGGGGGGGGGGGGGCGCCCAGATGGCATTCAGCAGTCAGGGACTCACACTCTTTCCAATTGAAGTAATTTCTCTCCAGTCTTATTCCGTGGCAAACAGAGTCCCAGCCGGCCAGACGGTCAGGGAGCAGCCGCCCGGTCACGACCGCAGGGCGGGGGACCCCACTACCCCCCAGCGGGCATTAATACGCCGATTAGGGACTGCGGCGGCTTCATCTCCCTAACATTATTCGTTGAGGGAGTGTGCTTAGTCAAATGTGTGTTTTGTGTGTTCCCCCAGACCAACAGCTCACCCTGTCATCTGTAGTCTGCGGCTGAAGCCGGCGGTGGTGGTGGCCACGGTGACCTCATGCAAATGATGTTCTTTCATGCGTTCACCCCCCCCCCCCCCCCCCCCCGCCCTGTGAAGCACCTGTGTGACATTGGGTCGGGCGCCCGGCGGAGCCATCTGTGTTGCTCTGGAGGCTTGTTTTTCTTTGCTGTCCAACAGGGCGTAAGTACCTTGTTTGGAGTTGCTGGGGTTGAAATGATTACCCTGCGTTGGCAGGGATGGTCGAGGTGAGGGCTGGAGCTGGGACTGGAGATAGGACTGGACTGGAGATAGGACTGGAGATAGGACTGGGGTTAGGACTGGGGCTGGGACTGGGGCTAGGACTGGAGATAGGACTGGGGCTAGGACTGGAGATAGGACTGGAGGTAGGACTGGGGCTAGGACTGGGGCTGGGACTGAAGATAGGACTGGACTGGAGATAGGACTGGGGCTAGGACTGGAGATAGGACTGGGGATAGGACTGGACTGGAGATAGGACTGGAGATAGGACTGGAGATGGGACTGGGGCTAGGACTGGGGCTAGGATTGGAGATAGGACTGGAACTGGGGATGGGGCTAGGACTGGAGCTGGGACTGGAGATAGGACTGGAACTGGGGCTGGGACTGGAGATGGGGCTGGAGATAGGACTGGGGCTGGGACTGGGGCTAGGACTGGAGATAGGACTGGGGCTGGGACTGGGGCTAGGACTGGAGATAGGAATGGGGCTAGGACTGGAGATAGGACTGGGGCTAGGACTGGAGATAGGACTGGGGCTGGGACTGGGGCTGGGACTGGAGATGGGACTGGAGATAGGACTGGAGATAGGACTGGGGCTAGGACTGGAGATAGGACTGGGGCTGGGACTGGGGCTAGGACTGGAGCTGGGACTGGAGATAGGACTGGGGCTAGGACTGGGGCTAGGACTGGAGATAGGACTGGAGATAGGACTGGAACTGAGGCTAGGACTGGAGATGGGGCTGGGGCTAGGACTGGAGATAGGACTGGGGCTAGGACTGGGGCTAGGACTGGAGATAGGACTGGAGATAGGACTGGAACTGAGGCTAGGACTGGAGATGGGGCTGGGGCTAGGACTGGAGATAGGACTGGAGATAGGACTGGAGATGGGACTGGAGATAGGACTGGAGATGGGGCTGGGGCTAGGACTGGAGATAGGACTGGAGATAGGACTGGAGATAGGACTGGAGATAGGACTGGAGATGGGGCTGGGGCTAGGATTGGAGATAGGACTGGAGATAGGACTGGAGATGGGTCTGGGCCTCAGCCTTGGTGAGCTGGAGCAGGTCAGGTGTAGTGGGTACATTGTGTGTGTATCTGTTTATGTGTGTGAGCATGTATGCATGCGTGCATACTATGGGGGTTGAATTGTGACATTTCTTACCTCACGGAGCGAACTGAGCTGCTAACTGAGCTGACTAACGTACGCCACGTACGTGAGCAAAATCCATTCGATCCCAATTGTATTTGATAGGAGAACTGATGGGACACGTGGCGTTATGGCCTAGCAGCAACAGCAGCGTGACGTAAGTCAGCAATGTGTGCATGGGTCGCTCGCGTTTGTTTGTATTTTTTACTTTGCATCTAGCGCAGCAATGAGAGGTTTACCGTGATGCCCAACATGACTGAGGTCTGTGAGTCAGGACGTAAGTGGGTGAAAAGCAAAGCTACCATGACTGAGTAGCACATGAGAGACAGCGAAGCTATGCAAGCTTAATGGCCAACGCACGTACGTCCGTGTGCAACGTAAGGGGAGTTTAGCTAGCTGGCTAGCCTAGCTAGTTATCTTGTGCTAGTAACCAGTTCTGTTGTAATTGTAACTGTACAACTGTTACTATGTCAAATATGTTTTCAGGCGAGAACCATATAGATTCCAAATAGGTCAGTTAATCAAATACCGCCTCCTTTTTTTTCTAGCTCCGTTTTCCTGTAGGCTAACGAGCTAGCTAGCGAGCTAGCTTACCTTAACCTTGCAAAATAACTAGACTAGCTTACTATACTGATGTGTTAACAGTTGGGAAGTAGTACCAATGTTGCATTACTTTCAGCCATGACTTTAATATTGTAACGTGGACCAATGATGGACTTCTCAGACAGGTAAGTAATGATGTAACTCATGTTTATTTTCAGCTAGCATGTCAGCAGGGTGCATTTATTAGCATTAGCATTCCCCTCATTAGCTTAGCTCCTCCCCCCCCCTCTCGCAGCTGGGACTCTATCAGATGGCTAAAGATGTTTGGTCATGGTTGCTTTATCAAACTAGCTAGCAACTGTTTTCTTAGATAACAACACTTTCCACTAACACATAGCCTTTAACAAAATATAATGTTCGTAACCAGTGTGCCAATGTGGACCAAATGTACGCCTGTAGCTTTTCTAAATGTAATTACAATATGGACTGGCCCTGCACACATGAACAACTCAATAAACATGCAGGTTAAACATATAGATATATTAGAACCCTTTAAAAAACACACACACATACCACAGCTACATAATATGACAGTACACTCATGTTAAATTGTTTGTAGTGTATATTTAAGCAATAAACCATGAGAGGCCGTGTGTGATAGTGATTTTATAACAGCTAGGGGGCGTTGTTAGGCACGACGCGAAGCGGAGTAAAACCCCCCTAGCTGTTATAAAATCACTATAACACACGGCCTCGAGTGGTTTATTGCTTTTATACAACGGTTACTACAGCTATAAGTGTAAAATAGAGACACAGCAATGTAAAATATTAACATTTATTCAAAACGAAGCATCATTCCCTCAGTTCCGCGGAGCAAAATAGTCAATGGAATGATATGCGGTCCCAGGTGTGTGTTACAAAGTATTTTAACACGGCTTCCAGCCAATCAGAATCAAGAACCAGAACTAACCGTTGTATAAAATATAGTCTCCCAGTGGTTTACAGACATTCCTCCTCCCCTCCCTCCTGCCCCCCCTTTCATAGATCAAGCAGGCATGTCTCCGGTCGGCAGTGAGAAGGACAGTGAGAGGACAGGGAATAACAGGGACCAGGAAGATGCACTCAATGAAGCCAGCGTCGGTATGAGTGTTAGCAATCAGGCCCAGTAGTGAAGGACATTCATGAGGGCAGGGAAAGGCAGTTCAGGACCGTAGGAACAGTAACTGATAGCATAGCCAACACCGCAATGATCACCAACGACCATTCCTACTCTACTGCTGTGGAACACTTCAGCTACCCACAATGCACATCTGTCCCCAGGACCTCATCACCACAGCACACTCAGGAAATGGCAGCTGAACAACGCTGCAGTGAGGGGGAAGAGGATGAGTTTTCATTTGAAGAGAGTCCTGAGAACAGGGATGAGGACTTAACGGCTAGTGATGCGGAGGAGAGGAAAAAAAATAGGCGGATGACAGAGAGTGTAGTCTCTAACAAACAGCTACTAATGCACTTTTCTGTGTGTCACTGAGAGGGCTGTGGGAAATGCCTTGTGGAGCCACAGACACTGTCCAAGAGTGGATTTGGGGTCACGGTGAAAACAGTGTGTGGATGGCCACAAAAAGTGACAACATTGGCCACATATCCAAGATGTAGTGTGTTTTTTTTCAGAATTTTATCTCAAAAATTGAATTTTTAAAAATATGTTTAATTCTGTCCTCTGAAACCAACACTTCATACAGAGAAAACTACGTTAACCACAATCCAACGCAAGCTCCACGAATTGGAGACATCGCTGTTGGCAACCCTACCCCACCCCCGCCGAGGATTACAATGACTAAATCGATTGATTGGCAACTGACTGAGTACACAGCTGCTGAAGTTAATGTTCAATTATGAAGAAAAGCAAACAAAACCTGTAAAAATTAATAAACATATCTCATGCCACATTTTTCAATCAATTAACACCAAACTTGCTACACTGGATCTTCAGACTGTAATTCACAAACTCATTGACCAGATTGTTGAATTATCAAAATCGAGCTTACAATGCATCAACATGTTTTACAAATGTTTTACGATACGATACGAATGTACAAAATGAACATTGGAATGTCAACTTTCTTGTTGTCCTCCTATTCTC
This sequence comes from Borostomias antarcticus, assembly GCF_949987555.1. Taxonomy (NCBI): domain Eukaryota; kingdom Metazoa; phylum Chordata; class Actinopteri; order Stomiiformes; family Stomiidae; genus Borostomias; species Borostomias antarcticus. The sequence goes on from NC_140249.1 coordinate 1,785,764, forward strand.
TCGCTTATTGCTCCTAAACTTGTCAGAAATTGCCTAGCCCCGCCTCATCGCTGCGTAGCAGCTTTCATTTTTGTTTTGTTATTCTGTCTCTAATTGTTAAAATAAACCTACCATTAAAATTATAGACTGATCATTTCTTTGTCAGTGGGCAAACGTACCAAATCAGCAGGGGATCAAATAATTATTTCCCTCATTGATACACAATTAACGTTAGTCTAGCCTTACAAATAGTTTAAGAAGATACCATCACAGCACTTAGCTAGAGAACAAGCTTAGCAAGGTAAAGAACGGACACAAGAAAAGTTGTCATATCAAAGAGACTCAGGCTGGATATCTATCGCTGATCCTAAACCACCCAGAGCAGAAATAATACCATCAGCTGTATCGTTGCTAACAAGAAAAATAGCAGCTTACCTTCCGATGGTGATGGGGAGACGGGTGGAGCTCTGACGCGCTAATAGTCACGTAGCTCCGACACGCTGATAGTATGTCTGACACGCTAATAGTCACGTAGCTCCAACGCGCTAATAGTCACGTAGCTCCGACACGCTGATAGTCACGTAGCTCCGACACGCTAATAGTCACGTAGCTCCGACACGCTGATAGTATGTCTGACACGCTAATAGTCACGTAGCTCTGACCCGCTAATAGTCACGTAGCTCCGACGCGCTAATAGTCATGTAGCTCCGACGCACTAATAGTCACGTAGCTCCGACACGCTAATAGTCACGTAGCTCCGACGCGCTAATAGTCATGTAGCTCCGACGCACTAATAGTCACGTAGCTCCGACGCACTAATAGTCACGTAGCTCCGACACGCTAATAGTCATGTAGCTCCGACGCACTAATAGTCATGTAGCTCCGACGCGCTAATAGTCACGTAGCTCCGACACGCTGATAGTCACGTAGCTCCGACACGCTAATAGTCACGTAGCTCCGACGCACTAATAGTCACGTAGCTCCGACACGCTGATAGTCACGTAGCTCCGACACGCTAATAGTCACGTAGCTCCGACACGCTGATAGTATGTCTGACACGCTAATAGTCACGTAGCTCCAACACGCTAATAGTCACGTAGCTCCGACACGCTAATAGTCACGTAGCTCCGACACGCTAATAGTCACGTAGCTCCGACACGCTAATAGTCACGTAGCTCCAACACGCTAATAGTCACGTAGCTCCAACACGCTAATAGTCACGTAGCTCCAACACGCTGATAGTATGTCCGACATGCTGTCACGTAGCAGCGTCTAACCTGTGCATCTAGCTCTGCAGACGCTGACTAGCGGCGGCGGCGTTCGTAACGTCATTAGTCACGCTGCATAGTTCACGTGGAAGCTAGCGACATTCGTCACGAGTGTCTGCTCAGTTAACAAAATACATGGCACTAATCACTACCCCTTAGCGTGCATGCGTGCCAGGTGTATTAGGTATGGTGTGTGAGTGTGTGTGTTAGTGTGTGTGTGTCTGCCTGCGTGCCAGGTGTGTGTGTGTGTGTGTGTGTGTGTTTGTGTGTGTGTGTGTGTGCGCGTGATAAAGATATTTCACCTCTCCACAAATCATACTGGAGAAAGCAGATAGGACTGACAGATTTGCCAAACAGATGGGCTGGTGGTGATGCATGAATTCAACACCGCATGCACCAATTACCGAGGATGGCAACTGTCTCCACTACTTTCTTACAGAGTTGACATGTCTGGGAAGTCGACTCAGTCAGGACAATGCATGCAGTAAAGACATCAACATCAGGCTTGTGAAAGCTGGCAGTGCCTTTGCAATCCTTCATACCATCTGGAAGTCAAAGCAGTACAGCCTTAAAACCAAGATCAGACTGTATAACTGCAATGTTGAGTCACTTCTTCTGTGCGGCTCAGAAAGCTGGCGAGCTGTTGAGAGTGACAAAGAAGATCAACACATCCCACAATGGATGTCGCGTCTTCTGGCCGGAAAGGATTTCCAACGAGGACCTGTTTACAAACACAAACTGTGGGAATGTGGTGGGAGAAATTAAACAATGCCGGCTCGAATGGATACAACATGTACTGACTGATAAGCACTGATAAGATACTGTAAGGACGAGCGAAGAACTCCAATGTCCCTGTACCCATACTTGTTACACATGGTAAATAAACTTTCAATTCTGAGTTCTATTCTACTCTATTCACTGTATTCCCAAAGTAGCCTTGAGATGGATTCCACCTGGAAAGAGGAACAAGGGAGGGCATTAACAACCTGGCATAGAACCATGACCTCTGACCTGACCCGGCTAAGCTAACCTGGGGCGAGGTACAGCATGCAGGACCAGATGGAAGCAGAT
>NC_140249.1:1793281-1828281 GCF_949987555.1 Borostomias antarcticus
CCACAAGACCAGATTGAGCGGATCAAGCGCTTTTTTTCACATGCAAATGAGCTCAGCTACCTCAAATATAGCTGGCTAGCCTGGACCATCCACACTCGATGCCACTGTGACAAATTTCATTGTCCTCTCTCCCTGACTGAACATTATAGCATTAGTGCACATTTATTATCTCCATGGTTGCATGCTGTTACCTCTAGCTACATTCGCTAGCTACACACCACCAGGCTATGACACCATTCGACTACAAACAATAAAAGCTAGTTTATGTAGGCCGAGGGGAATCCAATGATGTCCACTTCTTAACGTGATAATTTTTTATGACCGCTCGATGAACTAGAAGTTTACCAATTTCATTCCATCGTTGTGGAGAAGCCTCATAGGGGAATAAAGGCGTCACCAGCGCTATTTCCTTTATTCCTTAACGTGTCCCCCAATGGTTAATGATTCGATGCCTATTCTCTTGCTTCTGCTGAGGTTACAAGTTTAGTTGGTGACTGGTCTCAAAGCCTTGTATTTTACCTAGAATGATACCCAGAAAAAAAATTGTTTTCCTTCCCCAGACGTTTCTTTTTTCATTACGGTCAATGGGAAATAGGCTTTTGACCCCCAACACCTCCAATACTGACCTTGGCCACTGGGGCCACGTAGCTGTAAAACGCCAAGCCGTTCCTGGGGGTTTGGGATATACTATGTTATGACATGCTCTTCAATAATGCATAAAAGCGATCACCGTAGTCAAGAGTGCTAGATGGTCTCGGGTCCGGGGTAAGACAGCCATTTTATTTTATTGTTGCTTAATCCCCCTTTAGTATTGGTGGGTTTATGAATGATGATAAACAATGCTTGATTCATCTACGGTGAGCTGCAAAGTGGTTTGGCCCTGTGACCCGGAAGGGGTGGGTAGAGGAAGAGCATGCTTTGAATATGAGAAAAAAGATGTCCGCCTCCTGGAGAAAGGCATGAGGGGAGGAGTCCACTCACCGCTCTACCAGTGTGGGTCCGTCATCATTCAACAGAACCGACCCTGAGCTCTGCTACCTCGGAGCGACTGGCTGCCCCGTCACTCTGTGTCCCCTGCGGTCGATGGACGCGGTCAGGGCTCTTCTCTGTCCTGACCCCACGGTCACGGCTCTTCTCTGTCCTGACCCCACGGTCACGGCTCTTCTCTGTCCTGACCCCACGGTCACGGCTCGTCTCTGTCCTGACCCCACGGTCACGGCTCTTCTCTGTCCTGACCCCACGGTCACGGCTCTTCTCTGTCCTGACCCCACGGCCACGGCTCTTCTCTGTCCTGGCCCCACAGTGGTGGAATGAACTGCCCACTGACATCAGGACAGCAGAGTCGCTGCCCATCTTTCGCCACAGGCTCAAAACTCACATCTTCAAGAAGTACTACCAGGAACCTCCCTCTTAAGCATCTATTGTATTTTTAGTTTGCTATTCTTCACTTTGCCTTCAGCACTAGATCATGCTCTTTGTCACTTGTTTTAAAAAGGAGATGCACTATCGAGTCCTTGCGAGTAGTAGTACACTGATCTCCTACGTTAAATGCAATCATAAGTGGATGTGGATAACAGCGTCAGCTAAATGACTGTAATGTAATATAAAAGTAATGTGCCCCAGAAGCTGGTCATGTTCTCGGGCAGCTGTGTGACGATAACGTCGATTAACCATTTGTTTGTACATGTAAGCAAGCATGGGTCCTCATTAGCACGCCACATTGGCTGGATCACAGAGAGATATCGAAGCCCCTTTTGACAACAAAGCCTTTTCAAACGAACTGCTATTCCGCAATGTATTGATTGCCTGGCTTGTTGTATCTCTGCCCAGTGCACTGTGACACAATGCATGGTGGGTCTTCTGGGACCAGATGCATTCAATGCAGTTTCAACATGACAGAGGAGGCACTGTAGCTTGTGTGTGTGTGTGTGTGTGTGTATGTGTGTGTGTGTTTGTGCAACATATGTATGTTGTAGTAAATGTGTGCGTCTGTATCTGTTTGTACGTGCGTGCCTGTGCGTCTACAGTGTGTGTGTGTGTGTGTGTGTGTGTGTGTGTGTGTGTGTGTGTGTGTGCAACATATGTACAGTATGTTGTGGTAAATGTGTGTCTATATCTGTTTGTGTTTGTGTGTGTGTGTGCGTGTGTGTGTGTGCGTGTGTCGCACCACGGCCAGGGAGAGCGCGCGTGTGTGAGACAGATGGCCCTGCAGACTCTAGCCAGAGCCCTAACATGGTGGGGAGCCAATCAGATGTCATGATACTGTCACACTAGGGGGACGCAGCTCACCCTAGGGACTTCCTTCACTGTTTTAAGGGGAAATGCTCTAATTTCTCCAGACAGAACAAAGAATAAAGATAGTTTTGTGTGTGTGTGTGTGGAAATAGGACAGCAGTGTGCGAGGGTCCACAGAGAGAGTTGAATTATGAATAGAAAGCAGGGGGAGAAAAGAGTTGGGAGCGCCAGACTCCCTCTTTCCTCATGCAGGGGCTGTGTACGAGAGTCAAGTGTCTTACTCCGATCTGAGATATGTAGGTTTCAAACATAACATCATTATCTTTGCTCAAAGTCAGTTTCTATTGTAACTGATTCAAAGGGTATTTTTAGACTCGCTTTCCTGCATCATTTACCACCTTCTGTGCTGTTGTCTCACTAGTCTCACTCAACAACACAGGCACAAAATATGCGTCTGAGTGGAATGTGTGTACTTGCTTCTGTGAACGTTCTCACTTTGGTTCAATAAAAACAATAAGTTGAAAAGAATGAAAAAGTGCAGGTAAGGATTATCCTGTAATGGAATATCTTACGAGGTTTTGTGGGCTAAAGCTAAGTCTAATAGGCAACTGATTCAGGATCAGGTTCTTGACAGGAGCAGTGATCCTTTCTAAACGTTTCTGAGCAAAGCAGTTTGAATAAACCATGCAGCATGAGGTCTGTGTGCTCCCTGGCAGGCTCACCCGCGCTGACGGAGAACATGGCGGCACAAATAAACACAGCTCTGCCGATCTGGGTCTCGGAGATGAAATATTCAGCGATAGCCCCGCAACGTTGGCCGTCTCTTCTCGGTCGGGACGCTTGGTTTCTCACATCTTTGTTGCGGTCTTTGTTGTCTTCCAGGGCGCAGCTCGGGGCTGGGCCTCCTAAGACAGGCGGGACAGGGAGACAGATGGCTAGATCCGCACCCCCACCATCCAAACTCACATTAAACATTTAAAGATTTGGAATTTTGGAATCTTTGTGAACGTGTAAAAATGAGACAGCACGTGCGTGAGCGAATGGCGGTTTTGTGAAATGTCGGTTGTGGTCCAAAAGTCTCATTTGCTTTTAAAATGTGTTGCACATCCAAGCAGTGAATGTGTGACTTTTATCTATCCGTTTCTAGTCTCTCAAGCACGCGTGCGCACGCACACACGCACACACACACACACACACACACACTCACAAACAAATGTGGCTCTCCGCACAGCGAGAGCTTCTGGGAATTCAGATTAGTGTCTGAACAACTCATTACAAATTCCTTATAAAGGCTATTGCTATGCATTATTACATTTTTGTTAAATACACTAAATATGCCCTTCTCTTCTCTGTGCAAGCAGTAGGAAGCATTGAGAGCGTTATCCTAGGCTAACTGGTGCCAAGCCTCTTCTGGTGATTACAGCCCCGCTATACGAACACCTCTAACAAGTCTCAATGCTACTGCACACACAGAGAAGAGAGGGTATGTATCTTCTTATCTGACTCTGGGGAAGATGCCAAATAAGCTTATTTCCCCAAAAGTTGCCGTGTTCCTTTAAGTCAGAATCTAGGATGACACCTACACTTTTTACTTCTTGTTTTTTGGGGGGAGCAAGGACCCCAAGCTTACTAAAACACTCTCTGTAACTACCAGTTCAATTACGATGATGCTGTCAGTGAACCGTTAATCCACCACTCTCTCTTAAGTGAAGTACTTAAATCCTTAATTGTGTCTCTCGCAATGGTCCATCTTCCTAAAGCCTGGAGGTTAACTCCTTGCCTTCCTAAAGCCTTGAGGTTGTAATTGCCCAGCAACCCAGCAGTTTCTGGTACTGTAATATCCTCTATACTATATACAAAATACAAATCAAATCTAGGGAGTGTGAGTGCTGCCTCAGGCCAGTTTCTCCAAAGGTTCAGACACAACCTGCACCACCATTATCAGCCTTTATTGCTTAACTATGGTAAATAACTTGCAGGTACATAGGTATGTGGTACTTAGATAAAACAAGGCATAGTTCCCAGATAGATCAGTGCTGTTATGTCTGTAAAAAGCACAGTGTACACTGTACTGTACACTGTTTAACACTGTAGCTAAGGGCCCATAGAATAAGTAAGGGATAATCAACGAGTAGGTGTGCGTTAAACGGTTTTATACAACCTGGTTCTTGATTCTGATTGGCTGGAAGCCGTGTTAAAATACTTTGTAACACACACCTGGGACCGCATATCATTCCATTTTCAGTATTAATGCGCCTCCCATTTGATCCATTGCATTGTAGTTGTTGTTGTTGCTTGGCAACCCTTTTGTTAGGGCAGTGGTTCTTAACCTTGTTGGAGGTACTGAACCCCACCAGTTTCATATGCGCATTCACCGAACCCTTCTTAATTGGAAAAATAAAATAGGATTTTTTCAAATTCAAAACATAGGTATATATTTTACTGGTGCACAAAATGAACCGTGCATCAACATCACTGTGTTCAAAGAACAAAACCATCAAAACATGATTTTCACACAAAAACAAAAACATAATAATGAATATTTACTGCAAATCAGTGTAACTTCTGCTGTTGCCAATGATGGCCAAGCGGGGCGTGTCATCACGAATCATATGAGTCGGGTGTGTGTCTTGACCTCCGCCGAACCCCTGAGACTGACTCACCGAACCCCTGGGGTTCGATCGAACCCAGGTTAAGAACCACTGTGTTAGGGGAACTATTTTGCTCGGCGGAATTGAGGGAATGATGCTTCGTTTTGAATAAATGTTAATATTTTACATTGCTGTGTGTTTAGCTGTAGTAACCGTTGTATGAAAGCAATAAACCATTCAAGGCTTCCATCACTTAAGATAAACTTTGTTTATGTCTGTTGCATAGCAACAGCCACACCGGGGACTATTTTCTGTAACGTTACTGAAATGTGATACAAAACGTTGTTAAAACGATGTTGTGCTGAAAGGCAGTCATTGTCTTTGTTTACTATTTATACTTTCGCTGGCAACCCGTATTATAAAAGCAATCAGGTACGAGAGGCAGTACTTTGTTGTGAATAATGTACAGTTCAAGGGTTTGCCGGGCCCCCGCTGCGCGTCAGGCCTAACAACACCCTTGAACTGTACATTATTCACAACAAAGTACTGCCTCTCGTACCTTATTGCTTAATTATAATACGGGTAGATTAAATCAAGCATTCTGATTGGTTGAGAGCGAGTCACGGGGTGTACTGTATATAGCATAAAGTAGAATGTAGAATCTCACTAGAGCCTCATCTCAGTTAGAAATGAATACACCTGTTAAACTGTCAGCATTCCAAATATAACAGACTTTTAATTCAATCTCTCGGACTGTGTGTTCGTTTATCAACTTAGTAATAATTTCCTTCCTACACAAAGTTACCATGTAGATTCTGAATATGTGATCTGTTTATCAAAATAAAGCCTGTTTGAAAATGTGTCAAGACGTTTCGGAAATTATTACAAAATTGATAAACTAACACAGTCCGAGAGATTGAATTAAAAGTCTGTTATATTTGGAATGCAGACAGTTTAACAGGTGTATTAATTTCTAACTGAGATGAGGCTCTAGCGAGATTCTACAGGATGTTATGCTATATACAGTACACCCCGTGACTCGCTCTCAACCAATCAGATTGCTTGATTTAATCTACCCGTATTATAATGCTAGATAGCAATGAGTGAAGTGTAGGCTACTGCATATTTGCTGTGCAACATGTCTGCTGGCCAATTGGAAAATAGTATTAACCCAGGCCATGGTATACAACACGTAGACCTCGCAATCTGATTGGTTAAAGGGGTAGTGTGCTATTTTGGACATTGAGCCCTATTATTATTATATATTATATTTGTGGTCTGTCTACCATGAACCTGAAACATAGAGACCATAATTTCACTGATTGTTCCAGAATGAACTAGCTGCAGTTTTGATGCAGACTCTCACTGGGCTACAATAGAAGTCAATGGGGCTTAAGTAAATGCGTTGGAAAACGATGATGAATGTGCATTTCTGAGACGGGAAGCACAGGCTGTAATCTTCCCAGTCTCAGTACGCTCTCCTGTGAAGGGTATTGGAAGACACCAGGAAGATCGTATCAACCTATCAAGATCTGATAACACCAGAGGAAGGTGGATCATGATAAAACACTGCTCTCTGGCAATGGCAGTCCGTCAAATGACTGGTTCAGCTCAGCTAATAGGCTTGCTGAATGGTTTAGGACACTGTACATCCAACTTAAGTACTTAAAGCAAAAAAAAAGAATATTTATACATTTTCCATATATACATTTTCCATATATACAAATATATATGGAAGCACTTTATAGTAACAATCTGTAATAAGCATTAATTAATAGGTAATAAGGACCTTATAAGTCCTTATAAGATGCTTATAATACATTATTATGTGTTAATAAGACTATATTAATGTTTAATAATAGCATAATAAACACGCTTAAATAAATGAATGCCTGGATTGTGGGTCAGAATAGCCAGAAAAGCCTGCTGGCTTGTGTGATAGTATTTTAACTGTTCTAGTCAAAAGGATTGACCAAGATTCGTTCAAAAGGTTAAGTCTGGTTTATTGTGAAAAACAATACGAGCGCAAGGACTTCCTGAAAACGCAACAAGGGTGGTTTCGTCAGCGAAGTGCCGTTTATGGGTTTTGCTGTGGCTTATATGCAATCAAAACAAAGGTACGGTGCTTCCAGGATGTGATTGGCTACTCCATTGTACGTCATGTGAAATGGCAGGCGTGGCCAAGAGTACAGGCATGTGACATGAGAAAAAGGGCGGCAAATGAACAAAGGATGGCTATTCTATTGTAGACAGATGGCCTTCTGGAAGCCATTTTGAATGTTAGCACAGCTATGTGAATATTTGGGGGGAGGGGATGAATTACAAGAGAAGTGAGAGGACAAAGGTTTAAGGTGTTTGGATGTAAATTCCTCAACACTTGCATAATGCAAAATACGACCGGATGTAGTAGGACATCCTGGTATTTACATACTGCATGTGGCATACTATATACTGGGACATACTACATCCTGTTTTGGCATACTATATAGTAGGGTAGTATGCAATTTGGAACGCAGCCACTGTCTAGACACAGTTTGTCCGTTCGGTAAAGAACAGCTGAGTAATTAATTAGTAAAACTCCTAATGTTACCCCCAATAGCTCTATCCCCGACCAAGGCTGGGTACTTGGCACTTCGATTTTGGAATGGAGCTGCTCCTCTTGCAACAAGAATGGGCTTGGCTTGGTCGCTGGTAGCATTTCGCCACAAAGCAGTCGGTGACTGTGTCACACCGCAAATTGGGGTCCTCCGAATGTTTCTGCTCGGGCGGCCGCTCGGCCTGCTCCGCTCGCAGGTCTAATGTGGCCACGATTGTGTCCAGTGGATTGTGCGTTTTCTTGGATTAGCCTGTGACTATGTGTTTGCTAGATGAAGGCCTTGGGTTGGGCCTAGATGAAGGCCTGGGGTTGGGCCTAGATGAAGGCCTGGGGTTGGGCCTAGATGAAAGCCTGGGGTTGGGCCTAGATGAAGACCTGGGGTTGGGCCTAGATGAAGGCCTGGGGTTGGGCCTAGATGAAGGCCTGGGGTTGGGCCTAGATGAAGGCCTGGGGTTGGGCCTAGATGAAGGCCTGGGGTTGGGCCTACTGTACCTGTAACTCAGACAGGCCATGACTGGCACATGCGCTGCAAGGTTGTGCCTTTTAATTTTGGTGACATATTATTTGTCATTTTGGCAATTGAGGCAGCATATTTGCTTGGTTTTATTTTAACACTGTCTGGCGCTGTCCATACTACAACTTTCTGTCTGTTGTATAGCTAGTGCCAATTGTTTTAGCTTGGCTTAGTCGGATGTGACCATATCAAGTTTGAATTGTCAGTTGTAGGAGAACACCTGATTTCCTTGTCAAGCCAAGAGGCAACATTTATTCAGTATCTTGCCAGTGACCAAAAATATTGTAAAACGCGCATCCTCCTTTTTGTCTTGCCGTTGTATAATAGGCAATTACACACAAATATTAATACCAAATATGCTGTAAATAGATCATGTAAATCCTGCATCAGGTGCTTTGAGGACGCAAAGGCTGCGTACTGAAGCTGATTTATTATTTGTGTTGTTGTGTTGTTTATTTGTGTTGTTATTATTTGTGTTTACGTGACACAAGCAGTTGATTTCCTTGCAGTCTCAGGGCTGTTTCCTTCTTGTGTTATGTAGCGATAGTGGTGTTACTTTTTTTTTTTAAGAAAAAAGAAGTGCAATGATTTTGATGCTGTAGCCTAAATCCTTGTGGGAAATTAATAATAACAAAACTAATAATAATACTAATAATCATCCTCATCATCATCATCATCATTATTTTAAAGAACAATGATGTGACTGTAGCAGGGGTGGGGAGCTGTCACGGGGAGGAGGGAAGGGAGGGCCCTCCAAAGACGCCTGGCCCAGGGGCCCACACACCCCATAATCCGTCCATGACACTAGCACAACAATGGCTCTGTCGAGTGCCTGAGCTTGAATTGATATGGAGGTGTGAGTAAGGAGCAGGAATATCACCTCCTGGCTTCGAATGTGGTGTTAAGCTCTCTGTTCACACAGCGGAGAAGTGGCTGCTGCTTATTTAGGAATCTGAACTACATTTATTGTATCACATGAGCGTCTTGAGGTACACCAGCAAGACCAAAACAATGCCCCAGTCCTTTTCCTTCTCGGCCCCTGGGTGAACTGTTTATTATTATTTTTTGCTTCCCTCTGGAAAATGTAGGGTATAGGATCTATGTCCATCCTCCCTTTGCTCTCTGTAAAGCGCATTGTGTTGCCACCGTGTATGAAATGTGCTATGTGAATAATGTTCTTGATTTGATGCAAACACATACCTAGACAAATCAGAGAACACTCTGTGAGACTGAATTACCTGGTATTTTACTGGTAATCCGTGCTTAGCCTTAGAACATTGTGTCTTGCTTTCTGCGTCGGTCTGTCTCTTCCCATCTGTTTGGGTGTGTGGTGTTGTGTTGTGTTGTGTTGTGTTGTGTTGTGTTGTGTTGTGTGTTCACGCGTGTGCATGTGCGTGGGTATTGTTAGGTGGCTCAGCCGGTGCAATGTTGCCGTTCTCCGGGGAGCGTTGTCTTGTGAGAGTCAGCAGGGACCTGGAACACTCTTTGTCTCCTCAGGGGAAGCCATTTTCCCCAAAGACTCTCCGGGATTACTGCCATGAAAAACAACATATCACACCTCGAAAGTAGGCCATGCCGCACATGCAGTCCATCCTCCCTCAACCTCAACTTCAGCATAAATGGGTTCCTCTTGGATGGGAGTGTGAGGCTCAAGAAGTTTTTGTTGTTGTTTTTTGGCGGGGGGGATGGGCTCAAACACTACCATGCGTTCCCACTTAATGAGCACACATCCATGCGGCCCTGTGTGAGCTCAACAAGGCTCTTGAATAGCTCCGTTTAGACGTGCGTTCCTTCAGGTTGCATCCGCACTTAATCTTGACTCCATACGTGGGCGTCGCTTAATTAGCTTCTACCCTGGCCTTGAGAGGCTAACCGTTTCTCCACGCAGACCGCAACGCTGGAAAAGCGCCCCGAGGTTTGGCGCGTTCCTGTCTTCTCACAAGAGGTTTTATTCTCATTATTATCTCTCCTCATCTCCTAGGTCTCAAGTCTCTTTCTCTCTCTGGCTCACCGTCTCTGAATATCTGACTCACTTCCTCTCGGTGTGTCTTTGCGTATCGCTTCCCCTCTCTCGTTGTATCACCTCTGTCCTTCTCTCTTGCTCTTTGTATCTCTCTGTGGATCTATTTCTTCCTCTCTCTCGAGGGCCCCCTCCCTCTCTCTCTCTCTCTATCCTCCATCGGCCTCCTGAGCGCTCTGGCTGCTCCGCCCTCCTATCTCTGACCTTCTGATGCAGTGCCTCAGGGGCAGAGCAACTGTCGGTCGCTCGACCTTACTAGACCGCAACCCCCTCGAGGGCTGCCGGGTATGGGGGGCGTCCGTGGGGTGGAGGTTGTGTGTGTGTGCGCTTGCGTGCGTGAAGGGACAGAAGGGACAGTTTGATATTAGCCAGTCGTCGGTCCGACCTCAGAGAGAGTCACTAATGAGTCAAGCGCGTCCCAGAAGGTGTCCCTTTTCGGTCCAGTATGTTTGGAGAGCAGCGTGTCTGTGATGCGGCCCGCTTGGCTGGCTGTCATAGCCAGCGCTAGCTCCACCGCTAACGCCAGGGGCGCGACCCAGAGGAGGGCTGTAGCGATTAGAGCAGAGGCACGCCGAGCCCTGACAAGCACATCCCGTCGTTAGCCAACCCCCGCCAGCTCTCATAATATTGACACCTCCGGCAGAGAGGAGGCTAGCAGCTCTTTAAACCAGCCCGGTTTTGCTCACTTTGAGAGGCTGCATAATTGATGATTTTGGTGGCAGGCTGGCGGAGAGGTCTGGGCGGGGTACGTGTGTGTGTGTGTGTGTGTGTGTGTGTGTAGGGGGGGGGGGGGGGTTGCGGTGGGGATTAGACATGCAGACTGGTGAACACCGCGGGCAGCGAAACACTGATTTTTAATTGATACATTAAACAGACAAACAGATTGCACAACCTCAGGACATGAACAAAACAGGCATGCAAAACAGTCCCGTGGGACCACCTGAAAATCATTTCCTCTACTCTCTCTCTCTCTCTCTCTCTCTCTCTCTCCATCTATCTCCACTTTCTCACTCCCTCCTCGGGGATCAACTTTTATTTTGTTGTCTACTTCTGCTCGTGAAAAATAGTCTCCTGTTCCCGTCAGAGGGGTCTTTACCTCAGTGGAAGGAGACTGGGATAAATGCACTTATATTGTCTACGGGGTGAAGTGCAAAGTGTGTTAGCACGTTTAAGAGTGTGACGAACGGCAATGTGTTTTTAGCCAGATATAAAAACATCATTAGTTTTATTCCCTGATTCTCGCTAGAGCCGAGAGTTTTTTGTGGCTTGTGGTGTGTGCTGTGGTGTGTTATGTTATGTATTTGTATTGTTGTGTGTGCGTGTGTGTTTATGTGTGTGTGTATGTGTGTGAGCGAGTGTGTGTAAGTCTGAGTGAGGCCATGTGTGCATGTGTGTGTGTGTTTGCTTGTGTGCATGCATGTGTGTGTGCATGTGTGTGTGTGTTTGCTTGTGTGCATGCATGTGTGTGTGGAGAGATGGAGGTGTTGGTGAGAGTGATATCACATCTGTTGGATGGGATGCTAACTGCAGCTAATAGCAATGCTAAATGAGAATGCGCCTGTCGTTTGGCAGGACTAATTAAAATGATTTATGCCAGTGTTGCATGACATCACTGCCAACCGACGCGCAGCCCGCAAGATAAAAGGCTAAATTAATTAATCTATTTGCGGGAGGCATAAATACTTTGTAGAGTGGGAATGAACAACAGTGTAAACACCAGCCAATCAATATGGATAATTAAAATAGTGTGTGTGTATGCCACATGTGTGTATGCGGGTGCAGTATTTATGTCACAGCTAGAGTGTATATGAGTTCAATTGTGTCTGTTGTGTGTGTGTGTGTGTGTGTGTGTGTGTGTGTGTGTGTGCGTGTGTGTGTGTGTGTGTGTGTGTGTGTGTGTGTGTGTTCGATTGGTTTCATGATCCATTTGTTTGTGGTCGTCTGTCTTGAGTCTCACCTCGGTGTGAATGATATATGGCGTAGCTTTGGCTCATTTAATTCTATCCATTAATAATAAGGGACCAGTCAATATGCAAATCATTAGGCCTTCCTGTGTGTTGCAAACACTGTATCATGACATAGCCCCACTTCTCATCTGCATGCAGGATGTAGGATAGCACATTAGGACTGCATGATCTAGGGCTGCCCATGACCAATTAGATCTATGGCTTTCTCTACAGGCCATGTCTTAGGATGGCTTAGCTTAGCTTAGCATAGCTTAGTTTACTTAAGGATAGTTTACCTTACCTTATAGCTTATCATAGTTTATTGTATGTTCACATACCGTATTGTTAGTATTGTAGTTAACTATATCTTATCTTAGCTTATTTTAACATAGCTTATCATAATTTAGCTTTGTAAACCTGCATTAATAAGCAACCTCTAAAGGAGGGAAAGTGTGGCTTCTGGGAAAAAAAAAAGTTTTTTTGGATTAATCACCAAAACATAATATTTAAGTGTTTCCATTTAATGTAACACTTCCAGTGTGTGTGTGTGTGTGGGGGGGGGGGGGTTATATTATAAAATATAAGCAAAACATCTGTGATTTTTATGATTACGTGTCCGTTTTTAAAGCTTTGCAGCCAAACATACTGAAAAGACGGAGAACACTGGTGCACCTATCAGACGAGAAGCAAGCTGACACGGCAACTATGTGCACAGAAACCCAAGACGTACATCACTGTAGCTGTATTCCTCATGAATATTCATACCTTCTCACCCTGTGATTATGCCTGGGATGGGAGAAGCTATTCTTAAACTCTGCGGGAAGGAGGTGCAACAATATCTTAAAACAAGTTTGAATTTAATGAATGTTTGTTTGATTCCTTCACACTTCTCCCCACAATGTGGAAATTAGAAGAGGAAATGTCATTAGCTACCTTTGAGCTGTGTTGACATTTCATTTGCATCCTGCAAGATGAAACCACATCTCTTCATTTCACACTTTAGCCTTCCAATTTCCTCCTTCGATACGTCTACAGGCCCCAAAAGGAAATAATGTGTAACATTAATTTCCGCTGCTTTTTATTAACGCACAAAACACAAATGTCAATTACGCCGGCTTATTGTCTCTCAGTGTTATTTTCGCTTCTATCGTGTTTGTTTCAGATGAGATCGTCACTGCCCCCCCCCCCACACACCCACACCCCTCCACCCACCCACTGCCATTCTCTCGCATAAACAATATACTGTATCATTGAACAGTGCGCTCAAGAGTAGGCCTATCTCTACAGTAATATTGTGATCAACTCACTCTATCTGAGTTTAACGCATGGCAGAAATCTCCTCTCCTCTGTCTCGAGTGCTCCCCATCTGCACCACGAGCCACCCAATAACAGGGCACATTGTGAGAAGAAATTACGAGAATTATGTTCCAGCTTCGTCTTGTTTTCTTTCATTAGCGTTTATGTTGGTATATAAACTGCTTGCGAATTGACTTCCCAGACTCAAACCACTCCTAGATACAGAGTGGATAGACCCAACCAAATCCCAGAATCCATCTGGACCACAGAGACCAAGGGACTAGAGATCAACGGCATCCCAAATGAGGTTCATTCTGCTACTCCGTTCTGTTCAGTTCAATTGATGCACAGACACAGAGTACACCATGCCCAGCAGTGTGTGAGTGTCTCTGTTCCCCATCTGACTGGCCAACATATCAGTTCTCACCATCTGGGCCAGGCAGATCTCACACTCAAAACTCTTCTTATTCAGCCCAGAAATCAAACGCACAGATTCTCCTAAAGCCCTGTAGCGCGGCGTCGGCAGTGGAACGGATGGGATTTATTCCCTTTCTTTCATCTTTATTTTCAGACTGTGCCATCTGCAAGCGAAGGCACAGGCTCGGCCCACTAACACGCAGACAAGCAAAACGCATTAATATTTAAATGGCAGCAATTATCCAAAGACAGTGTGCATACACGCGTCGTCCTCCGCATTGTGCGGATGCTGCTTACCCACAAATGATATTATAGATCTGAGAATCGCTTGTGAGGGGTGCATGGAATCCCATGCACATTGTACAGCACAGCCGTGGTTGTATGACAGTCTGTCTGTGAATGGGTTCTAAGGCACTCAGCGGGTCTTGTTTCTAGCAGACCTCCCGATAGTGTGTGCAGAGCAAACAGCAGTTTAAATGACACGCTCTTCTGTCGGCAACCATGTTAGTCCTTTGGTCTCGGGTATCCGGGGAGATTTACATGTAATCATATATGATTAGGGCTCATTATGATCAGCAGCACTGTGTGGGGTGGCGGGATGATGTTTAGGAAAGGTGGATGTGATTTCTCTCCCTCTGGCTGGGTGCTTAGAACTGATACCATATTCACAATCACAATCCCTTCCCACAGGTCTGTCTGATGTTTACCACTTGGCAAGAAATCAAAGCAATTTTCATGTATGAATGGATATATTCTGTAACCCATCCATATAAATATACATCAGACTTCTGATGGAAAAATGGCTTCCAAACAGTGAAACAAGATATCATCATGACAAAACAATTTTCTCATGTACATGATTGATACTTTACTCTACTCTACTCCCTCGGTACAACTTTACACCAACACTGTTTCCCCTGATGGCTCCCCTTTCACTCTCCTTGGACGAGGTAATTGGTCCAAATCACCCATTCTCATTGCTCCCGTTATGATCACCCCCTGCTATTTAGAACCCTACCCCCTCCCGCCATGCAAATGAGGCCAGACAGAAGCAAACGCGGGCAGAATAAAATGTTTCTCCCACACCTCATTAACCCTCCGAGGGCACAGGAAATAGAACCTTTGACAGGATGTCAGGGGAGCAGCTAATGACCCAATCAGAGAGGTCGCCCTAGGCCAATTAGCATTAACCAAACGCTACTGGCAGGGCGCTGGGTGCCTAAATGGGAGGCGACAGTCAGTTGGCGTATGGAGAAGATGAGGAGGCCCCCTCGGAATGGCTGATGGTGTCCAAGTCTCCAGACTTATCCGTCGGTAGGTTAGCAACCTTCCAAATGGAACCTGCGGTCACCATAGAATCCTTCTGGAGCCATATTTCAGTATACGGGTAACAACCCAACCGGTGTGGCAAACTTGGACACTTTGCTGCTATATCTGTCGACTCCTAATCCCCTTGGCAACAAATCTAGTGAGTTTTTGTGGTCATTTATGGAATGATTGTGTTGACAAAGCTCTGCAAAAGCATCCGACATATCCCGTTCCACGGTTCACGTTACAACTGAGCTCATGAGAGCCAATTAATACAGTGAGCTCCAGGAGATGGCAGTTTAGGAATGCCATCTCCAACCAGTGTGTGGGCTTGGCAGTCACCATGCAGAAGCACGCGCCTCAACCCGATTGCACCCATAAACTCAGATTTGGGCATAGGAGCCTATATATTACATGCAACTGTAGAAAGGAGTTTGACGTAAGTGTTATATGGTGTCAAACCATGTCATTTGGACGCAGATGAGCAAGATTGGACTGCCCACATCCCTCTGCTTGGCCCCCAGCTCCAGGTAGGCGTGGCTGTATCTTACATCTGTTCCTCCTCATTGAGAAGAGATTTAGTCTCACATTGAACATAAAGTGTCAACTAATTTATCTCAGTATATTTGACAGATAAACGGGACACTTCAACATGCCATTTGTACTGAAGCAAAAGGCTTCACTTGGAACACTTTTCCCACACAGTTTTATTTTTGTCTATCATAGCAGTTGCTTTAAAACCATTTTCTTTGATTGCTGCCCTCACCTCGTCTGCAGACTTGTGGAGAGGGTTTCAGATCAAACAGCCAACAGATCTCTATGCAGAAGCCATCTCTTCCCTCATCTCTAATGAGATTTGTCAGAGGTGAAACGTTTAGTCTTCCCCTCAACCTGCGCAGGGCTGTTCTGTCATCTCCGTCTCCCGGTTATGAGTCATGTTCTACCCACCGCCAGCGCTCTGCGGTCTTGTAATCATTTGAAGGGCTTCGCCATGCCGCAATTTGAAGCAACCTTTGACTGCTGTGCAGTAGATGAAGCGAGCAAGAAAGAAATAAGTATGTCAGAAAAACTGTGTCTGTGACCTCCTTCACAGTCTCATAGATGTAGGTTTGGGGGTGGATGGATGAGACGGTAGGGACATGTCTCTACCAATATTAAGGGACCATTTAAATGTACCTGCCAATAATAGTACAAATTACATACCTGTAATAAATATGAATATCTTTCTCTCGATTCTCAACTTCATGTAATTTCATCCGCACCAAAAAGGGTTAACTTAAATCCCTGTTGCTCACCCAGCTCTTCACAAAAAATGGATAATTTGTGACCCGGTCTGGAGGTTTCGTCCTGATGTCGGCAGTACTCAAAATGCACTAGAGGGCAAAATATGTTTTTTTTTTTTTTTTTGTTTTTTTACTATTTTCCTTTTTTCATATTATAAAAATGTAAGTTGCGAAGTAGCCACTCAATGTAACAAACAACAGTTTTAGGTTCACTGAATAGTCATACTTTGTCATCAAAGTAGGTAAGTTTATGCTAATTTCTGGTCAGGATTTGGGGGGCGTGACAGGGGTGGCGTTTAATTAACATATCCAGTTTTGTTGGCTAATGTTCTCTAGTTTCGGTAGAGCCATCGCCCATAGATAAACCAGGCTGGGTCATTGACATGATTGGTTTAGGTAGATGTACTGTATATTAGGATGTACGTCTCATCCAAACTAACATTTATGCAGCCACTCGGTCAGAGCTGCCAGTGAGTGAACCATTGAAGGAATACCTGGTCACTATCTGGGCTTAGAAGGTTGTCAGTTACATAGTTTAAGTGAATAAACCTTAAAATCATGTGATGGACAGTGTGTTCAACATAGCGTTATTACACTACAAGACAATATTGTTCAAATGTTTTTATTTTATTTTACTCTTATTCTCCTTGGCTTCCTCATGAACTAGTCAGCTAACGTTGATTGCTCTGTAAGTGTACATGAAATAGTCTAGTAGGAAGATGAGAAGCTTTACATGAATGTGACCGGAGGGAGGTAAGAGAGTGATGCAGCCGGGCCAAGACTAGGAGCCAAAACCGTCTGAGTCTGCGCCTCTCTCTAACCTCTAACCCCCAGCACCTCTTGATCCCCTCGTTCACAAGCAACCAAGCAGGCAGGGGCACAAAATACAAACATCTTTCACTAATACTGTACCATTTGCTGTATAAATAATAGTAGTAGTAGAATTTGGCAACCATTACTTTCCCCCCCCCCCACTAAAGTTCAGACCAAACCTATGCCCTTCTATGTCCCTCTTGAAGCTCTCCATTGAACTGACCCCCCCCCCACCCTGAAAGTAAATCCGGGTTAGATTGCGCCAGGGAGTCTACACCCCTCGCCTAGCGAAGCGCGTGCCCCCTCGTTCCACAGCCCCTCATCCAAGAAGGCGCTGTGAAGAAGTGTTCTCTGCCACGGTGGTTACTCAGAACCGTGCCTGATCCCTGGCCAGAACAATACTGCTCTCCAGAATGGTTCTGAGGTTCTAATTGCAGAAGTCCGGTTCTATCCAGCTGCATGTATCCCGCCTAGTTCATTATCTTATGTGGAGGGGTGTGTGGTCTGACTAGGTGCAACAGGGCCTTTGAAAAATAATTATGATTTCTCTCACATTTGTTTTTTATGTGGCTGGTCCGTTGGTTTTATAGCACTGGGAAAGATAAATCAAGTGTATTTTATCATATTTGCATATATTTATAGTAATGCCTTTCGGTATTAAGACATGACTTATGTCTGATCATGACTGCAGAGCTATTGAAACTGCGGTGAATACAACAGGGCGCATAGCTGCATGTGTAAAATACTGTCGTTTTTCAAATGTCCCATAATGTTAGTGTTTATTGAAAGGACTTAATTAGTCCTACTGGTATGTGGTGGAATCCATTTTTCATCATTATACTTAGCATTTGATATAACTACTCAATTGGTTATTGACCCAGCTCAGTATTGGAATGTTGATTCACTACTGCCTTCCTTCCAATACCTGAATTGATTCCAGACTGCGGGATATTGATATCTGGGTGTTCCTGTTTCTGACTTTCATCAACATCAGTGCTTTTCAATAAGTTCCACTGTGAGCATGCACTTTGCAGAGGCAGTGACATTTCTCAGTAATTAGACCCAGTGTTTGTTTGGGTTTTCTGATTGACCATGCAGTCCTCAAGGGAACGGGCCCAGCATAGTTTAGACTTCATTACATTTACATATCCTCACTTGTTTTTGGTGATATGTCCTTTGTCACTGTTGTTGTTGTTGTTTTCAGCTTTCACATTATTAATTTGCACGCCACACACACACACACACACACACACGCACGCGCACACACACACACACACACAGGTGCACGCACGCGTGCACACACACACACTCACTTTTTTCTGTGATTTCCTTCTCTACATTAAAGACAAAGATTATAATTGTGTGTGTGTATGTGTGTAAGTGAGAAAGGGAGAGAACGAGAGAGAGAGAGAGAGAGAGAGAGAAAGAGAGAGAGAGAAAAAGAAGTGGGACAAACATAATGAATCAAATTGACTGGGGACAAAGAAAAAGGGCGTCTGTAAAAAGAGGCCATCTTCATGGATGTTATGTGAAGAAGGAGAATGAGACATTAGAATAAAAAGGATAAAACGGATAAAACAAGAAGGGAGACCAGAAAGAGAGAGCAGCTGGTAACAGTTCCCCCGCCATCTTGAGTCTGTTCACCATATCTGTCCAAATATATCTGGAACAGAACTGCTCTACAATAGCACTACTATACTGTAGCATGAAGTGGACAGAACGCAAATAATGTATTCTAATAACTGTGTTCCAAAAGAGTGGCTCTTTTGTAAAAACAAAAACAAACAAAAAAAAAAAGTGAGGGGGAGAGATTTCATCAGTCATCATAGTTTAGTGATAGGAAACTATACATAGGTACAACAGAAAGCTTTTGGATGGTTATTAAATAAAACTTGTATTTTGGCTGGTGGCATCCCTAACCCTAACCCTCTCTGCTCTTTGGTGGGATAATTGTTGTGTAGACCCTTAAAGCCAGTTTCCCAGACGAACCTTCCTGGAAACCTAGTCCTTGACAAAAACCTGTAAATGTATTGGAGCTTCCCCAGTGACAACGTATCTTAGTCCGGGAAGAGATTCCTTCTATGTAGTCGAACTAAAACTCTACATGGATTTGCATAAATCACTCCGACCTATTTTCTTTGTTTGGGCACACTATGGAACACTCCAGTGGTCATCGCGGTGGCAGATGAGAATAAGTAGTGAGTTTGAGCTCTGCAGTGAGTGAAGTTCAACAGACGTTGGGATGATCTCTAGCTCCTGAGCAGATTATTCAGTGCTAGCCGGCACCGCAGAGCTAAGAGGGTTACACACGAGTAGAGAGCCCCCGAGTGTAATTGAGGTGGTCTCTGCTCAACATGCATCCACTATTAGGTTAAGTACCTTTTAAGGATAATTGGAAAATGCAAATTAGCCGTAATTGCATCCAACCAGGGCTATTAGACCCATGGGCGGGCCTCTTGCCTTAGCGAATTAATTCAGCAGCCAGTGCCCCTCGTCCTCCGAGTGGCGGGGAGATGTGGATTTAACAAACGACCTCATCACTGCAGACTCAGGCCATATCAGCATACTCATTCTCCTGGACCTCTCAGCTGCCTTTCACAATGTTTCCCACTCCATCCTCCTCAACCACCTCTATGACCACCTTGGCCTCACCGGTACTTCTCTCACCTGGTTTCAGTCATATCTCACCGGTACAGCTCTCACCTGGTTTCAGTCATATCTCACCTGTACAGCTCTCACCTGGTTTCAGTCATATCTCACCGGTACAGCTCTCACCTGGTTTCAGTCATATCTCACCGGTACTGCTCTCACCTGGTTTCAGTCATATCTCAACGGTACTGCTCTCATCTGGTTTCAGTCATATCTCACCGGTACTGCTCTCACCTGGTTTCAGTCATATCTCACCGGTACTGCTCTCACCTGGTTTCAGTCACATCTCACCTGTACTGCTCTCACCTGGTTTCAGTCATATCTCACCGGTACTGCTCTCACCTGGTTTCAGTCATATCTCACCGGCACTGCTCTCACCTGGTTTCAGTCATATCTCACCGGTACTGCTCTCACCTGGTTCCAGTCAGCTCTCACCTGGTTTCAGTCATATCTCACCAGTACTGCTCTCACCTGGTTTCAGTCATATCTCACCGGTACTGCTCTCACCTGGTTTCAGTCATATCTCACCGGTACTGCTCTCACCTGGTTTCA
Source organism: Borostomias antarcticus (assembly GCF_949987555.1). Taxonomy (NCBI): domain Eukaryota; kingdom Metazoa; phylum Chordata; class Actinopteri; order Stomiiformes; family Stomiidae; genus Borostomias; species Borostomias antarcticus. The sequence goes on from NC_140249.1 coordinate 1,813,502, forward strand.
GTCATATCTGGCCAACAGGATGCAGTTTGTCACCATAAACGGCTCCAGCTCTCCCCCTGCCCCAATCAATCAAGGCGTGCCTCAAGGCTCTGTTCTTGGGCCCCTCCTCTTCACCAGCTACATGCTCCCCCTCAGTCAGATCATTCGCCATCATGGACTCAATTTCCACTGCTACGCTGATGACACTCAGCTCTATCTCAGCACTACACCATCCACTCAGCTTCCCCCCCGGCCCCTAGTCAACTGCCTACAGGAAATACAATCATGGATGTCATCCAATCTACTCAAACTTAACAGCAAGAAAACAGAGCTCATTGTGGCACCTAAGGCGCTGCTCCGGAAGGTTGGGGATTTCCTCCTCCAGGTCGATGGCTGCTCCATCTCCCCATCCCCCTGAAGTCCGCAACCTGGGCGTCATCCCTGATTCCACCCTCTCCTTCCAGTCACATTTCAAAGCCGTCACCAAATCTGCCTTTTTCCACCTCAAAAACATCTCCCGACTCCGGCCATCACTCTACAACACCGCAGCCGAGACCCTCATCCATGCGTTCATCACCAGCCGTCTGGACAATGGAGTCCTGTTCGGGGTACCCAGTAAAACCCTCACCCACACCAAGCCCAGGCAGCACATCACCCCCACTCTCATCCACCTTCACTGGCTCCCTGTGAAATTGCGCATCTCCTACAAACTCCTCTTCCTCACCTACAAATCCCTCCACTCCCTGGACCCCCAGTACCTATCGGACCTCCTCCACCAACACACTCCATCCCGAAGCCTGCGGTCCTCAAAGATGGGTCTGCTCTCCACCCCCCGCACCAGCCGATGCACCTTCGGGGACAGAGCCTTCAGTGTGGTTGCCCCCCACCCTCTGGAACTCCCTCCCCTCCGAGATACGTAACGCCCCAACCCTGGACCTATTCAAATCAGCCCTCAAAACCCACCTGTTTACCCAGGCCTTTGGCCCATAGTTAGCCAGTTAACTTCTCAGTTAGCTACCCTGTGTCATTAGTCCTGTCTGTTGTTTTGTCTGATCTGTCTTCTCTGTTCTTGTAAAGCGTCCTTGGGTGTCTAGAAAGGTGCTTTATAAATCGTATTTATTATTATTATTATTATTATTAGGATCAGGTTTCCATGGCGATTGTCAGGTTCTGGTGGGCGTTACCGCTCTGACAGCTGCTCCAAATGGGGAACGGAACATGTTTGTACCAGAGGAGGGGTGTCTGTTGTGTCGAGGATTGATTCATCTCCGAGACACGGGGAAGCTTGTGGTTCTTGTTTTTCTCACATAGTTTCAAATCTATGAACTGTGAAGGCCTTGAGGAGTCTTGGTGTGGAACACACAAGCTTCCCTCAGAGACACCATTAAGCGAACTGGTCGCTGGCCCAAGGATGGAACAACAGGCAGCCGTGCTTTTGTTTTATCCGCAAGCAGGGGAGAGAAAAAAAAAGAAAAAGACAATAATAATTCTGCTAAGTAATCATGAAGAGAGTGCACTCTCAGCCCAGGCTTTTGACCTTGTGTTTATCCCATTAGGGAGCTGACTGGAGTTAAACAAAAATCATCTTGTTTACGAGGAGCCTCCCTGCCCCAGCTCATGGTCGCCCACTCGGCGCCGCCCGCAAATCAACGGGAGATTTGAAAAATAATCAGTGAGGAAATTATTACTGTAGCGAAAACATCCAGCATCATCACTTCCCTCGCCTCTCCACGGACAACTTCCAAAAGAACACCGGTGCAATTAAGAGTACTCCAAAAACAACAACAATGGTAACAACAACAACAACAAAAAGCATGGGCAGAGTGATCGTGGGCTGACTGTGCATGTGGGCGGAGAGAAGACGGCAGAACCGCCCAGAGAACCTATTATCTCATGGTTCCTTCACCGGGATGTTTGCGTATGTATTTAAATGTGTTTGTACAATATATGTTTGTGTGTGTACAGTATGTGTGTGTGTGTATGTCACTCCATTAGAGTATTTAGCATGGAGAAGCGCTGTCCCTTTAAGCTTCTGGTGCAAGCTTGAAAGCGGGTTTAGTTCAAACTCTTTTCTAGTTTGCTAACCCTGAAATGAGGAAAGATCTAGGATTTATCTGAACAAGCTCGGGAGGCAGAGCGGCCGGCTGGGGATCACAAGGTTCTCGATTCGATCCCAGCTCCTGGCAGTGTGCCAAAGTGTCCTTGAGCAAGACACAAAACCCCAAATCACTCACGTGCGACACGGCGTAGTACCTAGTACTGTCGCCTCATAGCAACAAGGTCTCCAGGCCTTTCTGTGCGGAGTTTGCATGTTTCATGTATGGGTTTCCTCCCAAAGAACCCAATATGAAAACCATACAGGACAGATGCTCTTCAGTCCACCGGACACCGCTGAAGTTGCACGCGCGCGCGTGTGTGTGTGTTGTGTGTGTCACCATGTGGCCGATTAAAGACCCGCCTCCCAGGTCCAGTCTTTTTTACATTGCGGAATCACTTTTAGCCTATTAAGCTACCACTCTCACCTGTCAAATAAAGACAATGCCTTCACATTTGATTTGGTGGTCACACTTTACAATAAGTGTCACAAAAAACATTAGTTAACTGGAAAATAGGATGGGGCCCAAAATGGAGCCTTGGGGGACACCACAGGTGAATGGGGAGTGATCTGAGGAGTGATCCCAGATGATGACAGGTACGACCCTGTCATCATGTGTGTTTAATCCCTACACACTGTTCCAGATGAGATAAAAGGGTCCCATGAACCACAGTGTCAAAAGCAGTGGTCAAGTCTGCAGAGGAACAAAGGGGAAACATACTGGAGCAAATGGGACTGTTACTTTAAGAGAACAGACTCTGATTAGGGTCTTTTCATTTTTACTTTATTCTTTTGCAATGGCACTCTTTTCTTAGGCTGGGGTCAAATCCAAAAGCACTAAACTAGCGGAGTCCCCAGAGTCAACTGTTAGAATCAGATCCTTGAAAACTCTTAAAAGTACTAGTTTCAGTACTATGTTGATGTTTAAAACCAGACTGAAACTTTTCACAGATACCATTTTAGTCTAAAAATATTGTAACTGAATGAGAACAATTTTCTCAAGCACTTTAGATAGAAAAGGCAGTTTGGAAATTGGCCTAAAATTACTGAGAACTGAAGGATCGCTTGTCCATGGCCGTGTCCGAATACTCATACTAAGGTATGCGATTGGTCATTTTGTGCAAATACCTCCTCTTTTACCGTGAATGCGCTCATAGCTAGATTGGAAGAGCTGGGTAGAGTTAACGAATTGATAGCCACCGTCATGGTACCGTTTATCTATGTTTGTGGCTGTTTTGTTTACTCAAGCGAGCTAGCGGAAAGTTATCCTGCAAATGTTTAACTAGCCTCGTACTACTGGCCCAGGCCTTGAACATCGTGAATCGTATATTTACTCTTAAAGACAAACATTCAGTCAGGACTGGACATCCATACCCTCGGACACACAGGGCCTTCACTTCATTAACTAAGGTAACTGAGTCCTACTCACACACACACACACACACACACACACACACACACACACACACACACACACACACGGGGTAGGAAGTGTAAAGAGGGTGAGAGAGGAGAATGTGTAGGGAAACATGGTAATGGGGAGCTCATCTGTGAAGTTCACTCAGATGTCTCTGTCACCTCAACGTACACACTCTGTCACCTCAACGTACACACTTTACACCTCCAAACACTGCTGTCCTATTTCTGGTCCCTTTTTTAACACACACACACACACGCAACACACACACACACACATATGCACACACACACACACACATATACACATGCACATACTGTACGCACAAATACACACCTGCATGCATGCACGCACACACACACACACACACACACACACACACACACACACACCCAGCGAGAAACAAACCCAGAGGGTGAAAGCATTTTCATTTACCAGTCTGTGCAGGGTTGACCTGGGAGGCCAAGCCCCTGGCCAAGACTGATATTTACACCCAAACTCCCTCACCGCCCCCCTCCCTCTCTCGCTCCCTTTGTCCTTGAGGCGAGCTGAGCTGGCCACGGCATCTCACAGAAGAGTCGTAACGGTTTTATAAGAATTAAGTACAAACACAACAACACATACACTCACACCTTGTGCTTGGTGTATACCATGCATTTGTGGTTATTACAGTAATGGCTTGATTTAAATGACAAGAATCTTTCACTTATTGCAACGAGTGCACTCCTATTCAATTTGTTACTATGACAATTTTGTAGGACACGTATGAAACTGCCATTTCTAGATTTTATTACTGTTGTTGTTTGATATTTTGTTGTTGAAATGTATTGGGCCAGGGCTCCTTTGACAGAGATGCTAATCTCAACAGGACATCCCTGGATAAATAAAGGTTATATATATTGATTTATTTATTTTTATATAATTTTTTAATGCACTCTTTTCCTCCTGATGAGACCTGGAAGGAGCTCTGGTGTCTGATGAACGCAGCGGTCAATACTGACCCCGCAGAGGACAAGTGATGAGGACAGACAGACCGAGGGACAGACAGACTCTTCAGAGAGACACCTCGGGAGCTTTTCACACATTGGCGAGCGAACACACACCACATGGGACACCGTGAAGGGAGAAAGAGAGAGAGAGCAAAAACATAGCCCCTTACCCGTCAGTCATTTTCATTATACCAAGGGTCAGCAGCATGCTCTTCCACAGTATGGCATGTCCATAAATACATCAAGGACAGAATCCACACAATTATCTACAGAGCATATATGCTACAGAGCAGCTCCAGCTACTGGGTTTAATGTGCCTTTGTCTGGCCAAGCCTCGATCGTGCTATCAAGAAGAGGCAATTTTCTCAGTGAAAACACACAGCAAGGATAATGCTTCCTCAAAAGCCAATACTTTTCAAGCTCCCTCTAAGCCGCCACCAAAACAATCTGATATTAACTCTCTGGAATTAGAAAAAGAAAACACGAAACACAAGAAGAAAGGGGGAAGAAAGCGTTACTGGCTTCGCCATAAATCAAAGAGCGCGAGGGGAAGTACAACTGAATACTTTGAAAGTTTGTCTTATTCAACCGACTAATAGGAAGTGAAAGGCCTACTGCAGATTAAACAACCTGTCTTCCCGTTTTGCATGTGCGTGTGTGTGTGTCTGTGCGTGCATGGGTGTGTGTTTGTGTGTGTGCAAGTGTGTGTTTAGCACTTGTTCCAATGCCTTTCTGTTTGCCTCTCTCTCTGTTTCAACATTGTGATTCAGCATGAGGCCCCTGAAGGGCCCGTGTGTCGGGGACAATTACAGGGTAATCAGAGCTCTGCTTTGGCAGAGACTCTGGGGGAACCATCCCTCTCTCTCCCTCTCTGTCCAGGATCCTGAAGGACAGCCCTCATCACACACTCTAATACCCTGTTAACACGGCGTGTGTGCTTACTGCTCCTCGGCGGGCGGAGAGAGACGTCGGCGGCGTGGAGGGAGAGACCGGCGTCCGGCCCCTGGGGGACCCGAGATGGAGAGATGAGCCGTGCTTTGATGAAAGCTCCGGTCAATAACACACAAGATAGAAAAACACCACGCGGATGAGTAACGGCCCACTTAATGCAAAACTGTAGCTGCATCGATTTCTTCTCTGGTGACATCAGCGGGGGGGGGGGGGCAGGCACCGCTCTACATATCACCACCTTGTCATAACCTGTCCAGATGACCCCCCCCCCTCCGTTACATTAGGCTAGGGGGAGCTGAGGATGCTCACACACACACACACGCACACACACACGCACGCACGCACACACAAACTCTTATGTCTCCGAGTGAGTAATGAGAGAAATTATATCCTGAGGGGACACATTGATCATGCTGTTTAGTAATGTAAGATAACCCTTTTCTGAAGTACAGTGCAACCGCGCCCCCCCCCCACATGCATTATGTGGAGATGAGAAGGGGTGGAGGTGGTGGGGGGGGGGGAGGGTATCGACCACTTTATCAGTCGGTGATGGGGGGGATACAACATTATAGATAAGATTGCTTCTTGAAAGCTAAGTACCAATCTGTCTGTTTGTACCATATCATTTACATATGATTTAGAACAGCCTTTCTCATCCAGTGGGCTGCAGAGCGCCATCCAGTGGTCTGCAGAAGCAGTGGTAGCCTACTGCCATGTGGTTAGAAAAGAATAAAATAAAGTTTGGTCATTTACAAAACATGTTATTTTTATATCTAAATGCACTCAAGAATTCACATTAAAAAATAAAATAAAGTTAAATGCATAATTTCAATGAGTTACGTTTTGAATATCACCACGCCAATCACATCCAAAGTTGTTCAGCTACCTTGCTCTCAGATGCGTGTGAAGTGAAGGACCACCTTTTTTTTTCTTGTATTTGGGAAGGTGGGAACAATCAAACAAGGGCCTTGAGTTCCAAAAGGTTGAGAATCCCTGATTTAAAAGAAATCTGCACACATATCGATGGGTATTGTGTTGAATGGGAAGGTGCAGACTGGGTCACACCTAACCAAGGTTTTACCAAGAATCAAAAACAATCAGGACACTGACGGGTATTGTGTTAAATGTTATTGAAGCCCAGGGCTATTTTTACTTTTTTTAACAGGTTGGAACCATTGCCAATTGTATTATTGCGTAGCCAGTGGGAACATACGAATACACTATGTTTTGGTGCTAACTAGACTAAGATGTTGGTGCTTTGTGACATTAAAGCTCAGTGAGATAACTTTTTTATAGTTCAATATTCACCTTTACTTGCTATTAGTTTATGAATTGGCCTTAGCAAGACGCCAACAATCGTTTTCAACAATCGTTTCCCGCCGGGCTGGCCATTCACCGCCATTCATTTTTTGGACTAGGGTAACGCGAAAACTACCAGACTGCTTTTCATGAAACTCGGTGGATGGGTGCAGCATGGGCCAATTTAGAACCCATTCAATTTTGGCGTGCACAGAACCACAAAATGCATTCAGAGTAAGAGGTCTGACCACTCTGAGCACTCGTAGTTATGTTTTCAATATGCATGGACCATGATAGATGGCTGTCTAATGCCCACTCGTTCTTTGGAACACCAGAATGTACAGGACAGCTCAGGAAGCAGAGCGGCCAGCTGGGGATTGGAAAGTCCAAGGTTCAATCCCAGCTCCTGGCAGTGTAGCAATCAAGTGTCCTTGATTAAGACATTGAACCCCACATTGCCCACGAGCAGACCAGAGCGCCTTTCTGTGCAGAGTTTGCATGTTCAGAAATACTGAGCCCACCAATTAGAGAATCATCTACAACCTGTGTGCGTGCTATTTTACATATCGAAGGCCCTCCCTGTAGGCGTGTTGAAAGTCTTTATTTAATTCATTTTCTGAGAATCAAGACTGAATTTAGTTGAAGAATTCTGATGAATTTTCTCCATTAGTTTGAACTGACGTCTCCTTCCTTTCTCTCTCTCTCTCTCTCTCTCTCTCTCTCTCTCTCTCTCTCTCTCTCTCTCTCGCTCGCTGCCCTGTCCCCCTTGCTGAGGTGAGATCTACACAGATGAACATGGCACGCGTGAAAGGCTGGAGAGACACTGCCTGTCACCCTGGGGTGAGTGGGGGAGGTGGGGGAGGGGGAGGAGGAGAGAAGGCAGAGGGAGAGGCCGGGGGAAGAGAGGGGGTGGAGGAGGGGGAGGAGGAGAGGAGGCAGAGGGAGAGGCCGGGGGAAGAGAGGGGGTGGAGGAGGGGGAGGAGGAGAGAAGGCAGAGGGAGAGGCCGGGGGAAGAGAGGGAGAGGCCGGGGGAAGAGAGGGAGAGGCCGGGGGAAGAGAGGGAGAGGCCGGGGGAAGAGAGGGAGAGGCCGGGGGAAGAGAGGGGGTGGAGGGGAGGGGAGGAGGAGAGAAGGCAGAGGGAGAGACCGGGGGGAGAGAGGGGGTGGAGGGGAGGGGATCACATTAAGGGGATCAAATGAGTCAAACTCAGAACAAACACTATTACTGTAAGCACAGGCTGCACACACTCAGACTCACACACACACACACACACACACACTCAGACTCACACACACACACACACACACACACACACACACACACTCAGACTCACACACACACACTCAGACTCACACACACACTCAGACTCACACACAAACACACACTCAGACTCACACACACACTCAGACTCACACACACACACACACTCAGACTCACACACACACACACACACACACACACTCAGACTCACACACACACACACACTCAGACTCTCACACACACACACACACTCAGACTCACACACATACACTCTCACAAACCTTCCTGAACAAATAAATATTAAACTTGCATAGAGCTAACGAGTGAGCAGACTGTGTGCGGGGCACATTGACCACATAAGTGTACAAACACACACACACACACACGCACACACACACCTTACTTGAGCAGACATAGCTCAGTTTTATCCTGCTGCCTCTTCATGATAAGCTTGTTCTTTATCTCACATGTGCATGCGTCTCCTTATGCAGATTCAACGACAATCTTTTAAAAGTAATTATGGTGAGTTAATGCAATATGATTATCTGTACTCTCTGCCAAGCACTGGCTACCCCCTTTCACACACACACACACACACACACACACACACACATACATACACATACACACACACATAAAATAGGCCCACAGGCGTGCACACACATACACACACACATACAGATTCACACTAACAAACATTATAATCACAAGCACACACACGTACTGTACAGTACACACAATTGTGAAGTATGCACACTGAAGTATGCACACACACAGTCATACTTTAGCTTCAGAGGCTGAGTTAGATTTAGATTTAGTTTAGAGGTAAATCAAATAATTCCTACAGACAACAACAAAGTGGTAAACATCATCACAGATGAAAACATCAACATACCGAGAACATTCCATGAACAAGCGTTGTTCTCCGGTCTGACTGTTGAGATCTGCAGGAGCGTTGTTCTCTGGTCTGACTGTTGGGCTCTGCAGGAGCGTTGTTCTCTGGTCTGACTGTTGGGTTCTGCAGGAGCGTTGTTCTCTGGTCTGACTGTTGGGTTCTGCAGGAGCGTTGTTCTCTGGTCTGACTGTTGGGTTCTGCAGGAGCGTTGTTCTCTGGTCTGACTGTTGGGTTCTGCAGGAGCGTTGTTCTCTGGTCTGACTGTTGGGCTCTGCAGGAGCGTTGTTCTCTGGTCAGACTGTTGGGTTCTGCAGGAGCGTTGTTCTCTGGTCTGACTGTTGGGCTCTGCAGGAGCGTTGTTCTCTGGTCTGACTGTTGGGCTCTGCAGGAGCGTTGTTCTCTGGTCTGACTGTTGGGTTCTGCAGGAGCGTTGTTCTCTGGTCTGACTGTTGGGTTCTGCAGGAGCGTTGTTCTCTGGTCTGACTGTTGAGCTCTGCAGGAGCGTTGTTCTCTGGTCTGACTGTTGGACTCTGCAGGAGCGTTGTTCTCTGGTCTGACTGTTGAGCTCTGCAGGAGCGTTGTTCTCTGGTCTGACTGTTGGGCTCTGCAGGAGCGTTGTTCTCTGGTCTGACTGTTGGGTTCTGCAGGAGCGTTGTTCTCTGGTCTGACTGTTGGGCTCTGCAGGAGCGTTGTTCTCTGGTCTGACTGTTGGGCCCTGCAGGAACGTTGTTCTCTGGTCTGACTGTTGGTCTCTGCAGGAGCGTTGTTCTCTGGTCTGACTGTTGGTCTCTGCAGGAACGTTGTTCTCTGGTCTGACTGTTGGGTTCTGCAGGAGCGTTGTTCTCTGGTCTGACTGTTGGGCTCTGCAGGAACGTTGTTCTCTTGTCTGACTGTTGGGTTCTGCAGGAGCGTTGTTCTCTGGTCTGAGTGTTGGGTTCTGCAGGAGCGTTGTTCTCTGGTCTGACTGTTGGACTCTGCAGGAACGTTGTTCTCTGGTCTGACTGTTGGGTTCTGCAGGAGCGTTGTTCTCTGGTCTGACTGTTGGGCTCTGCAGGAACGTTGTTCTCCAGTCTGATTTTTGGGCTCTGCAGGTTGCAAACATAAATGACAGGAAATCACCATCATACAGTGGCTTGAGCTCAAGTCATGAACGCATAATGGATAACAACAACAACATCAGGAGGATTCGCCCTTGCCTCACTGATGAAATGGCGCAAGTGCTCATCCAGGCCCTGGTCATCTCCCGCCTGGACTACTGCCACTCCCTCCTCGCTGGGGCGCCGGCGTCAGCCATTAAACCCCTGGAACTTGTCCAGAAAGCTGCTGCTCGCCTGGTGTTCAACCACCCCAAATTCTCCCACACAACTTCCCTCCTCCGTTCCCTACACTGGCTCCCTGTAGCGGCTCACATCCAGTTTAAAACTCTGGTACTAGCCTACAGAGCAATGAAAGGAACGGCCCCCTCCTATCTCCAGCCCATGGTCAAACACTACAACCCCTCCCGACCGCTACACTCTGCTACCTCAGGGCGACTGGTTGCCCCGTTACTCCGAGGCCCCTGCGGTCGATCGACGTGGTCACGGCTCTTCTCTGTCCTGGCCCCGCAGTGGTGGAATGAACTGCCCACTGACATCAGGACAGCAGAGTCGCTGCCCATCTTTCGTCGCAGGCTCAAAACTCATCTCTTCAAGAAGTACAACAACGATCCTTCCTCTTAAGCACCTATTGTATTTTAGATTGCTATTCTTGCACTTTGCCTTCAGCACTAGATTATGCTCTTAATCACTTGTTTTAGATGCGCTTGTGAGTTCTGGCAAGTACAGTAGTAGTAGAGCTTTTCCTACGTTAAATGCAATAATTGTTAGTTGTTTTGGATAAAAGTGTCTGTTAAATGACTGCAATGTAAATGTAATGTAATGTAATGGATAAACAAGAGACAGGTAAGACGACAGAGACAGGAGTGCAGCATGGCTGAGTGGCTGAACATGGCTTAGGTTAGGTGATTTCCTCTGCCCTCGTCTGCACAAATCTAAGCCTGATCTAGGATCAGGTCCTTCCCCTTGCCCGTATCATCTCCCTCAGTATCATTTGCTGAATGCGAAACTGAACTCTGATCAGCATTCCGCTCTCCGTAGTCCGTAGGCGTCCACCTTAAGCACTGATAAGGGATCAGCACTCATGTGTTGGAGGTTGGCCCGGAGCCGAAGCTACATCACTATGGTAAATGGTAAAGGGACTGCACTTAATAGTGCTTTTATCCAAAGCACTTTACAATGAAGGCCTCTCATTGGCACCAGTGACGGCAGCAGTTGTCATGTAAGGTGCCAGCCCGCTCATTGGGAGCAATTTGGGTTTCAGTCTCTTGCTCACGGACACTTCGACATTTCGTCGGGAAGAGCCAGGATTCCAACTACCAACCCTGTGGTCATTGGACGACCCGCTTTACCTCCTGAGCTAAAGTCTCCCCCACTACCGACGCTGTGCCACCGTGCTCTAATTCTGCACCAGGGAGAGTTGTTCTTCCAGTGCCAGCTCTGCCAACGCTGCTGTTTATCCATTCACTTCCTGTTGAGTTGTGCAGCGCCTGGCTCATGTCTGTTCTACTGCGTTCTCTTTCTTTGTCCGTGATGATCTCACTTGGGACACCAGATCAGAACAACGTGAGAGAGACCGGGGGCGGTTCCCAGGTACCGAGCCCCGGGCTTAAGCTTGGCAGCGACTTGACTAACGAGCGGTGTCACCGAAGCTGTTGTTCGGCCACCAAGGGCCTTGCCTCCGCGGTGAAGACCTGGTATAATATTTAATGTTCACAGCCAGGGAGCGGGGTGCCAGGTTTGATACCAACCCCCTCCTGAGTTCGCATGTCTGGAGAAGAGACGGGTGTTAGTTCTGCAGATTGGCCCCTCGGCTCGTCCCACAGCCCCCCCCCCACACACACACACACACAGACACACACACACACACACACACACACACACACAGACATAGCCCCCCATTGGGACCACTGGGACCACAGAGAGATGACAGAGGTTTGAGGGGGCTGCTAGTTATCCTACTGTGTTTCCGTGTGTGTGTGTGTGTGTGTGTGTGTGTGCCTGTGTTTGTTTGTGTGTGTGCGCTTCCGCGTGCGCCTTCTTCTGTATGTATGCATATGCAGGTCTGTGTGTTCCTGTGTGTGCCTGCTCACATTTGTACATATGTGTTAGTGTGTGTGTGTATGTGTGTCTGCTCACCTGTATGTTTGTGTATTCCCGCTTGTGTGTGTGTGTGTGTGTCCTCAGGCTTTTGGGTCACAGGGTAAGCTATAGTCTGAGGCTGTTAAGCACTGACATAGTCAGGATAGTGAGTCATGGAACAGCTCCCCGTCCTCAGTGAGAGGCGGCCATACCCGCGGTGAGAAGCTCCCTGCTAGGAGATCCTCGGTCGGCTCACGCTTTCATTTATTCCTTCTATTGAGCAGTGGGAGTAATGGGCAGAAGCACAATCAAGAAGACAGTGTCTGCATGAGGTCTGTCTGTTCTCTCCGTGACATCAACCCCCCCTGCTCACTGTCTACAGACTGTCTTTATCTCCAACTTCCTCTCTCTCTCTCTCTCTCTCCACTCTCTCTCTCTCCTCTCTCTCTCTCTCCTCTCTCTCTCTCCAACTTCCTCTCTCTCTCTCTCTCTCTCTCTCTCTCTCCACTCTCTCTCTCTCCTCTCTCTCTCTCCAACTTCCTCTTTTGCTCTCTCTCTCTCACTATACACTGCTGTCTTTGTCTCTCTCCCTCTCTCCATTCATCCGTCCCTCCCTCCCTCCCTCCCTCCCTCTTTCTCCTCCTCTCTCCAACCCAGAGCCGTCGGACGGTCGCCGTGCCCCACCGTACCTGCTCTCCTTCCTGTCTGTGGCACCCGAGACGTTGGGACACGCTCCCCTCCGTGTCGGCGCTCTGGCCCTGGGGGAGGGGGAGGACCAGACCACGGAGAGATCAGCCCTGGGGGAGGGGGAGGACCGGACCACGGAGAGATCAGCCCTGGGGGAGGACCGGACCACGGAGAGATCAGCCCTGGGGGAGGGGGAGGACCGGACCACGGAGAGATCAGCCCTGGGGGAGGGGGAGGACCAGACCACGGAGAGATCAGCCCTGGGGGAGGGGGAGGACCGGACCACGGAGAGATCAGCCCTGGGGGAGGGGGAGGACCGGACCACGGAGAGATCAGCCCTGGGGGAGGAGGAGGACCGGACCACGGAGAGATCAGCCCTGGGGGGGGGGGAGGACCGGACCACGGAGAGATCAGCCCTGGGGGAGGACCGGACCACGGAGAGATCAGCCCTGGGGGAGGGGGAGGACCGGACCACGGAGAGATCAGCCCTGGGGGAGGGGGAGGACCGGACCACGGAGAGATCAGCCCTGGGGGAGGAGGAGGACCGGACCACGGAGAGATCAGCCCTGGGGGGGGGGAGGACCGGACCACGGAGAGATCAGCCCTGGGGGAGGGGGAGGTCCGGACCATGGAGAGATCAGCCCTGGGGGGGGGGAGGACCGGACCACGGAGAGATCAGCCCTGGGGGAGGGGGAGGACCGGACCACGGAGAGATCAGCCCTGGGGGAGGACCGGACCATGGAGAGATCAGCCCTGGGGGGGGGGAGGACCGGACCACGGAGAGATCAGCCCTGGGGGAGGGGGAGGACCGGACCACGGAGAGATCAGCCCTGGGGGAGGACCGGACCACGGAGAGATCAGCCCTGGGGGAGGGGGAGGACCGGACCACGGAGAGATCAGCCCTGGGGGAGGGGGAGGACCGGACCACGGAGAGATCAGCCCTGGGGGAGGGAGAGGACCGGACCACGGAGAGATCAGCCCTGGGGGAGGACCGGACCACGGAGAGATCAGCCCTGGGGGGGGAGGAGGACCGGACCACGGAGAGATCAAGCAGTGGGACTGGATCTGGAGGTCTCTCTCTCTCTCTCTCCCCCGATAGCCACTCCCTCTCTCTCCCCCGATAGCCTAACACTCTGACAACTGCACACCAGGAGGCCGGCAGTTAACACAGGGCTCCGGCCAGCTTCTTGTGTGTGTGTGTGTGTGTGTGTGTGTGTGTGTGTGTGTGTGTTTGTGTGTGTGTGTGTGCGTGTGCGTGTGTGCGTGCGTTTGTGTAGGTGTGTGCATGTTTGTATGTGTGTGTGCGTGCGTGTGTGTGCATGTGTGTGTGCGCGCGTGCGTGTGTGTGTTTGTGTGTGTGCGCGCGTACGTGTGTGTGTTGTCATGGAAAATTACTTCACAGAAGCCTCAATCCTCAGATGCAGAAAACGTGTTTTTAATTCACCACTGCAGGGGTCTGATGAGCATATTATCAGTCAGAAGGCTCCCAAAATCACAATATGTGGAACATAACACTCCATTTAACACAGTCAATTTGATACACCCCTTGCACATACATCTGCATTAGTATACTGATCATAGTATGTCAATCTTGTTCAACCATCATGGAACAGTTTGAAGATACAAGGCCATCTGTTGGAGAAGAATCAACCCCACTTTGGACTTTTTGTTGACCCTAACCCTACCCCCCCCACCCCCCACCCCCCACTGAGTGCTCGCATATACCTATTGCATTACATTACATTTAGCAGATGCTTTTATCCAAAGCAACTTACGATAATAGCATTTAACGTAGGCAGTCGGTGTACCTCTACTCGCCAGAACTCACAAGTGCATCTCCCGTCTGAACAAATGACTAAGAGCATGATGTAGTGGTAAAGCCAAAGTGCATATAAGTGCTTAAGAGGGAGGATCCTGGTATTACCTCTTGAAGATGTGAGTTTTGAGCCTGCGGCGAAAGATGGGCAGCAACTCTGCTGTCCTGATGTCAGTGGGCAGTTCGTTCCACCGCTGCGGGGTCAGGACAGAGAAG